>NC_140166.1:2084700-2252200 GCF_963971535.1 Notolepis coatsorum | reverse complement strand
CACATATACTATCGATAATCTAGCGTTTATTTGAAAAAGATTCATAAATAGGTCGAACAATGACAACGTTCTAGAATATTACAGTACATCAGCGTTTATCAGGGATTATTTTTTTTCCTTCTTGAAAACGAGGGCTTTTCAAAATGCTATAAAACGGAAATTAACCGATAAAAAAACAATCCGCTTCGACAATGTTGACTGGAAATGGGTCATTGATAATGCGACGGGCAGATTAGACACATAGCCATAATTTAAAACATAGATTAGGCGATATTAACGTTAACATTGAAGCGGATGGTGGGCATTCAAGCACTAAATGTGCGCCCCCTGCTGGGCATTCAAAGTGTTAAAGGGATATTTTGAAATTCAGAATTGAGTTGTTCCTCACTTGTCATATTATGGTTGAAACATTTCTATTTGTTCTTTAGTTTCCCTGAACGCTAGCATTAGTTCTTTAGTTTCCCTGAATGCTAGCAATAGTTATTTAGGTTCCCTGAACGCTAGCATTAGTTCTTTAGTTTCCCTGAACGCTAGCATTAGTTCTTTAGTTTCCCTGAACGCTAGCATTAGTTCTCGTTATGTCCAGCCAGGATATATACAGGGGCATGGAAGTCAGACAGACGGGGTTATAGCAGGAGCAGTTGTCGTCAGCCAGGCGTAGGTCTGAGCAGTACTTTGTGAACCAGCCGGTCTTAACCAGCAGGCCAGGGTCTCCAGGTCTTCACCGTGCAGGCCAGGGTTTCCGTTAGAAAAAATGGTTGCCGGCCTCAGTGTCCGGTACAAATGAGAGAAATTCCGGTCAGAGTTTATTGAGCTTAAAAACAATTGATAGGCAAAATAATGACAACAAAACAAAAGAATGACATCATCAAGGCATGTAGATTTATAATATTTTTACTTAAAACTAGGCTACTTTTGCGTATACAGTCATTATATTCCAAATAAAATAAGTCCCGAGACTCCGTGCTGCTGCCGACTTTAAATCAAATAGGTGTCTGTGGGCAGTCGCCCGACATTAATAAACAGCAGTCTGTTATAATCACATTTTTATGAGCTAACGAATTCCGTTATATTGGACATACATTTGTATTAATTATATCAAGCGAACAACTGAGAAATTTGGCAGAGAGAGACGGCAACATTATCGTGGGTTTGCGTGACGACTCTCTCTCTCTCCACCTCCCAATGACTTATTTGCGAGAGTATGTCGATGCAGAGCAGCAGATTCAGCTGTTTTCTGGCTCTATCTGGGGACCGCTCAGCAGCGCCCCCCACCCAACAGCTGAATTGCCAATGGCTGAATTGGAGTACTGCACTGTGCCGCTGCAGCTCCGGCTCTGCAGCTGCACATGCACTCGCAAACCCAGCACTAAGCTCTCGCTGACAACGTCGTTGTCATTATTAGAAGCAACGATGAAACAAATGTAATGATTGTTTCGTTCATCGCATAGGCTATTTAATTTTAGCCTATTTTAATACAATTCAAATAATCAAATTGTGCTTAGAGGGAATTATTTTCACCAGACATTAAGACCGGAGAGATTAAATATGTCGGACTTCAACAGATTTTGCCGGTCAAATACCGGTAATTACCGGCTAACGGAAACGCTGGTGCAGGCTAGGAGAGAGGATGAGAATAGAGATTAGAACAAGGTTGTGAGCAAGGCCAGTGTCTCCAGGTCTTCACCAGCAGGTCAGCGTCTCCAGGTCTTCACCGTACAGGCTAGGAGAGAGGATGAGAATAGAGATTAGAACAAGGTTGTGAGCAAGGCCAGTGTCTCCAGGTCTTAACCAGCAGGCCAGCATCTCCAGGTCTTCACCGTACAGGCTAGGAGAGAGGATGAGAATAGAGATTAGAACAAGGTCGATGAGCAAGAGATCCAGGCGAACAACTTAAGCAACAGAGTAGATAGCAAGAACATAGTAACGTTACTAATGTGGTACGAGAGTTTACGATCTGACAGCTTCTCTACGCCTGGGGCGGGTTTATATACCCTGATGCACTCTGCCTCCAGACCGTAGATCAGCTGCCCCGTGACACACTACCTGTAACTAGTTAACAATAATGAGAGCGGTAGTGGGGAGGAGAACAGAGAGAGGCAGAAACACTGACAAGGTAGAACCATGACAACGCTAGCATTAGTTCTTTAGTTTCCCTGAACGCTAGCATTAGTTCTTTAGTTTCCCTGAACGCTAGCATTAGTTCTTTAGTTTCCCTGAACGCTAGCATTAGTTCTTTAGTTTCCCTGAACGCTAGCATTAGTTCTTTAGTTTCCCTGAACGCTAGCATTAGTAGCATTGTAACCATGGTGCAAAGCTAGCTGGAGAACTGAACGATAAATACAGAAACATTGAGTGTTTAGTCACCAAATAGAGCGCCCCGCTACGAGGGCCATTTCATCAGGGCTCCAGACTAACTTTTTTCACCACCGTCCCAGAACCGTCCCGAAATACAATTTTAACCGTCCCAAAGTGAATGTAACCGTCCCAAAAATCAAATGTAGTTTCTTTACTTTGGTTTTGTCGTCTATAGTTGTTATTGCCATAAGAAACACCATTCAGAGAAGGGGAGAATAAATTGATTTAGTCAAAAGGCTCCCATGGTGGAAAGATTTCACAAGAATAATTATGATTAAAAATAACAAGGTGCTAGTATAGGGATATTTGGTCACGGTGCTGTTATAGTCAACCAATTGGAGCCATCTTGATTATTCCTTCCATAGGAAAATATATTTAAATGTATTTGTATTTTATTTCGTTTTCGTTTTTTTTGTTATTACAAATGTGTGTTTATGGTTGAAAATGTTAGAGATAAATAAAGATCAAATCAAATCTAACTGAATAAGTTATCCCTCTTCTAACAAGAAAGAAAAACGTAGTTTAGCATTAAACTATATAATGTCATTGCGTCCAGAGATTCCACCTTTGATAACTAAAGTAATGACACTTGACTAGTAATGAAACATGTCCCTTAGATCGCGCTGTCCTCCTGAGTCCTGGACTGGTCGATATTGATAACTGCTGCTAAATTCCAGCGGGCCCTCCTCACTGAATATGGATTCATTGTGTAGCTGCAGAGTGAAGTTTGCCTATAGCCTGTCGTCTATTTCTCCGCGTTCGTTTAGATAAATGTAACGTTATGCCAATTAACTCGCAATGGTAGTAACATTACGTGTTAGTATAGAATCGAATAGAAATCCTTTAATAATCAGTGGCAGTCTGCACGTTAGTCAGTAACGTTAGCTAGCAATAAGCAGCTATAACTAGAACGCGTCGATAACTGTATACAGTTCCAATAGACTAACATTACACTTCTGTGATTTAAATGTGTCCTCACCTTAGACTCAGGGGTAGTATTGCATTTGCTGGATGCAGTTCCCTGTTGGTCATTTTGGGTCTGTGTTTATCCTCTTCAAATAGCGCAGCATGATTGCGGTGCTCTCGTCACTGAGAGGATGCCACAGTATAGCGCGCGTTTTTTTTATAACATTCTGATCTTTCCGCGGTTCTTGTACAGTGGTCTCGTGCCGTGCGACTGTCAATTACCAGCTGTCATTCACTGTGTCAACCAGGGTTAAATACCAGTGGAGAAAGCCTAGGTAAGAGAGATTTCCCTCACCTGTTAACACGTTTTTCTTTTTTGATGCGAGATTCATTTGGGGTGTGACGCTGCTGCAGCACGACTGGCTGATGAGAGGTGGGTAGGAGTTTGATGCTGGATTAGCGTATGGCTGCATTGGGAGGCGGAGATAGTAATTGGATTTGGCAAATCACGCTACGTTTAGACTTCAGTGAACTTAGTCAGCACGAGACATTCACCATTTGACAGCAATATATGCGCACACTGACAGTCGGCCAATTGACATTTCCTGTGAAAAAAAAATCCTCTCCGTCCCGGTTGCGTCCCAGCAAAGATTTCTGTTCGTCGCAAATCAATATTTGATCGTCCCCGGGACGACGGGACATCGTTAGTCTCGAGCCCTGCATTTCATGTATGCACGAGGAGACATAATAATGATAATCTAGCGTTGATTTCAGGAAGATTCGATAATCAGGCGAAAAATGACAACGTGATAAGTGTATTCCACTAAAACGCTATTATCGCGTCTTTTCCTGGGATTACTACGAATCACAAACTATACTCATATTCAAAATGGTATAAAACGGAAATGTACGGATGAAAAAACAATCTGTTTTGTGCATGTTGACTGGAAGCAACTCACTGACAATCGACAGGTGTATTAGGCCCATAGCTATAATATAAGATATATTTTAAGCACTCGCAAATTTCACAGTCTCCCCATTGATTAAAGCGATGGCACTCTAGCGCCCCCTGGCGCTGATTGAGTTAAAGGGGAATTCCACCACAAAGCAACTAGAGCTGTCCCTGAATCCTGTTTTTAGGATTCGAAGTTCGGCAGGGTTTTCCATTGTTTTTAATCATATGAATACATTTTCCGGCTCAATACTGTCGAGTCTTGACTTTAGGCACATTTACGCATATAACGTTGCGTACACATGCGCATATTGCTACGGTAAAAAATGCTTAGTAAAAGTAGTAGTATCTACTTACTGGTCACAGGAGTCTTCAATAACATTTAGATGGTAATCCATTTTGTGAATGAATTTGTTGAAATATCATCTTTCTTGGCAGACGGCTCCTGCTATCTTAACGTTAGCAAGCTAAACCTGCATAGCACGACTTTGATTGATTGATTGATTGATTGATTGATTGATTGAAAAGTTTATTAACAGATTGCAGAATGGGTACAGTACAGTACAGCTCAAGTATACAATTGTTAAGGGGATGCAGACCAGAGAAAGACTTTCGTCTTGTTTACATCAGGGTCCCCCATTTTCAATTCATCATAACATATATGACATACATGACATTAGGGCTGTCTTAAATGCTTCGAAGCTTCGAACGTTCGATTCGATTCGATGGCACAAGCTTCGAACATAAAAAAAAAAATCGAAGTTAAAAAAAAAGAAAAAAAAAAATCAAATTTTTTTTTTTTCAATATTTTTTTTTTTACTTCGATTTGTGTGTGTGTGTGTGTGTGTGTGTGTGTGTGTGTGTGTGTGTGTGTGTGTGTGTGTGTGAACTACCCATCCCAGTTAGGACAGCCGAATCCCGTCCAATCTTTCGCCGTCGACTAAAGACTCACTTCTTCAACCATTATCTGAAATGATAAAAAAAAAAAAAAAAAAAATCTAACCGTGACTAACCTTACTGTCATGCACTTGTCCTAATAAACTAACCTACACTGTAACACGCAACACTTTGATGAACATTGTTACTCAGCTGATAGAGTTGTACCCTTCTTGCTGTCTTGTCGTACAGAACTTGTAAGTCGCTTTGGATAAAAGCGTCAGCTAAATGACTAAATGTAAGTGTGTGTGTGTGTGTGTGTGTGTGTGTGTGTGTGTGTGTGTGTGTGTGTAGGTGTGTGTGTAGGTGTGTGTGTGTGTGTGTGCGCGCACCTTGTAGAATTCCACACATAAGAAAGAAAGATACTGGGATGAATAAACAAAATAGGAAATAAAATGTAGAAATGCATGCAATACATAAATAAATATGAATCTCCATATATGAAATATAACATTTAGATAAGGTGCTACTGAGATGTTTTGGTGAGTTCTTTGTTTTTTTGTGGAAGTTGCCCTTCTTAAAAATGCATGAACATTCACTGATAATTGGTCTGTAGTGGAGTCTACAAGGTCTACATTGCCGGACCATGTAGAATCCGGACCTTGTAGACTGACATAATTCTGTGCATAGTTTAGTCTACACAGGCCATATTTCAAATAATCAAAATCTTACTTCATTCATCTTAAACATTCTTGATTTGGGGGATTGGTAGTTCCCATGAAATCTGAAGTTGTTCAAACGACAACAGCGATCCACCTTGAATTAGGGCTGGGCGATATGACGATATTATATAAATATCGGGTACAGTTCATTAACGATACACTTTTTAAACGTATCGTGGATATCGTGATGTTTTGCCCAAGAGGCTTGTGTCGCGTCAATCTGGTCCACACGTTGACACTTTTGAACAGCGCCGCCCCACACACACACTACTGCATCAAAAGTTACTACTTATGATAACAAAGGCATTCGTTTTGTGGCATTGACGTTATATAGTTACACTTTCAATAACATCAGCGTATTTACATAGCAACGACCGAGGTCGACCTAGATATTAGCAAGCATTAGCCGTTCATATCTCAGCCCGTGCTGACTCCGTTGTGCCCATTCTGCGGTCTGTTAATAACGTTTTCAATCAGACAGATGTATGGAAAGGCTTTTATTATAACATCCGTTGCAGTAAAATCATTATGCCTCCAGTCGTTTAGTCATTCTGCAGAGCTAAAGGCTAAACGTCGGCCGCGGCGAGCTACCGCTGCCATTGTTGTTTTCATTGAGCTCTCCAGTGGCGGAAGTAAAAAATTAATACGCGCTTGCCGATTGGTGCTAAGAAGAGCAGGGCGGGTGCAAGCGATGTGACGTAATTGGCAGACGCGACTGTCAATCAAAATGATTCTGTTTGCCGACTGAATGAATATAAACGTTATTAACAGATTGCAGCATAGGTACAATACAGTACAGCTCAATACAACAACAGTCAACAGTGGACTGGAGGATGCAGACCAGAGAAAGACTTTCGTCTTGTTTACATCAGGGTCCCCCATTTTCAATTCATCATATTTCATATCTAAATCATATAATATCTCATTGCTAAATATATGCAATATATAATCTAATAATCCAATAATCTAAATCTAATATATAATATAAAAATGCTAAATGCATGGGTATTTTATTTTGTCTTTAATGTTAGCTTGCAAACTCAAATACTGTCTTGGTAAGCCTCATAATGAATTGTTTGGGGAAAAAAAGAAAAACATCGTGATGCGTATCGTGTATCGCCGAAAGGTCAGAAAATATCGTGATATCATATTTAGGCCATATCGCCCAGCCCTACCTTGAATTAAATCACACAGCCGAGTGAAACCTTGTTGGATGCGTCAGTCACGAAAGGGGCTACTTAATTAATTAATCCAACCCACTTTATTTATAGAGCACATTTAAAAACAACAACGTTTACGAAAGTGCTGTACAAGTCCCACAACATAAGATAATAAAAAAAAATAAAATAAAAATGTTTTTTAATTTTTTTTCGAAGCTTCGAATTAAAATCGAAGCTCGGCCCGAAGCTTCGATTGCCAAAAAAAGCTTCGAAGGTCAGCCCTACATGACATACAGATAGACAGTACTGCTACATCTATACATTTATGACATATCAGATTTGCAAATACAGTACTGTTTGTGATACAAAAAGTGTCCAGAAAAAGAGTGTCTATACATTTGACGTGGAAACTGTACATTGGGGGAGGTTGGGTGGGTGGGGTGGTGTTGGGTGGGTGGGGGCTGTACATTGGAAGTGGGGGGGGGGGGGGGGTTGGGTAGGGGGGGGGACACTTTACACTGTACATTGGAATACTGACAAAGCCATACTTGGTCATTTACTGTACAACTGGGTTAGGACATTTGTAGGGGCCAGTTTCGAATTGCAGTCTCCCGTAGGTGTTCTTTGAGAGTGTTTTTGAAAGTGGGTAGTGATTCACATTCCTTTACAGCTTTGGGTAGGGGCGTTCCACATTGATGTGGCATAATTGCGAAACGTGTTTAGTCCCTTGTTTGAGCCGAATCTGGGTTTAACATGATTTGTGGAGCTCCCTCTGGTGTTGTGATCGTGGTATTCACTGACCTTTGGGAAGTATTTTGACATGTACATGGGTACCTTGGTCGCGTAGTGTATCTTGTAGACCAGGCCCATTGCAAGTTGCTGTACTCTGTCGTCTACTCTAAGCCATCCTAGGTTGTCAAAGTGGGCAGGGGTGAGGTGGGTTCTAGGAGTAAGGTCAAGCAGTAGTCTGACCAGTTTGTTTTGAGATGTTTGTAATTTTGTTTTTAGCGCCTTTGAGGTGCTTTGGTACCATGAGGTGCACGCATAGTCGTAGTACCCTTGAATGAGTGCTCCTGCCAGAGTCTTCAGGGTATTCTTGTTTACCAGAGAGGAGATCCGGTACAAGAATCGAGTTTGTTGGTTGACTTTTTTTATTACATTGGATGCCATTTTGTCACAGGAAAGATTAGCCTCTAGGATGGAACCCAGGTAGGTAATTTCATCTTTCCTTGTGACAATATTGTCACCCACTGTAACCGAGAAGCCGTCGGTCTTGCTGAGTTTGTTATTTGAACCGAAGAGAATGGACTCTGTTTTGCCCATGTGTAATGATAGTTTGTTGTCGGCGAGCCATATACAGATTTTGCCTAGTTCTGAGCTGAGGGCTCACTGATAGACTATCAAAACCAATTGCTTTTAGCTTGTCAATCTGAATGATGTGATTGACAGTGTCGAAGGCCTTTTGTAGGTCCAGCATGACCATGCCGCAGTATTTGCCCGTGTCCAGTCCATCCACCCCTTGTTTGATGTGGTCGTTCAAATAGAGAAGGCATGTGTCAGTGGAGTGGGATGTTCTGAAGTGTGTGCATAGCATTTTGATTCATTTCCTGATGTATGACGGTGACCCCTCCTCACGCGACTAGTTGACTGTTGTGTCTGTGTGTTCGTGCGTGACTTTCGAATGATTGTAAACACAACATAGTACAGACAAGCTGGATGTAGTTAATTACTTAAAAATGTTCTTCACAAACATAGCCACAACACTGGTAAACGAACTACCTTCCCACTCAGGGCATTATGGGGTAGAACACATAGTAGCATACTACAAAAACCTAGGGGTCCGCAAAGACGATTTCAAACTGGAAATGGTAACAACAGATGAGGTCCTCAAAAAACTGAGCGCCCTCCAACCTAACAAGGCCACTGGCCATGACAACATCCCCTCCAAATTCCTCAGAGATTCAGCAGCCGCCATCACCCCAGTCATCACACACATAATAAACCTCTCCATAAAACAGGGACACGTCCCCAAGGACTTCAAAATTGGGTAGACGATTTTTTTAATTCAATTTATATTTGGGCTTTCTGTATTTTTTCACCCGTCACAATTTAGTCATTATGCCAATTCCCTTCCTGGTCGTTGCACGTATTGCCCCACTGTCAGCCTGGGGAGGGTGTAGAACTACCACATGCCTCCTCCGATACATGTGGAGTCGCCAGCCGCTTCTTTTCACCTGACAGCGAGGAGTTTCACTGGGGGAACATAACTAATGCAGAGGTTCACGTTATTTCCCCCAGATCCCCTCCTTGCTGAACAGGCGCCCCGACCGACCAGTAGGAGTCGCAGTTTACAACGACGACCCGCTAACACTGCCAAAAGTGTTAAGGCCTCTACATGCTACAGCAACTGCGAAGCAACTGCAACACAACATCGACAACGCAACAGTGTTGCAGACACTCTGCCTTTATGTTTCTGCAACATCGACGCGCAGCCTATGCAACATTGTACCCCGGATGTAGCTAGGTTCCCTAGATCAGTGGTTCCCAAAGTCGGGGTCGCGACCCAAAGGTGGGCCGCGAGCAGCCACGGGAGGGCCGTGAGATGATTAAAAAAAAAAAGAAAAAAAAAAAAAAAAGCATTTTTTTTGTTTGTCAGGCCACTGAACTTAGAAGCAGGCCAGGACAGTGTTTCTAGTTGTATTCTAAAATTCTATTCTATTGTATTCTAAAATGTGACTATATGGTTTTATATTAACTTAATAAATAAATAAAAACGAAAAATCTACTTATTTCATTACTAACATTTCAAACTAAATAACAGATTATGCACATAAAACGCTGAAAACAACCGAAGCAACAATAGTATTTTAATGAGGCTATTATTATTATCATTATTATTTTGCAACAAGTTAGCCCTCTCATAAATAGCGCATATAAATGAATAACTAACTTGAACTAACTTAATAGGATTGAAGTGATATTTGGCTTAAAAAATCGGTCACTTGGCAAAAAAAAAAAAAAAAAAAAGGCCTGACGATGTGCATTGGGCCGCGGCTCTCTGACGCCTTATTTTCTGGGTCCCGGCCTGAAAAGTTTGGGAACCCCTGCCCTAGATCAGTGGTCACCAACCTTTTTAAGCCCAAGATCACTTTTTATTTTTTTGGTGAAGGCAAGATCTACCTATTGAAGCGTTGAGAGAAAAAGACAGCCAAGATTGTACTTTAAACTAAATGACTTTTATTTGCCTGTATTCTAATTACATGCAATGCTTTGGTCCAACATTAAAACGTCAAAGTAGAACTATTATGTACTTTCTCAGTCAGTGCTAAGTGCAGTCATCTTATGCAGCATCACTTTTCACATCAAAACAAAAGTAGAACTGTAATGTGGACTTTCTCATATTACTAACATTGACAAACATATTTACAATTAGCATTTTATAAAGTAGAACTGTAATGTGTACTTTCTCAGTCAGTGCTAAGTGCAGTCAGTGCTAAGTGCAGCATCACTTTTCACATCAAAACAAAAGTAGAACTGTAATGTGGACTTTCTCATATTATTAACATTGACAAACATATTTACAGTTAGCATTTTATAAAGTAGAACTGTAATGTGTACTTTCTCAGTCAGTGCTAAGTGCAGCATCACTTTTCACATCAAAACAAAAGTAGAACTGTAATGTGGACTTTCTCAGTCAGTGCTAAGTGCAGTCAGTGCTAAGTGCAGTCAGTGCTAAGTGCAGCATCATTTTCACATCAAAACAAAAGTAGAACTGTATGTGTACTTTCTCAGTCAGTGCTAAGTGCAGCATCACTTTTCACATCAAAACAAAAGTAGAACTGTAATGTGGACTCTCAGGGTAAGCTAATTTTTTTTTCTTTTATTTTTTTCTTTTTTTTCATGGAAAGATCTACAGGGACAGTCTCAAAGATCGACCAGTCGATCAAGATCGACGGGTTGGTGACCACTGCCCTAGATAGATGAAACTTCCCTTTTCAACCAGCCCCATTGATAACAAGCAGATAGCGAAGCATCATAAATACTTCCGGTCGGGGGGTTTCAAAATAAAAGAGCGACGTCTAAAGCACCGGAAATACGTTTATTTTGTACATTATCTAACGTTAACACAAACCTAAACTAACTTTAGGTTAGTTGTAACGTTAGTTTAGGTTCGTTTTAATGTTAGATAATGTACAAAATAAACGTATTTCTGGTGCTTTAGACGTCGCTCTTTTATTTTGAAACCCCCCGACCGGAGGTATTTATGATGCTTCGCTATCTGCTTGTGTAGTCCGGTTCTGTGTTTGTTGTTGTCTGTAGATTGTTGGTGAACAACTAACTTTAGGTTAGTTGTAACGTTAGCTAGCAGCAGGGATGGACGCCGTTGTGCAAATGCAGGCAGCTACAGGCACTCGAGGAAGAGCTGCTGAATTTAATCGGCAGGAGAGAGAGAGCTCGTCAAAGTCATTATATCCCTGTGGCTGTGGTGCGGTCGTATAGGCACGAAAGTGCAGCTCGAACTACCTGTTGTTGTATTAAATTAATTGATTGCTGTTTAACTTGTCCGTGTCCAGTCCTTTCGATTAGCCCCACCGTTCATTGTAAACAATGATGCATGTAATTATATTAACGTTACTGTGTTGTTGTAGCTATGTTAATAAATTCTGAATGGCATTAACGTTAGTTGGGTATGATAGCATTGAATAGCATCAAAGCTAGCTGGCTGGCTACAACGAATTCTCACAAGCTGGCATCGTAAAATATCAACACCAGCCATGGGAATACTGTTTACTAAATTGTGGAGGCTTTTAATCGTCAAGGTAAGAGGATTTGAAGGCGTATGCTATGGAAGTCTTCCCCTGCAGCTCCACTTTGTTGAAATGTACATACTAGGGCTATAGGATAAGTTGGATAACCACCAGTTAATTTGCGATTTTTTATTGGTTTGTCATGACAAACCAATTACATAATCCAACATATGTGTAAGAAACTAACATATTCCAGTTAACGGTATATTTTTTTAATCATTCGTTACGGCGAAATCAATACTTCCATTTGTATAAATTACGTTAACTCGAGGATAGTATTCCTGCCTGCGGGACCAATATTATTCTATGACAGCCCCGCCCCCATTCGCTAACCAACCAATCACTGCTACGCAACATCAACGCAACGGTTGTTCAGATTAGATTTTGGGGAGAGGTACGCAACACACTCTACAACACCCTCTGCAACATCTGCAACCATGTTGCGTTGAAGTCGCGCTGATGTTGTGTTGCAGTTGCGTTGCAGTTGCTGTAGCATGTAGAGCCCTTTAGTAGGGACGACTGACCAAGCCGGAGGTACCGCTGACAGCTGGATTCGATCCCAGAGTCTCTGCGGTGGTAGGCGAGTGCTTAGTCCACTGCGCTACCCAGCCGCACTCCTTGAGACAATCTTAACATTACTGCTACCAAGCATAGTTAGCGTAGCTCCACCTGTGTAACATTACTTAGTACTTGTTGCTTCGCTGGGAAAGACTGTTCTTCACTGCATCGTTTATACAACTTGGTTTAATCCTAAAGTCTGTTTGTAAACGTTGTATTATGTAATAAGACATTGAGGGATTACTGCATCGTTTATACAACTTGGTTTAATCCTAAAGTCTGTTTGTAAACGTTGTATTATGTAATAAGACATTGAGGGATTGTCTGGTCACGTGTTATTCTCCTGGGCCCTCATTTATCAACAATTCTTAGAAAGTGTTCTATTTTCGTACTTAAGCACATAATTTAGAATGTGTGTACGCACAGAAATATCCGGATGTATCAACCGTGCGTACACGGGTCCTACGCTCCTCCCTGTTGATAAATACCATTTTGTTCTTACCGTCAATGCTCGTGCATGATTATCCATATATGGTAATGAAACACCCCCATGGGATGTGAAATAATGGACTGACCTGAGCGAGATTGTTCACGGAGGCGCTGCCGCTAAGAAGACACAACCCGTGTTATGGGATAAATAAAAGACTGGCGGACTTGTACATGGTGATGTCAGATATCAACGACTCCCTAAGACCATTGCTGCACAGAACGGCACGGAGACAGAGACAGCAATTATATGCGACTGTTTCTTTGTGCAGAGTAGAAGAGACAAAGTATTTGTGTGTGTGTGTGTGTGTGTGTGTGTGTGTGTGTGCGTGTGCGTGTGCGTGCGTGCGTGTGGTCTCATCTGTTTCCCATATCACCTTTATCTGCAATAGAGCAGGTCTTGCTTACAAAGCAGTCCAGCGGCAAATTGAGGGCAGATTGTTTCATACACACACACACACACACACACACACACACACACACACACACAATGTACACACATGCACCATGTCCTGCATTAATATTTATTGTATCATGGTAAAAACCAATTAGCACTAACCACATCCCTGATGTACTGTAGCTATTTCTTGTGCGGGTGGGTCAATGAACATAAATCATGTTTCCCAACTAACCAGAATACATGATTATCTGCACACAGGTCATACAAAAACATTATAGAGAAACCAGTAGGGGCTGGTAGTAGTGTAGGATAATTTGCCAAGTAACTATTTCATCCAAAATTACTGCGCCACCGACATCCTTATGAAGCAAGATGTGAACACTGACTTGTTCCATTGTTCCATTGGCTGACGGCTGTCCTGAACTGGAATTGACCTATCTCAAGCTCCGCCCTCTTTTTTTGATCCTCCTATCACAACTGTTCCCTCGGACAAACAAAGTTGGAGGATGAAGAAAAGAGGGTGAAGCTTGAGATAGGTCAGTTGTCTGAATAGAAAATAAGAGAGGAGGAGGAGGAGAAGAATGAGGAGGGGAACTGTTGTCTGTTGGCTGTAGACTCTTACCGTATGTAAATGGGTGAACTTCCTGTATGACATCAGGCCTGGCAGAGGCACAGGAAGTGGGAAGTGGGGGATTCCGCCTGTGTGTATCTGTTTCTCCCTCCTGCCACACACCCAAACACGTGCACTGTTCTGAGCTCCTCATCCCATACCAGACACAACAGATATTATCTTTGTCCAAACACGTGCACTGTTCTGAGCTCCTCATCCCATACCAGACACAACAGATATTATCTTTGTCCAAATGATCCATCCTCAAGCTCTCCAGATGTTGAGCTTCATAGTTTACACATTCAATATAAAGGTTTGGGTTTTCTAACTTCATATGTTGATATATGAATCTTGTTGGTTCTACAGTTGTGCCTCCGATCCTGCCTAAAATGCCGGTATCGGTATCGGCGAGTATACGTAAAATCTATGCTCCGATCCCATATGACGTAATTTATCAACAACACCTGCGGTATCCTCCTGCTGAGAGTGAGCATTATAAAACAAACGTGTTTTTTATCTACCGTGAATTAAAGTGTCAATGCTGTTTGTCATTTTAACAGCAGATACTTTCTTAAATGCCATCGTCCCGACAGAGCAGTGTGACGCTTGCTGGTGTTATTAGCATTAGCTGAAGAGCTAGTTTTAGCTTAATGTTACCTTGGCTAAAGTTGGGGCTATTCATAATCCAGCAATAATGGCTGCAGACCTGCAAGCAAAGTACAGCAAGTTGGCACAGGAGTATTCCAAGGTAAATCTCTTTTTTACCAGTAACGTTACATTCTTTCTATCTAGCTCATGTTAACTGGCTAACCTAAGTGTCGTCACTGATCGACCTCTCCCACACATGCACGCAATTAATGACATGTTGCGGACAGCCATACCGGTGACAATGTTTAGCTTTTAGTGCCAACGGATAAGAGTCTGAGGCGGAGTCTCAAAAGAGAATGTTGAATATTTATTGTGCATTAAAAATCACAACAGAGCCTCTGCTACTAGCGTATAACGTCCATGCAGAACCAATGTCCCAACAACCTTTCCACAACTATGCTCATTGATGAGCATAGTTGTCAATTAATGATACTAATACTAATCTATACAATCACCTGTTGTTGAATAAATACAATTGCTTTCTAGTTATTACTAAAAACAGTATATAAAACAGTAACTGTAAAGATTTTTTTTTATATAATATAATAAAATAAAATGTTTATGTATGCACTGGTATTGGATCAGTATCGGTATCGGCCGATACCCAAAGCTTAGGTATCAGAATCGGATCGGGAAGGAAAAAATGGTATCGGAACATTTCACAGGGCCCTGCATGTCAGCTGGTAAATACCACTCGAACCACTATGAAACTAGATTCAAACTTGCGAGCAGCCTATCCCTGTAAAGGCATGTGTCTGGAGAGGTATTTCAGTTACTGCTCTGCACTGGGTCACACCAGCTATGTGTACGTTTTCTCCTAAGTAAGTCGACACTAGAGGCTTAGTAACTACTGGTTAGTTCGTAACTAAATCAGCTACTAAAATTGGTTGCACCACATTTACTTAGGGCATAGTTTGGACGTAAACTCATAACTAAGGCAGGTGGCCAATCTATCTATCTATCTATCTATCTATCTATCTATCTATCTATCTATCTATCTATCTATCTATCTATCTATCTATCTATCTATCTATCTATCTATCTATCTATCTATCTATGTATCTATCTATCTATCTATCTATCTATCTATCTATCTATCTATCTATCTATCTATCTATCTATCTATCTATCTATCTATCTATCTATCTATCTATCTATCTATCTATCTATCTATCTATCTATCTATCTATCTATCTATCTATCTATCTATCTATCTATCTATCTCTCTGTCTGTCTGTCTGTCTGTCTGTCTGTCTATCTATCTATCTATCTATATATCTCTCTGTCTGTCTGTCTGTCTGTCTGTCTGTCTGTCTGTCTGTCTATCTATCTATCTATCTATCTATCTATCTATCTATCTATCTATCTATCTATCTATCTATCTATCTATCTATCTATCTATCTATCTATCTATCTATCTATCTATCTATCTATCTATCTATCTATCTATCTATCTATCTATCTATCTATCTATCTGTCTGTCTGTCTGTCTGTCTGTCTATCTATCTATCTCTCTGTCTGTCTGTCTGTCTGTCTGTCTGTCTGTCTGTCTGTCTGTCTATCTATCTATCTATCTATCTATCTATCTATCTATCTATCTATCTATCTATCTATCTATCTATCTGTCTGTCTGTCTGTCTGTCTGTCTATCTATCTATCTATCTATCTATCTATCTATCTATCTATCTATCTATCTATCTATCTATCTATCTATCTATCTATCTATCTATCTATCTATCTGTCTGTCTGTCTGTCTGTCTATCTATCTATCTATCTATCTATCTATCTATCTATCTATCTATCTATCTATCTATCTATGTATGTATGTATGTATGTATGTATCTGTCTGTCTGTCTGTCTGTCTGTCTGTCTGTCTGTCTGTCTGTCTGTCTGTCTGTCTGTCTGTCCGTCCGTCCGTCCGTCCGTCCGTCCGTCCGTCCGTCCGTCCGTCCGTCCGTCCGTCCGTCCGTCCGTCCGTCCGTCCGTCCGTCCGTCCGTCCGTCCGTCCGTCCGTCCGTCCTATAAGTGACTGAGTAGGTGTAGGAGCTGGATTAGTGTCTTTACTGTAATCAGCATCCGTCTCACCCTGACTTGGCATCGGTCTCTGCAGATCCTAATCCACTCACTAGTATGTCTACTTCTCTAACAGAGAGAGAGAGAGAGAGAGAGAGAGAGAGAGATAGGGGGGGAAATGCTGGGGGTGTTGCGTGCCAACTAGATTCAACAATATGAATCAATACCGATCTACCAACTGGGTGTAACGTTAAAGGGGAACACCACTCACGTTAAACATTCTAATGTTTTAATTCCACAGTCAATATGTGAACATGAGCTACTCTCTCTCCCAAGTAAGAATCAAATGTGTGATGTCATAAAGTCTGGAGCTGCTCCATTGACAATGAATGGGAGACTGATTTTGTTGGACCTACAGAACTTTGTTTTATCTTTTATATTGGAATGCGTTTTATTCTATAGTAGTACTAACCTCAGTTCTGAAACAGAAGATGTACCTATGAACTCAGAATATTGCCCTGGCTGCTCTCAGTGTCACCTATATAATCTTTCCCAATTCATTGTCTATGGAGCAGCTTCAAGCTTTATACTTGATGACATCATCACATGTTTGAGTTTCAGTTAGCACTCTAGTTTTTGGATTTGTGAGAGAATTGCTAATTTTCACTAATATGTCTGTACTGTCTTAGACCAGAGGAATAAATGGTATATAGTTATTTTATCCAAAAGCGCTTTACAACTTATGCCTCACATTCACCCATTCACTCAGACACTCACACACCGATGGTGGAGGTGACCAGGCAAGGTGCTAACTGCTCATCAGGAGCAGTTAGGGGTTAAGGTGCTAACTGCTCATCAGGAGCAGTTAGGGGTTAAGGTGCTAACTGCTCATCAGGAGCAGTTAGGGGTTAAGGTGCTAACTGCTCATCAGGAGCAGTTAGGGGTTAAGGTGCTAACTGCTCATCAGGAGCAGTTAGGGGTTAAGTGACTTGCTCAAGGACAGGACACATTGACACGTTAGTGTTGCTTGCAAGGCGGTAAAAACACTCTAACTTACCATCTTTATTAAATGTGGGTAGTGATTCACATTCCTTTACAGCTTTGGGTAGGGCGTTCCACATTGATGTGGCATAATTGCTAAACGTGTTTAGTCCCTTGTTTGAGCCGAATCTGGGTTTAACATGATTTGTTGAGCTTTCTATGGTGTTGTGGTCGTGGTATTCACTGACCTTTGGGAAGTATTTTGACATGTACATGGGTACCTTAGTCGTATAGTGTATCTTGTAGACCAGGCCCATTGCAAGTTGCTGTACTCTGTCGTCTACTCTAAGCCATCCTAGGTTGTCAAAGTGCGCAGGGGTGAGGTGGGTTCTAGGGGTAAGGTGTCCAGTAGCCCCAGAGAGAGGTCCAGGTGCATGCTAGCCTAGCTTAGCACAAGGACTGGAAGCAGTAGGGAGCTGCTAGCCTAGCTTAGCACAAGGACTGGAAGCAGTAGGGAGCTGCTAGCCTAGCTTAGCACAAGGACTGGAAGCAGTAGGGAGCTGCTAGCCTAGTTTAGCACAAGGACTGGAAGCAGTAGGGAGCTGCTAGCCTAGTTTAGCACAAGGACTGGAAGCAGTAGGGAGCTGCTAGCCTAGTTTAGCACAAGGACTGGAAGCAGTAGGGAGCTGCTAGCCTAGTTTAGCACAAGGACTGGAAGCAGTAGGGAGCTGCTAGCCTAGTTTAGCACAAGGACTGGAAGCAGTAGGGAGCTGCTAGCCTAGCTTAGCACAAGGACTGGAAGCAGTAGGGAGCTGCTAGCCTAGCTTAGCACAAGGACTGGAAGCAGTAGGGAGCTGCTAGCCTAGTTTAGCACAAGGACTGGAAGCAGTAGAGAGCCGCTAGCCTAGCATAGCACAAGGACTGGAAGCTAGCCTAGCTAGCTGCTCCCTACAACAACTCCAAAACTGACGCACAGGCATGCAATTGTGACATGATGTGACATCAAGCTGATATAGCTGTATCGATAAATAGTTATAACCTTCATATCTTCACATTTCTCCTGGTCTGCAACCAATATGAGCATTCGAATTCAACAGTAACTTTGTGAGTGTGTGCATGCTTGTGTGTACGTGTGTACATGATGCTGAGTCATGCAGCACTGTGTGAGGAAGAGACATAACTTAGTTAAATTTAGCTCGATAGCACCCCTATATTTACCTGAACCTGAACTACTGCTGTAGTGATGTCGGTTGATATAGGTTAATCTATTCTTATTCTGTCTTCGCCGTGAGCACTGGGTGTGGCTGTATGTTCTGTAGCTATTATTATTTCCTGTTTCACTAATGTTGTTTCTCTCTCTCTCTTTCTGTCTCTCTCTCTCTCTCTCTCTCTCTCTCTCTCTCTCTCTCTCTCTCTCTCTCTCTCTCTCTCTCTCTCTCTCTCTCTCTCTACCAGATGTATCACTCTGATCATGGCGTAGATTTCCCCAACCTCTCCTACCATATCCCAGGAGGCCTTGCAGCCCTGGGCCTGACTGACGGCATCTGAAGACAATCAACCTCTTCACCTCTACCCTCTCCTTTTCCCCCTCTCTCCCATCCCTCTCTCCCTCCTTCCCTTTACCCACACTGCATCCTCCATCATCCCTAACCCCTCCACCTCACTGATCCCACCCCCTGGACCATGGACAGCCCCCCGAAGCTGTCCGGAGAGACCCTGATCGTGCATCACATCCCGCTGGTCCACTGCCAGGTGTCGGGGGGCCGACATGGCGGCTGTGGGGGCTCCCTGAAGAGGAGCAACCCCTTCAGCCAGCCAGAGAACCTGGGCTTGAGCCGGACCACCTCCCTCCCCGAGAGAGACGTCGTCCAGAGAGAGACGTTGCTCTACAGCAGCCTGATCCAGACCTCCAGCGGCTCCTTGTGCTTCCGCCCCGGAGGGAGAGGAAGGAGAGAGGGCAGAGGAGGCGGGAAAGGAGGTAGCACGGCCAGCGACGACTCGTCGTTCACCTCCAGCAATTCGGAGGAGCACCCTGCGACGGCTCACACGTTGCCCAGGGTCAAGCCCAGTAACAGAAACCCTCTGCGTCACAATCCCTTCCTGCTCAACACCGAGGATGACGAGGAGGAGGAAGAGGAGGAGGGGGATGGCGACAACCTCAGCGGTTACCTGGAGGACTCCTCCTTCCATCTCCATGGCAACACTAGTTCCGCCCTTGACGATGGCATAGCGCCTTTCCACCTGCATGACCTGGGCTTCACTCCCGAGCCCTTCCTGTTGCACGGCACTCTGGGAAAGCCGTGGGGATCAGTGGGAGTGGGTAGCGGGGAGTCCCTCAGGGGCATGTCCTCAGATCTCTCCTCCCACCTGGAGGACCTAGACCTGCTGGGATTGGACAGCCAGCATCGGCACGGCAGCAGTGGCTCCAACATGTCCATGGACTGCGGAGAGCATGACTGGGGCGACGAGGACGAGGAAGAGGACCACCCCATGAGGTGTGGGCGGAGCAGCAAGACCGGCTCCTCCTCCTCCGGTTCCTCGGCCCAGCGCTGCTCCTGCTGCGGCCTCTCCCAGAACTACTCCCAGAACTACTCCCAGAACTACTCCCAGCACTTCCCAGAAGCCTTTCCGGAGCCCTTCTCGGAATGCCAACAGGGCTACGGCAGCGACTCGTCCTGCAACAGCTCAGACGGCGTACTGGTCAACTTCAGCGCCATCTACAACAAGATGAACAACGGCGTCCCGGACAAGCCCTCGGTTCCTGTGCCCACCAACCTCAACAGTTCCACAGACCACTCCTGCACCTCCTCCATGTCCGAGCCACTGGGAGGAGGCCAGCGGGAGTCGACCGGGGGTGCTTTCTATCTGGACCTCCACACGTCCCCTACCGAGCCTCCCCAGGTACAGCAGCAGGCCTCCTGCCTCGGGAACACCTTGCCTATCCTCCGCGAATCGCACCCTTCCACCTCGTCCACCTGCTCCTGCTCTGCCGAACACCAGGGGCTGCTCGACCTGGACTCCAACTGCAACTCCTACCACCCACCGCATTCGGGCTCCGGCGGCGACCTCACTTCCTGTCTGCAGAGCCAGGCGCGTCTGGTGGTGGCCACCCAAAACTACTACAAGCTGGTGACCTGCGACCTCTCGTCCCAGTCGTCCCCGAGTCCTGTGGGCTCCTCCGTCACCAGCTGCTCCGACGAGCACAGCAAGGGCAGCCCCACCCCGACGCAGCCCAGTGAGTACTACCTGTTCAGACAGCAGCCAGGGGGGGAGGAGGGGGTGGAGGAAGAGGAGGAAGAGGTGGAGGAGGAGGATGAGGAAGAAGAGGAAGAGGAGGGGGAGGAGGAGGAGGATGGAGAGTCATCTAGGGTAAGTGGAAATCTACAGGTCTGCTTATATTATGTTTTTTTTTTTATCCACTTTTTCCCCTCTATTTCTATTTTTCTCCCATCCCAATTCCACTGTGCCAATTCTTCCCTCCCCTGTCTTGAACGTTGCTCGCATATGCCCCCCACTGGCCGGTTGTAGGGAGGATAGAAGCCTTGCATCACGTGTCCCCTCCGATACACGAGGAGGCAGCCTGTCACATCTTTTCACCTGCCAGCGCGGACTCTCATTGGCGAGGTGTAACGTGTGGGAGGCTCACACTACCCTCACCATCTCTTGTCTCTGCTGTGCAGGCGTCCCCAACCGACCTGTAAGAGTCGCTGTCCACAACGTCCAGATTACCACCCATCAACTTCCACCCGCTAACTCTGCCAATTGAGTTAGTATGACGACTGGCCCAAGCCGGAGGCGACGCCGACAGCCGGAGTCGAACCCGGTGTCTCGAGCGCAATGTCCGCTGCGCCACCCAGCCACCATCTGCTTATATTATGTTGTAATTATAATATAATTAACATGCTGGCAGACTACCGAAGGATACTATAACATGTTATTACATGGCGTTTTCACATTCGGCGAAATGCTTGCTTGTGATTGGTCAATAGCGCGCGTCAGAGGTCAGTTATCAGACAATAATGACCGCTGTGGGACAATAATGACCGCTGTGCGCAGCTGTTCGCAATCAAGCCCACAATAATGACCGCTGTGCGCAGCTGTTCGCAATCAAGCCCACTGACATCAGTGCAAACTGCCGGCTGCCGGGGAAGCTGCTGGGGGGCGGAGCGACGAGCACTCAGCGGAGCCAGAACCAGTGTTACTGTTGCGAGTCGATGTAAAATGAATTAGGTATATTGTTAGTAAGTTAGCCATGTAATAAGCGGGATAATGTATAGCTATACTCGATCATTGTCGCAAAATAATTGACCTTCACTAACGTTTAAAACACCTCGCCGAGGCGGCTCGGTATTTTAAACTCTGTGTCGGTCAATTATTTTGCGACAATGACCTCGTAGCTATACATTATCCCTTACATAATATATTAATATCATTCTGTAGTCTGCCAGTATTCTTTCCACTTCATACTTTTGTTAAAAATCTACCTTTTGAGATTCACTTTCAGCATCAGGATTATGCGTAGATACGTTACACGTTATGTAAGAAGAATCAACGTAATTTGTAGTTAATTTCTTCAATAATAGCTAAAGAACACCAGTAGTTACTGTAATAATGACAAAGTATGTGTGTGATCAAGTTCTCTTTTTTAGGCCTGTTGAGGCAGCTGGGGATTTTCTCAAGGGGATATTTTTGTGGAGATTATGTCCCCAATTTAGTGCACATTCCACAAGTGGTTGTGTCTGGTATTAGCATGTACAGAGCTCTATTTAGAGAAGGGGGATCAGAGTCACTGTCTGGGCTCATCTGACCTGTCCCATGTGTGGAGATTATTTTAGCCATTATGTAAAGCTCTATGATATCAGATGGTATTGATGCCACTGTGTCAAAGAGATTCAGCACAGGGCTCTGAGGCCCAGACGGGCCCCAAGCATTGCTTTTTGAAGTCCTAGAATGAGAGATAATAACACATATACTGTATATACTGTATAACAATTGTAGTTTTATATATAAAAAAATAAATGCTATATACATATATATGTTTTGGGAAGATGACAAAATGTTATGTGATGCCTTAATATTTTTGAAAATTAGAGGTAGAGTACGGTGTAAATATTTACACCATAAGTGTCTATACTGCATTAATCACTATAGAGTAAGGTTTCACAAGATGGCGGATATCTAATTTCGGATCAAAGAGATTAAAGATCTAGAGGGTGTTTTCTATCCACACCAGTGGCGGCTGCTGACCAAATTTCTTGGTGAAGCACAAAATTATTATATTATATTATATATTAAATTATATTTTTTAAACATCCCCAACGCTGCAACACCCCCATTCCTCCCAGGTGTCAGGCTCCTCATTCGCTTCCATTCATTTTGGGGACCATGTTTAAATATCATACTTCTGAAGTATAAACAAACTATACTGCTGTGACGATTTCCATAAAACAGACCATTCTGAGTCAATGGTACAGCAAAACTGTACATTGGAATATTGGTAAACATATCGGTCAATCCCATTGTCCCGTGGGATTATGCCCCCCCCCCTCCCCGCGGCGATATTAATATTTGATTAGAAACGCAAGCAAGGCTTGCCGCGTCTCATGTGGTCCTTGGGGGCTACCTTATTATTCAACACGCAAGGCCACAGCGGGCCAATGACTTCTGAAGTATAAACAAACTATACTGCTGTGACGATTTCAATAAAACAGACCATTCTGAGTCAATGGTACAGCAAAACTGTACATTGGAATATTGGTAAACATATCGGTCAATCCCATTGTCCCGTGGGATTATGCCCCCCCCCCCCCCCCCCCCTCCCCGCAGCGATATTAATATTTTATTAGAAACGCAAGCAAGGCTTGCCGCGACTCATGTGGTCCTTGGGGGCTACCTTATTATTACACACGCAAGGCCACAGCGGTCCAATTAATTCATAATCACTGTAAAATATATATATATATTTTTAAATGCACTCACCACACAACAGCCAAAGCAGTGACCGATCTCATCTTCCATTGAATATTGCAGCTTCCTTCCTTAGAACACTGACGCCAGTCGAGCTGCCGCTGCGCAGGTACGCACTGGCATTGCCAGGCATTCTCTGATTGGAGTTCAAGGCTGTCAATCATTCAATCCCCGTTCGTGAATGGCAAGAGCTTAGATGCACGGACCGGGCTTAGATGACGTTAATAGCCTATTTTGATTGGCTATTATATTCATCAAGGTCAGCCCGTGCAGGGAAAGTTGCACCAGAGTGATTGACAGCTAGCCATTACTGCTGCAGGCCTGATCAGAGAGCTCAGAGCTGTCACTTTTGACAATTTTTGAAGAAAAAAAAATTCACTGGCATTTTTTGTACAGAGGAAAACATTTCTAATAAAAATTATAATAATAATAATAATTAAAAAAATAATATATATATGTAAATTAATAATAATTATGAATTATGAGTGAATTTGTGTTTCACGTGTTGTCATGGAATAACCTCCACTGATCCACACAGTAGACCTGATACTCATAATTAGACTGCTGTTAGAGACACATTCACAAACCTCCATCTCCGTTTTCTACCCAGAAGACAACACTGCTTCTTCTTCATTTGAGATTTACTGGCGGTTGGAAAACTGAACTTTGTGCATTGCTGCCGTTTAGTGGAAAAAGTGATGGCAACCAGTAACCTCATTACAGAACAGAATAGAGCCTCTAGGTGGCGGTATACATTAGGGGTGGGGGAAATCGATACGTAGTAGTATCGCGATACTTTGCGTGGCGATACTGTATCGATACAGGGACGCCAAGTATCGATATTTAATTATTCATACATTTTTTTTTTTTTTTTTGTATAAGGAAGTTGCATTGTTCATTTCAATACCTGTAATAGTACAGTAGTCCACACACACATGTGCATATGACTGTAATACAAACAGTTCAGTTTGTCAGGTACATGCAACACAGATTACAGTGTTTACATCTGTCTGCTTGAGAAAATACCATGTTCTCGAGCCCAGCTCTCCGCATTGCTATCAGCTTGGCTGGTCGTTCATACTAATACAATTGGCAGTATTAGGGGGTGTGAAGCTGATGGGTGGGGATCGGACGTTGTGGACAGCGACTCCTACAGGTCGGTTGGTGCGCCTGCGCAGCAGAATCAGGAAGCGACGGGGGCGGCATGCCCTCCAAACGCAGACCCCCGACGCTGAGAGATCGCGCTGTGCAGGTGAAAAGATGCGACGGCTGCTTCCTCGAGTACCGGAGGGGACACGTGATGTAAGGCTTAGTCCACATTGCATCCGGCTTGTGGGAGGCATGGCCTAACAACGTTTGAGACAGGGGAGGGTAGAATTGGACGATATGAAATTGGGATGGGAGAAAAATAGAAAATGGGAGAAAAAGTAGATACAAAAAATATATATACCATGTTCTGCAATAAAAATTATTGAAGTCAGATGAACAGACTGAACTTTATTTTATTAGATAAAACATGTTGACAAAGTTTTACTTTGCAGTTGAAAAAAGGTAATATAAAAAAAAGAAAAAAAAAGGTATCGTGATACTATCGTATCGTGACGCAAGTATCGCGATAGTATCGTATCGTGAGGTCCAGGGAACAAAATAAGCACCCGCCAAGTAGGGCTGGGCGATATAACGATAAATATCGCGATATATTTTAATAATCGATATCGAATATCGAAATTAAAAAAAAATCCAATTTTTTTTTTTTTTTTTTTTTTTTTTTTTTATACCTGCAACAGGGCAGTTTTAAAACCAGAGACAGTGGACAGACTTGTCTTTCTTGCCTGCAACTTAAAGTAATGGCTTTGCTTGTCCAAATGACAATACTGACCAAATTCAGATTTCTTTTTCTCTTGTCCATTTATTTTGTTTGCTTTCTAATTTAAAATACATTTTGAAACCGTCTGTACACAGTAGGCTATGTGTGCTAGCAGAACTAGACTCCAGTCACGAGTCACAGTGCACATGTGTGGTGGTTTGTCCACCAAAAAAGCGCCAAAAGATCGAAAATAAACTAGCAGAGCCAGAACTGTTCAACTCCTCTGGAGCCACAGCCAGCAGAGAAGCCGGTTTACTTTCGCTTTTAAACCAGCTGCAGCCTGAGAACTGGAGTGTGAGGGGATGTAACACTAAAGATGGCGGCAATGACAAAGAATTGCTGCAAAATAAACATACACATGTTGTTAAAAAAAAAAAAAAAAAATATTTTTAATTTTTTTTATACTTATAACAATTAGATAATTATCGATATCGAGAAATAAAATAAAATTATCATATCGTTATCGCGATATGATTTTTTTCCATATCGCCCAGCCCTACCGCCAAGCGCCAAATGCGTGTAGATTTAAAGGAAAACTCCAACATTTGGGGAAATTAGCTTATTTAACATCTTCCCTGGAGTTAGACAAGAAGATACCTTTTTTGTCTCTGTGCATGCATTAGGCTTAGGGAACAGCCGCTCCGTTAGCGTAGCTTAGCTTCATCACTGGAAGTGGGGGGGGCAATAGCCTGACGTTCCCTACAGGGTCTTACAGTCACCAAATACACTCCAAATACAACTCCAAAACGTTCCTGTAAACATGTTGTGACCTGTGTATTCACCACGTGGAGAAATAAAAAATAATTGAATTCGACAATTACGTTTTCTAAGCAGATATACTCGGAACAATGTTTCGCCTAAGCACTCGTCTCTGGGCGCAGTGATTTCAGTGCTACTTTTTTTTTTTTTATCCACTTTTTCTCCCATTTTTCTATATTTTCTCCCATCCCAATTTTCGTATCATCCAATTCAACCCTCCCCTGTCACGAACGCTGTTTCTTGCCTCCCACAAGCCGGCTGCAATGTGGACTAAGTCATACATAGCACAAGTCCCCTCCGGTACTTGAGGTAACAGCAGTCGCATCTTTTCACCTGCGCAGCTCGATCTCTCAGTGGCGAGGAGTAACGCGTGGGAGGCTCACACTGCCCCCGACACTTCCCGATTCCACTGCGCAGGCACACCAACCGACCTGTAGGAGTCGCTGTCCACAACGCCCGATCCCCACCCATCAGTTTCCCACCCCCTAATTACCCATCAGTTTCCCACCCCCTAATTACAACTAACTTTAGGTTAGTTGTAACGTTAGTTTAGGTTCGTGTTAACGTTAGATAATGTACAAAATAAACGTTTTCCGCTGCTATAGACGTCGCTCTTTTATTTTGAAAACCCCCAGAAGGAAGTCATTATATTTGCTTTAGCGACCGTCCGGGTCTGTGTTAGCTCCGGTTAGCTTCGTGAAGTAGTTAGTAGTATATTATCAATACCAGCCATTGGATTACTGTTTTCTAAATTGGGGAGGCTTTTAATCGTCAAGGTAAGAGGATTTTAAGTCATGGTATCCATAAACTTCAATTGGTTCGGATCATTTGAATGAAATGAGAATGTAAACAAACACAGCGTCACGTTAGAAAGTAGCACTGAAATCACTGCGCCCAGAGACGAGTGCTTAGGCAAAAAATAGTTCCGAGTATATCTGCTTAGAAAACGTAATTGTCGAATTCAATTATTTTTTATTTCTCCACGTGGTGAATACACAGGTCACAACATGTTTACAGGAAAGTTTTGGAGTTGTATTTGGAGTGTATTTGGTGACTGTAAGACCCTGTAGGGAACGTCAGGCTATTGCCCCCCCCACTTCCAGTGATGAAGCTAAGCTACGCTAACGGAGCGGCTGTTCCCTAAGCCTAATGCATGCACAGAGACAAAAAAAATTATGTATCTTCTTGTCTAACTCCAGGGAAGATGTTAAATAAGCTAATTTCCCAAAATGTTGGAGTTTTCCTTTAAGGTTTGGCGAGTAAAAATGAGAGGTCTGCCCGCCACCTGGCGTGTAGTTCATATCGATACTCTTATTTTGAAAATCCTGTGCGGGTCTCATTTCCGCCCCAAGCGCAGCTCCAGTCATAATATCTGTGGCTCCGTCAGCTAACAACATTCGGCTCATACTCTTATTTTGAAAAACCCCGTAGCAACTCTGCGCGTCATATCCGCCCAGTCCGTGCTTCTGCTCCATTAAAGCCGAGCAGAGCAGCGCTACACAGCATGCAACCATAGAGCAGACTATTTGATTCCTTAAGGGCTCGAAGTTGCCTAGGTTTTGGTCATATGCTCCCGAAATGCTCCCGCTGTTTGACTGCTTCTATGTGCAGTGAAAACTACTATGCTTTGCAACCTAGTTATTCATTTAATTCGGGGCAAACTAGCGTTAGCTCCGCGTTATCCGCGCGGAGCTAACGCTGCTCCGCATAAACACAGAGAGCGAGAGACAGAGAACAGCAGGCTGAATAGAAGAGGGTGGGGGCTAGCGGGGGAGGAGCCGTCTGTGTGTGTGGTGTGTGCACGCTGACAGAGGAAAGACAGAGGAATAACGACCAGTTGAATGCAACTACAGTTCAATATAGATACAATTTCTTTAAGATATTGAACTGTAGTTGCATTGAACAGGTCGTTATTCAATAGATTAAATTAGTTTAAGAATAAAAAAAAATTCAAATAAATAAATAAATAAATTAGTTTAAGAGAATCTCAAATACATTATTTAAAGACGATGAAGTCACTAGTCGGGACTCAGGACAGGAGTATATTATAGTAAACTGAGGATTACTGAGGATGGACAGATGATGTTGATATTCAAATATAAAAAAGTTTCGAGAGGAGTGGAAGTTTGAAGACAGACTAGACTACAATATGATGCAGGGGTGTTGAGTTGAAACAGTGTGTGTGTGTGTCCCGAGTGTTTCAATAAATTATTTGCATTTAAAACTATTAACGCTGACTCATTCCTTCAGTCCACTCAAAATGATGCTAATATTCCTTATATGGATTCCAGTGGAGGCTGCTGAATTTTTAGGTGAAGCACAAATTATTATATTATATTATATATTAAATTATATTTTTAAAACATCCCCCACTGTGTGTCAGTGGTCAGTGGACACAGATGAAAACATATTAACATTAGGTGACAGCGCACCTGACCAGATGAAATCATATTAGGTGACAGCGCACCTGACCAGATGAAATCATATTAGGTGACAGCGCACCTGACCAGATGAAATCATATTAGGTGACAGCGCACCTGACCAGATCAAAACATATTAGGTGACAGCGCACCTGACCAGATCAAAACATATTAGGTGAAGGTGACAAGGAAGCCACAGACTCATACCCCCCCGACACTCAACTAACCGCCTCGGACAGTCCTTCATACCAGTGGCCATCAGGCTCCACAACAGTGGGCAGCAACTGCTGCCAGACATCGACCTAGAACTAATACGAACCCAAGTAGGACAATAACACTACCTTATGCATACTGCACCTTATGTGGATACTGTGATACTGTGAATAATGAATAATGTATATTTCAGTTAGTTAGATAGTAAATTATAACACTACCTTATGCATACTGCACCTTATGTGACACTGTGAAAATATATTTCAGTTAGTTAGATAGTAAATTATATTGACCTATTTGTTTACACTGCTTGTGTTGTTTTCACTACTTGTACCCCCCCCCCCCCTTCCCCCATGCTGCTATGATGCCTGAATTTCCCCAAGGGGATCATAAAGGAATATCTTATCTTATCTTAAAAGGAAAGATGGAATTCCCTACCTGGGTTCCATCCTATAGAGGCAAATCATTCCTGTGACAAAATGGGATCCAATGTAATAAAACTAAGTCAACCAACGAACTAGATTCCTGTACCGGATCTCCTCTCTGGTAAACAAGAATACATTGAAGACTCTAACAGGAGCACTCATTCAAGGGTACTACGACTATGCTTGCACCTCATGGTACCAAAGCACCTCAAAGGCACTAAAAACAAGATTACAAACATCACAAAACAAACTGGTCAGACTACTGCTTGACCTTACTCCTAAAACCCACCTCACCCCTGCCCACTTTGACAACCTAGGATGGCTTAGAGTAGACGACAGAGTACAGCAACTTGCAATGGGCCTGGTCTACAAGATACACTACACCACTAAGATACCCATGTGCATGTCGAAATACTTCCCAAAGGTCAGTGAATACCACGACCACAACACCAGAGGGAGTTCCACAAATCATGTTCAACCCAGATAAAATAATTTAAAAAGTAAAAAAAAAAAAAAAAAAAAATTTAATAAAAAAAAATAGTCATAACTTAGAAATGAGATTGCATAGGTCTATGAATTGATATCGCGATTCTGTTTTGATTAATTGCCCAGCCCTACAGTGTGTACAGTAAGTTAGCTTGGTGATTATCATTGTGATGTAGGCTAAGCTGGCTAGCTACTGTTAGCATACAAGCTTTTACAAACACTAGCCTACTTACTTTTTCATCCACAACGTTTTTTCTGATCCAGATGCATAAGTCCACTTCTTCATGTTGCTCAGTTGCTGGTTTATACTTCGGTCCTAATGTTGGCGCAAAGTTTAATTTAGCCTGACTTGACTTGTTATAGCTGTACAGCTTACTTCTACTAAACAACAACTAAACTACCAGTGTTGTGCTAGTTACTGAAAAATAGTAACTCAGTTACTTTACTAGTTACTTCATTTCAAAGTAACTTCGTTACTGTACTAGTTACTTACACCCAAAAGTAATGAGTTACTGTGAAAAGTAACTATTTAGTTATTTAAAAAAAAATAAAATAAAAAAAATTGCTCAAGTCCCATGCCCCATATACTCAAAATCGGTTGATCAACTTGACAGTTTCCATTCACATCACCGAACTCTGCTAAGCAATGTGGTCTAGAGCGTTTCATTATATATTCCCTCCCCGCTGTATGTATATTTCTCTCCCACCCACCCACCCCCTCCTAATGTACAGTCCCCTCCCCATCATATGTATATACTCTGTCAGGATCTAGGGGTAACAGTACTGTATATTTGAATACCGCTTATGTCACAAATGTATCAGTACTAAATACCTATATGTCCCTATGCCATAAATGTCATGTATGTTGTGTATGTCATAAATGTCTATATGAATTGAAAATGGGGGACCCTGATGGAAACAAGACAAACGTCTTTCTCAGGTCTGCATCCCCTTAACAATTGTATGTATTGAGCCGTACTGTATTGTACCCATTCTGCAATCTGTTAAATAAAGTTTTCATTCATTCATTCATTCATCCATTCATTAATTCATTCATAACCATCTTGCAGCGTTGTTATCAAAGCATTGCAACGTTAGAATAGTTAGGATATCAATTGTGCATGAAAGGACTATATTTATATTGTTTGATTAGTATTATGAGATTCCTTCTTCTTGAGTTTCAGTGAACACATTGCACTCACCGTCACCAGTCTGCGGTGGTCGAGATGTAACGTTAGTCCAGTTGACTCCAGCAGCCCTTCAAACATGTTCTTTATCTCGTTTCCATGTTGTATATTAATTATCTCTCCAAGTAGTTGCTAAATGGTTTGTTAGTTCGTTATTATTACTGCGTTCTTATTATGTAGATTCATAGCGAGTGTCCTCTTGTTGTTTACTGTAGAGAGCGCCTATTTCTTTCAGAACGTCAGTGGCCAATCAGAAGTGCGAAACCAGAATGAGGCTACGGAAAGAAATAATAATAATAATAATACTTCGTTTTATATAGCGCCTTTCAGTCTACAGTAAACAAAACAAACGCAGGCGAAATAAGGACGCTCGCTATGAATCTACATAAAAAGAACGCAGTAACGAACTAACAAACCATTCAGTAACGTAAGTAGCGTTACTGAATTTCAAAAGTAATGCGTTAGAGTACTAGTTGCGGCAAAAAGTAACTTCGTTTCTGTAACGCGTTACTTTGTAACGCGTTAGTCCCAACACTGTAAACTACTACCTTGCTCTTTCAAACAGTCAAAATGGGTCCATCTGCAGGGTCGGAGGTTAGGTTTAGCTCTGGCCAATCTCAAGTTTCTCAAGTTTCTTTATTAGTTGTCATACAGAAGTACAGAATACTTGGATACAAAATGCTTCTTTCTGTTACATTTTGTATAAAAGTATTCTGTACTTCTGTATGACAACTAATAAAGAAACTTGAGAAACTTGAGATTGGCCAGAGCTAAACCTAACCTGCAGATGGACCCGTTTTGACTTTGCAATGCAGCAATCTCTGATTGGATTTGCAAGGCTGCCAATCATATTCAACCTCCATGTATTGGATGGCAAGGGCTGTCAATCATTCAATCCTCCATTCAATGGCAAGAGTTTAACTGCACAGACCGTGCTTAGACGAAGTTAATAGCCTATTTCGATTGGCTGTTATTTATTATTTATATAACATTGGGTCACACCTGTGAAGTTTTCTTCACGAATAATTACTGCAGTCATTACTGCAGTGCAGGCCTGCTCAGAGCTGTCAATTTTGGCCATTTTTTTTAAAAGAAAAAATTCACTGGAATTTTTTTTACAGAGGAACACTTTTCTAATAAAAAAATATAAAATAATAATAATTAAAAAAATATTTTTTTTTATATATATATATAAATAAAATAAATGTATATATATATGTAAATTAATAATAATTATGAATTATGAGTGAATTTGTGTTTCACGTGTTGTCATAGAGAAACCTCCACTGATGGATTCTTACCTATCTCGATGTGATTTATCTAGAGATATCTACAGCAAGAATTTTAGGTATCAGTGAAACTAACATTGCAATTTGGTTAGAAGTGGTGGAGAGAATAAAAGCTAGCATATGAATTGTAGTTCCTGGTTAGAAACGAATGAAAATGGATGGATTATCCAAGTGGGGGTCCGGGGGGGTAGAGCGAGCAAGAGCATATGTGTAACTGAGGGGTACAATTCCCTGACTGTATTGATAAGTATGGTATCATTAAACCACTACCGCTTTATGTACTTTAATTACTGGCCATACAGTACACGATATATGAATATGATGAACACTTCCCACAATGAAATCGGTTCCAGTCAAAGGTATTAATCAAGTATTTAATGGAGCAAAAGGTACATAGGATACTTTACATTATTCTTTGAATGCACTTGTAAGGCAAAGGAGTATGCGTAGGCAAATCAATAACGAATGTCCATTCTCTGGTTACGCAGGAGGTAATTATACAACCTGAATCTGAGGGAATTATATCTATGGTGCACTAGTAATATAGCGGAAGATACTGGAAGGGGTTCCCACTGGTTGTAAGCCAGCAAGGGGGTAGAAGATCTGTCGGTAGTAGGACGTCTGGTCAACGATGACTAGGGAGACTTCAGGTACAGAAGCCGGTGCAGTAGTCTCTTGATCCACAGACGAATACAGCTTGGTTCTCTTGTAGACTGTAGCTCTACAGTGAAGAAAGCTAGGCGGCCTCAGGCTCTCTGAGCGCCGACTCGACTTGACTCCTCTCGGGGTAAATCCAACACGTGCAGGCGTCGGCGATTATCCGCTCCATAAATCATAGGACCAAAGCAAATATATTCCAGCCGCAAAGGCTATGCAGTCGTCGGGTAGATTAATCCAGTGTACATGTCCATACGGTTCTCGCCTAGGTCTCCTCGGGTGAAGGCGCCATGCGGTCGGCCCAGCCTGGATAAGAACTCTAGCTAATACGAGAAAGCGTTGGAGATGCTGGTCACTATAGAATTCTAACCGCACGATACACTATACACAAATAGACTATTAAAGACTCAATAGAAATATGTCGCACTCGACGGTATAGTGCCAAACTCTGACAATTCAGTTACTAATTTGCACGCGGTCTCGATGCTCTTATTCTGAGGCCAAACAGGCCATACTTCACCGCACGTTGTATCGTGGGTGAGGCTTCAACTTATCGGTAACATGCTAAGTGCACGAAGGGTACGGAGGTAAGGGGCTAAGGGTCTTCTACATTCACCTGCGCCGTATTTATACGCACGGTGCACAAATAGTGCCACTCTCATTTCTGTCGCCGTATCTCTGGGCAGGGCCGGGGCAAGTACAGACATGTCGTGTCGGTGACTTTGAACTTGGCTCCGGGGGCCGGTCCCTGGCGCCGGTGGACCGCTGTCCAATAGGAGAATGAACTATTATGGTCTGGGCTAAAAGGGATATTCCGTGTATATGTACAAGGAATATACAGGGGATATCAAACGATATACAAATACTATGCAATATATATCAATAAATAAATATATATATTCGGTTTAATCTGATCCTTCGTAACAATATGTATGTATTGTATTGGACTGCAAGTATTAGGTATATATATCCCGTAAACTACATTTATATTGATTTGAAATGTACAATCCTGTGATTTACTTAGGATATGTACTGTTAATGCTTGTGTGTCTAAATTTATGTTATGTTTAAAAAAAGAATAAAAAAAATAGAAATAAAAAATAAATTCAAATAAATAAATTAGTTTAAGAGAATCTCAAATACATTATTTAAAGACGATGAAGTCACTAGTCGGGACTCAGGACAGGAGTATATTATAGTAAACTGAGGATTACTGAGGATGGACAGATAATGTTGATATTCAAATATAAAAAAGTTTCGAGAGGAGTGGAAGTTTGAAGACAGACTAGACTACAATATGATGCAGGGGTGTTGAGTTGAAACAGTTTGTGTGTGTGTGTCCCGAGTGTTTCAATAAATTATTTGCATTTAAAACTATTAACGCTGACTCTGTGAGGTTTTGCCCGCTGCTCACTACCTTTTCTCTGTCTTCTTTAAGCCTACTGTTAGGAATTCCCTATTCTCTGTCTAATTCCCTATTCTCTGTCTTCTTTAAGCCTACTGTTAGGAATTCCCTACTCACTCTCTCTAGCCCCCACCCTCTCGTTCCTTACCCTTAGTGGCCACACCTGTTTGATATTCTATTATCTCTCGCACCTGTGGTGGCAGGCTAATTAGTCCCCCTGTGGGCTTTAAATACCAGGGCGCTTCCCCTCGTTTTGGCGTGGGGTCGTGTTGTATACTTGCCGAGTCATATTCTCTAGACATCTAGACTCTTTCGGGAGATCCTCTGTCTGCCTATGCTGTTCCATTCTCCGGCGTCGAGATGTTTGCTCCAGCCTTCGCCAGCTGTCGCCGTTGCCTGTGGGGGAGACTGGTCTGCGCTCCCTGTACTTCCACGGGAGGCACCCCAGCGTTCCACTGCAGACCCCCGCGCAGCTGTTCGTCCTGACGCACATCCAGACCAGCGCAGACGCTCTCCAGTCCTCAGCGCGCAACGCGCATCTTCCAAGGACGCTCGAGCTTGGCACGCTCTCCAGACCAGCGCGCAACGCGCATCTTCCAAGAACCCTCGAGCTTGGCACGCTCTCCAGACCAGCGCGCAGCCGCGCATCTCCTAGACCTTCGAGCTTGGCACGCTCCTCCAGACCAGCTCGCAGCCGCGCATCTCCTAGACCTTCGAGCTTGGCACGCTCCTCCAGACCAGCTCGCAGCCGCGCATCTCCTAGACCTTCGAGCTTGGTACGCTCCTCCAGACCAGCGCGCAGCCGCGCATCTCCTAGACCTTCGAGCTTGGCACGCTCCTCCGTACCAGCGCACTGACGCGCATCTTCCAGACCTTCGTGCTTGGCACACTCCTCCTCGCAGACGCACCCCGAGGCGTCTCTCTGTTCCGACGCGCACACCAAGGTGTGGCGCGCACTCTGTTCCTCGGCTCCGACAGCGGCTACCCGGTGGACGACATCCTCGCCACCGCCACTGTTCCAGTTCTCTGTTCCGACGCGCACACCAAGGTGTGGCGCGCCACTCTGTTCCTCGGCTCCGACAGTGGCTACCCGGTGGACGACATCCTCGCCACCGCCACTGTTCCAGCTCCCTGTTCCGACGCGCACACCAAGGTGTGGCGCGCACTCTGTTCCTCGGTTCCGACAGTGGCTACCCGGTGGACGACATCCTCGCCACCGCCACTGTTCCTGCTCCCTGTTCCGACGCGCACACCAAGGTGTGGCGCGCACTCTGTTCCTCGGCTCCGACAGCGGCTACCCGGTGGACGATGCCCTCGTCACCGCCACTGTTCCAGCACTCTGTTCCTCGGCTCCGACAGCGGCTACCCGGTGGACGATGCCCTCGTCACCGCCGTTGTTCCAGCGCTCTGTTCCTCGGCTCGGACAGCCAGCCACCCGGTGGCGATGCCCTCGCCCCGTTGCTGTCCCCGTACCATTACGCACACGCCTGGGTGAGTTTTGATTGTGATGTCACTCACCCAGCGTAGTGTCCTTGCCCCCGTTCCCGTTGCTGTCCCCGTACCATTACGCACACGCCTGGGTGAGTTTTGATTGTGATGTCACTCACCCAGCGTAGTGTCCTTGCCCCCGTTCCCGTTGCTGTCCCCGTACCATTACGCACACGCCTGGGTGAGTTTTGATTGTGATGTCACTCACCCAGCGTAGTGTCCTTGCCCCCGTTCCCGCTGCTGTTCCTGTACCTTTACGCATACGCCTGGGTGAGTTTTGATTGTGATGTCACTCTCCCAGCGTATTGCCTCTGTTAGTTTGTTTGGACATTTCATCTCCCAGCGTATTGCCTCTGTTAGTTTGTTTGGACATTTCATCTCCCAGCGTAATGCCTCTGTTTTTGGTTCTCACTTAGAATAGTATTTTTGGACTTTACATCTCCCCCTGTGTGTTTGTCACACGAAGATATTATTACTTTGTTCACTTTGTTATTTGGACTGTTCTGCACCTGCTCTGCTTTTTCCCTTTTGTGCATTAACTATCTCCTCTGTCCTGCAGAGCGGCCCAGATGATTTCCACCAGTCCTCCCAGTTCCTCCCTGTTTCCCAGCCCGCCTCCGCGGGCCTCAGTCCCCTCTGTTCCCTAGTTCTCCCCTTCTAGTTCCACCTAGTTCCTGGTCCCAAGTTCTCCCCTTCTAGTTCCACCTAGTTCCTGTTCCCTAGTTCTCCCCTTTTCTAGTTCCACCTAGTTCCTGTTCCCTAGTTCCCCCCTTCTAGTTCCACCTAGTTCCTGGTCCCAAGTTCTCCCCTTCTAGTTCCTCCTAGTTCCTGTTCCCTAGTTCTCCCCTTTCTAGTTCCACCTAGTTCCTGGTCCCAAGTTCTCCCCTTCTAGTTCCACCTAGTTCCTTGTCCCTAGTTCCCCTAGTCCCCGTTTCTCCTGTTCCCTAGCTCTCCTAGTCCCTAGTCCTCTCTCCCTAGTTCTCCTTGTCCCTGGTTTACCTAGTCTCTAGTTCCTCTGTCCCAAGGCGTTCCCTTAACCTTCCCTTAGGCGTTCCCTTACTTTCCCTTAGTGTTCCCTTTTCCTGCCCGCCTCTTAAAGGCACTTTTTCCTTCCCCTCATATTATATTCCTGTATTTGTGATTCTCCCTTAAAGGGACAGTGCCCTTTTCCCTGTATTTCCCTGTTGTTCAATAAATATCTGTTTCTTGGCAAACCATCATACCTGTCTTGTGTTGTGCGATTGGGGTCGGTTACAAACCATAACAGTACGACCCCACCAAGTCTACGACCCCAGCCAGCACAGACTGTGTATGTTGAGTTTGCCTTTTTTTTTCTTGTCCCCTCTAGCTCCCCTGTTAGCCCTGTTAGCTTCCCTGTTAGCCCAGTTTAGCTTCCTTGTTAGTCCTGTTTAGCTCCCTTGTTAGCCTGTTACTCCCCTGTTTAGCCCAGTTTAGCTTCCCTGTTTAGCTTGTTAGTCTCCCCGGTTAGCTCCCCTGTTTGCTTCCCGTTTTGCCCTATTTGACCCCCCTGTAGCTAGCCATGCCCTGGCAGCTAACCCAGTTTCCCTCTGCATGGCCCCGGTCTGCTAGCTTGGCCCCGGCTGTTAGCACAGCCTCTATGTTAATGCAGCCTTGCAGCTGGCATAGGCCCTGTAGCTAGCCAGGCCCAAGCAGCTAACCCGGTCCCTCTGCATGGCCTCCACTTTTTTGTGTAGTTCTCCCACTGCTAGGACTGCCCTTCAGCTAGCAAGGTCAGTATTCCCACAGCTAGGACTGTCCTTCCAGCTAGCTTGTTCTCTCATGCTGGTCCAGCCCTGTCTGCCAGCCTAGCTCCGGCAGCTAGCGCAGCCTCTATGTTGATGTAGCAGTACAGCTAGCATAGGCCCTGTAGCTATCAGTGCCCTGGCAGCTACCCTTTCCCTCTGCTAGCCTGACTCCGGCAGCTTGCGCAGCCTCTATGTTGATGTAGCAGTACAGCTAGCATAGGCCCTGTAGCTATCTGTGCCCTGGCAGCAACCTTCCCTCTGCTAGCCCTTTCCCGGTGCTTCCATGGTTACCCCTTAGCTACCCTGCTTGCCCCTCAGTTCCCCTAAACCAGTTCTCTAGACCAGTTCTCTTGCCCAGTTCGCTAGACTAGTTCTCTAGACCCAGTTCCTCTAGACCAGTTCCCCCAGTTGCCCCTCTGCTACCCTAGTTACCCCTCGGCGACCCTGTTTCTTTTGCTAGCCCCACTCTTGTGATGGCTTCCCCTGCTGGCTTGGCCAGTACCTCTTGTTTTGCCCCCTGCCACTCTGTCTGTATTTTGTTTTGGGTCGCCGGGTGGCTCCCGTTGGAGGGGGGGATACTGTGAGGTTTTGCCCGCTGCTCACTACCTTTTCTCTGTCTTCTTTAAGCCTACTGTTAGGAATTCCCTATTCTCTGTCTAATTCCCTATTCTCTGTCTTCTTTAAGCCTACTGTTAGGAATTCCCTACTCACTCTCTCTAGCCCCCACCCTCTCGTTCCTTACCCTTAGTGGCCACACCTGTTTGATATTCTATTATCTCTCGCACCTGTGGTGGCAGGCTAATTAGTCCCCCTGTGGGCTTTAAATACCAGGGCGCTTCCCCTCGTTTTGGCGTGGGGTCGTGTTGTATACTTGCCGAGTCATATTCTCTAGACATCTAGACTCTTTCGGGAGATCCTCTGTCTGCCTATGCTGTTCCATTCTCCGGCGTCGAGATGTTTGCTCCAGCCTTCGCCAGCTGTCGCCGTTGCCTGTGGGGGAGACTGGTCTGCGCTCCCTGTACTTCCACGGGAGGCACCCCAGCGTTCCACTGCAGACCCCCGCGCAGCTGTTCGTCCTGACGCACATCCAGACCAGCGCAGACGCTCTCCAGTCCTCAGCGCGCAACGCGCATCTTCCAAGGACGCTCGAGCTTGGCACGCTCTCCAGACCAGCGCGCAACGCGCATCTTCCAAGAACCCTCGAGCTTGGCACGCTCTCCAGACCAGCGCGCAGCCGCGCATCTCCTAGACCTTCGAGCTTGGCACGCTCCTCCAGACCAGCTCGCAGCCGCGCATCTCCTAGACCTTCGAGCTTGGCACGCTCCTCCAGACCAGCTCGCAGCCGCGCATCTCCTAGACCTTCGAGCTTGGCACGCTCCTCCAGACCAGCGCGCAGCCGCGCATCTCCTAGACCTTCGAGCTTGGCACGCTCCTCCGTACCAGCGCACTGACGCGCATCTTCCAGACCTTCGTGCTTGGCACACTCCTCCTCGCAGACGCACCCCGAGGCGTCTCTCTGTTCCGACGCGCACACCAAGGTGTGGCGCGCACTCTGTTCCTCGGCTCCGACAGCGGCTACCCGGTGGACGACATCCTCGCCACCGCCACTGTTCCAGTTCTCTGTTCCGACGCGCACACCAAGTTCTCCCCTTCTAGTTCCTCCTAGTTCCTGTTCCCTAGTTCTCCCCTTTCTAGTTCCACCTAGTTCCTGGTCCCAAGTTCTCCCCTTCTAGTTCCACCTAGTTCCTTGTCCCTAGTTCCCCTAGTCCCCGTTTCTCCTGTTCCCTAGCTCTCCTAGTCCCTAGTCCTCTCTCCCTAGTTCTCCTTGTCCCTGGTTTACCTAGTCTCTAGTTCCTCTGTCCCAAGGCGTTCCCTTAACCTTCCCTTAGGCGTTCCCTTACTTTCCCTTAGTGTTCCCTTTTCCTGCCCGCCTCTTAAAGGCACTTTTTCCTTCCCCTCATATTATATTCCTGTATTTGTGATTCTCCCTTAAAGGGACAGTGCCCTTTTCCCTGTATTTCCCTGTTGTTCAATAAATATCTGTTTCTTGGCAAACCATCATACCTGTCTTGTGTTGTGCGATTGGGGTCGGTTACAAACCATAACAGACTCATTCCTTCAGTCCACTCAAAATGATGCTAATATTCCTTATGTTGTTTATGATATTAATTGAAAATAGCATATGAGAGTATTATATAGTAATAATAACACATGGCGATATACTAAAAAGCTATTTATAATTTTTGGCTTGTAAAAGATCTGCCTGGCTGGTAAGTCAAAAAGTTAAGTTTGTTCCCTGGTGAGGTCTCTGGCAATTCCCACCCCTAGTATACATGTAAGAACAGTCAATTGCCAAGTCAATCGTCAAACTCTTCAAATGAGAGCGAGTCGTTTGGCCTGTGTTTGCTAATCTATGGTTCTGTCTTCTCTCTCTCATTTCTCTCAACCTAGCGAGACGACGATGAAGAGGAAGAGAAGAAGAAGAGCGTGGCCGGAGCGTCCTCCTCTGTGATCGAAGGCCAGGTGTACGTCAACACCTCCCCTCCTCTGGACAGCCGAGCCATCATCGGGGGCGGGGGTTCCACCTCGGGGTGCCGCCCCCGCTCCCGTAGCTACGACCGCAACCTGGACAAGTCCCCGCCCCGTCGGCTGGGCTCGTTGGAGCGCATGCTGAGCTGCCCCGTCCGTCTGAGCGAGGCCGCCGCCCCCGCCCTGCCCCCTCCGCCGCGGGTCACATCCTTCGCGGAGATCGCTAGGAGCAAGAGGAGAAATGGAGGCGCCGCGGGGGGGTCCCCGCCCCAAAAGCAGGACCCCTTCTCCTCCATGCACTCCACCCACTCGCACTCCTCTGCCGATTTCTCCCCCATCCTGGAGCAGCACGTCCAGGGTAGCGGCCACAGCAATCTGCCCCCCGTGCCCTTCACCCGCTGCTACAGCCAGGGGAGCATGGAGCGACACTCGCCCGGGGCCAGAGAGACCCGGACCAAGGCTGAGGGTACGCAGCTACAACCTCCTACCTCCATAAATGAAACTATAGGGCCATGTGCAGCAGTGCCTGTTTGTTTGTGTGTGTGCATGTGCCTATATGTATACATTGATAGTGTCTCTGACTGCGCAGGTGTGTTTGTTTAAAACAGATTGAGCTGCTCTACGTAGCTCTGGTGGGCTGTATGGGAAGTGCAGGCCTGGGGAAGTGGGGCAAACGTGATCAGAATATTATATATCAATGGAGTGAGAGATTAGTTAATAGCCTACTGCAGGGTGTGTGTGTGTGTGTGTGTGTGTGTGTGTGTGTGTGTGTGTGTGTGTGTGTGTGTGTGTGTGTGTGTGTGTGTGTGTGTGTGTGTGTGTGTGTGTGTGCGCGCGTGTGTAGAGCTGTGGTTCTCACCCCGGGGTCTGAGGTTGTAATAATGACGTTGTCCCAACATGCACCACTCTTCACTCGGAGAGAGAACCCTATAATCCGTGACGTGGCCTGGATGTAAAATCTAGGGGCGGCTCCGTAGACAATAACTGGGGAAGCGAAGTTGTGGAGGCGATTTAGCTGAGAACGTCCTTCACTTACATCAATGTATAATGACCAGGAGAACATCTTGGTGTAACATGGCCTAACAATTTATACATGTATATATATACATTTGTTTTCTACAATGATGTGATTTCTGGATACACCTGTAAAGCTGATTTGAATACCCCGCTTTATAAACTTCATGAAGAAAAATCACCATAAAGGGACAATTTGGGTCTGAACAATATGCAGCATAGAAACAGACATGCACAAACAAACCCCCCTCTCCTCAGTCACTACGCTCTGGCCCCTGACGGACCCCCCTCTCCTCAGTCACTACGCTCTGGCCCCTGACGGACCCCCCTCTCCTCAGTCACTACGCTCTGGCCCCTGACGGACTAGACCCTAACCCTAACCCAAACCCCCCTCTCCTCAGTCACTACGCTCTGGCCCCTGACGGACCCCCCTCTCCTCAGTCACTACGCTCTGGCCCCTGACGGACCCCCCTCTCCTCAGTCACTACGCTCTGGCCCCTGACGGACCCCCCTCTCCTCAGTCACTACGCTCTGGCCCCTGACGGACTAGAGATTTGTCAAAGGGGCCCAGCTGCAAATCCAGCTGAATATCCCTGATGTGTGATGTGTGTAGAAGATGTGTGCAGAAGATGTGTGCAGAAGAAACATCATGTAGCTACGTGAGAGCTGAGGACAGTCATATGTTCATGTAGCTACGTGAGAGCTGAGGACAGTCATATGTTCATGTAGCTACGTGAGAGCTGAGGACAGTCATATGTTCATGTAGCTACGTGAGAGCTGAGGACAGTCATATGTTCATGTAGCTACGTGAGAGCTGAGGACAGTCATATGTTCATGTAGCTACGTGAGAGCTGAGGACAGTCATATGTTCATGTAGCTACGTGAGAGCTGAGGACAGTCATATGTTCATGTAGCTACGTGAGAGCTGAGGACAGTCATATGTTCATGTAGCTACGTGAGAGCTGAGGACAGTCATATGTTCATGTAGCTACGTGAGAGCTGAGGACAGTCATATGTTCATGTAGCTACGTGAGAGCTGAGGACAGTCATATGTTCATGTAGCTACGTGAGAGCTGAGGACAGTCATATGTTCATGTAGCTACGTGAGAGCTGAGGACAGTCATATGTTCATGTAGCTACGTGAGAGCTGAGGACAGTCATATGTTCATGTAGCTACGTGAGAGCTGAGGACAGTCATATGTTCATGTAGCTACGTGAGAGCTGAGGACAGTCATACTGTATGTTTACACAAGAGAAGTTGTAACAATATACAGCACTGGCTACTGCTTGCTGTGAATGTGTACACACACACACACACACACACACACACACACACACACACACACACACACACACACACACACACACACACACACACACACACACACACTCACACACCATATACATACACACATCTGCGCTCACAGAGTGCTTGGAATTCCAACTGGAGTAAGAAGACAATTAAGTGTGAGAAGCTTGGGAATGGAATGTCCTTTGACCGCTCAGCTGTTCTCGATCCTCTGTGTTTTTACAATAATGCTACGGCACGCAGTTACATGAAACACAAAATACTACCTCATTCAAACTGATTATCCATGCATTGTAAGGGGATGTTGCTTAGAGGCTGATGAGATTATACACAGGGAGGTAATGAGATGTAATGAGATGCTGGCAGGGAGGCTTATGTTCCAAGTCTGTCTCTTCATGAAGAATAAGAAGAAGAAGTATTTTTGTCATGGCAACCCACAGGAACACACACACATGCACTGAGTCACTGATGAAATGTCTCTCTGTACTTTTCCCATCCCGTCGTCCTTCCCCCCCAAGGGCAGCCGGGAGCAGACAAGGGCTGCAGCATGGGCCGTGCCCGGGGACCAATCCAAGTGCTCCTGTCCGTCTTCGTCAAGGACACGACAGCGTTAGCAATCTGTTGTGCATGTTTTTCCATTGGGTTTATCTTATCGGGGGGGGAAACCCTTGCGAGCACGGGGGGAGAACATGCAAACTCCACACAGAAAGGCCCGGGAGATACCCCACCTGGGTAACTGGCAACACGGCAACCTGGTCTCCAAGCGGGAATCGAACCCAGGACCTTTTAGCTGTGAGGCGACAGTGTTTACCACTACACCACCGTGCCGCCGCCAGCTTATAGTCAATAAGCTGATAATTCAATTGTATTTTTAAGGGAGTCATGAACACTTCTAGTAATAATAATAATAATATTATTCATAAAGCACTTTTCAAAACAATGTTAAAAAGTCCTTCACAGAACAGAAAATAAATGTGTATGTCTAAAAATACAGCCATAAAATTGCAAGATGAATAGTAAAACATTGCTATGAAAAGAAAGCGGATGATGGCAGAATGTCTTTTTAACAACAATAACCTAAATTATAGAAAGGCCTTTTCCTAAAAATGAGTTTTGAGGAGTAATTTACAGTAACCCTCTTGAGACCTGCCACACTTCAGATGTGGTTGTAGGAGCGCAGGGACAGTATGTACAGTATATAACTATATAATATGTACAGTATATAAATATATAATATGTACAGTGTATACTGTATATAACTATATAATATGTACAGTATATAAATATATAATATGTACAGTGTATACTGTATATAAATATATCATATATACATGTACTGTATATACTGTATATAACTATATCATATGTACAGTATATACTGTATATAACTATATAATATGTCCATGCTGGAAGCTCCACACCACTGTGTCTCAGAAGAGCAACACTATAAGGGACGGCTGCATTTTGGAGATTTGATTTACGTGAAAAGTAAAATGATATATAAAAATCAATCAATCAATCAATCAATAGGAGTCAATACAAAAAATATATAGAGAACATTTTAAACAGAAAAAAACAATACAAGACGAATAGAAAATAATAATAAATAACTAAATAAGGAAAAGGAAGTTACAGTAATAAAAAGAACAAGACGTGGTTATAGAAAAGAAAAGAAAGACGGAAGATATAAACATTTCATTACTGGGAGAGAGAGAGAGATCAATAGATAGATAGATAGATAGATAGATAGATAGATAGATAGATAGATAGATAGATAGATAGATAGATAGATAGATAGATAGATAGAGAGAGAGAGAGAGAGAATCAATTAACACCCCATTAGAGAGAGAGAGAGAGAGATTGTGTGTGTGAATATAAACAACAGATATCAACAGCAGAGAGAAATTGATCAAATCAGGAAAGAGAAAAAGAGGGGGAGGAAGAGAGTGGGAGAAATCTATTACAGTCATGTAACAAAGAACATCCGCACCACCAGAAAGCCACTGGCTGCTTGTGTGAGGGTTCAGGCCGAGGAGACAAGAAGATAGATACCAGTTTCCTCTCTGTGCGTTCAGTAGAAAGCTATCTGGCTGCATGTTAGCCTAGCTTAGCACAATGAATGGAAGAGGACATGGCCGGTTAGCCTTCGGGAGAGGTGTTAGTTGGACAATGCCTAGGCTACCCGTCACTGTCCGCTTCCATTCATTGTGCTAAGCTAGGCTAACACGCAGCCAGATAGCTTTCTACTGAACGCACAGAGAGGAAACTGCCACTGGTATCTATCTTCTTGTCTCTCTGGAGAAGAGAGGAGAATTTAGCTAATTTCCCAAAATGTTGCCGTGATCCTTTAATACACATGTCATACAGTACTGTGGGCCTAGAATTCAGTCTATATCCGTGAAAACACCAGGATGCTTCATGATTATAACGATGTACTTTGCGATGCCCCAAACATATATTATTCATTACATTGCACTTCAATCGGCCATGTTAGGTTATTTCACTGTAATGAATGGGCCTATACGGAGCTCTATGAAAGGCCCTGGGAAGCCAGTGTGCTAATGATGCTAGCACAAAGCACAGCGCTAACCAGGCTAATCCTTAGGTGGCTAATAATCAATTCCCCCATGAAATAGGAGTAGAGAGGAGGAGAACCTTGATAAAAGAGAGGCAGAGAGGAGAGATAGAGGGAGAGAGAGATGGGCGATAGAGAAGAAATGAGAGAGAGAGAGGTGGAGGAGGAGGAATAGATATAGGCAGAAAGGAGATAGGGGTAGAGATAGATGACGGAGAAGGAATGAGAGACAGAATAAAGAGGAAAAGAGGGGGAGAGATGGGTGGTAGAGAAGGAGAGAGAGAGAGCCAGGGGAAGAGAGAGAGAGAGCCAGTGAGAGCTGGTGGTGGAGGAACAGTGTCATGGCCGGGTGTGTGTTGAGCTGGCGTGTCATCTGTGTGACATCTTGCAACAACAACGCAGCTCAATGCTGCTCCCCGTGGCCGAGATACGTCACTGCGCCTCGGCTTCGGCAGTGGCAGGCCGGAGCATGCGAGACAAACAGCTTGCGCAATGTCGCCGACGTCACACACACACACTCCAGTTGCTCATGCAGCTCACGTATCAGGAAACAACACACATACGCAGATATGCAATGACATGCGGACTCAGGGACAGAGAAGAAGTGCAGAAAAAGGCTGTCTTCCCCATTCTGGTGTCTACAGAACGGCTGACGCAGTGTTTTCAGGTCCAGCCTGCCCGTCTCTCTCTCTCTCTCTCTCTCTCTCTCTCTCTCTCTCTCTCTCTCTCTCTCTCTCTCTCTCTCTCTCTCTCTCTCTCTCCCTCTGTCTCTCTGTCTCTGTATCTCTCTCTCTGTATGCGTGTGTCCCAGTACACAGTGTCTCTGGCTGGGACATGGCTGTTTGTGATAAGGGCTGTTGACTGCTTTCTGAATCATGACTGGGCCGTTTTTTGTGTGTTTGTGTGTTTTGTATTTTTATTTGGCTTCGTTCAAACTCACCTCAGCTTTCATGTTTATTCACTGGCTCCTATTTTACATCCTGATATTTTCAGGGGATTATATATTGAGAGAATTTAGGAATAACGCTTTTAGAAACACTAATCTATTCTGACCTTTCTGTCTGTGTCTCTCTTTCTATCTCTCTCCACCTGCACCCCATCTGTCTGTTCGTCGGTCTCTTGCTCCTCGCTCTTTCTCTTTCTCTCTCTCTCTCTCTCTCTCTCTCTCTCTCTCTCTCTCTCTCTCTGTCTTGTCCTCCAGGGTGTCTCTCCAGTTCGTCAGACGGCCCTGTGGTGGTGCGCTACAGTAAGGACCAGCGTCCCACCACGCTGCCCATCCAGCCCTTCACATTCCACCACCAGTTCTCCTCCAAGCCGCCCCAGGCCAAGCCCCTCGTCCCCCTGCTCACGGGCTACGTCTCTGGGATGCAGCAGGCCCGTACCGGCTCCGGGTCTGCCAGCTCCGGAGGTCCGGAAGAGGAGGACGAAGGCGAAGATGACACGGCCAAAAATGTGCACCGATTCCAGTCCGCCGCCAGCGACCCCCCTCCTGGGTCGGTGCGGCCCTCGCCTCTTGGCAGTTATTCCCCGGTTCGCCTGCAGGGGGCTCCTAGCTCGGGGACCTGCTCCACCTGCACCCCGAGCCCCCAGTCGCCACACAGTCTCTCCTGTCCGCTCTCCGCCGGCCTCATGCCGCTGGACACGCCTCCTGGAGTGGCGGGCAAACAGGGAGGGACGACGACACCACTTCCCCGTACTCCTCCGCCTCTGGGGGGGAAGAGAGGCGCCGTGCCCCCCATGCTACCAGCCGCACCGGGCCACTGCTACCACCGCGCGGCACTGCACAGCTTGCCGGCGCTATCCAGTGACAGTCTGAGTCCGTTGGGGAACGTGGATTCAGCCAATCAGCTGGAGGGAGGAGCCAGGCCACACGGTATTTATCTACCTAAAAGAGTTGACGTGTCTGAAGTGGGTCCAGGGTTGGACAGGTGCTGACAGTGAGCCAGATATTGTATAAGACTGAGATGTCGTGACAGGGGAGGGGGTTCTTTGGGGATAAGTTATGTTTTGTTTTGTTTGGGGTTTGATTTAGTTCTGCGTGTGTGTGTGTGTGTGTGTGTGTGTGTGTGTGTGTGTGTGTGTGTGTGTGTGTGTGTGTGTGTGTGTGTGTGTGTGTGTGTGTGTGTGTGTGTGTGTGTGTGTGTGTGTGTCTGTGTGTGTGTGTGTGTGTGTGTGTAGGTGTGTGTGTGTGTGTGTGTGTGTGGATGTATGCACACATTTTCCAGTTTGTTCACGTAAATAAGCCTCCACAAAGACAGACAGACATGAACACTCACACACACACACACACACACACACACACACACACACACACACACACACACACACACACACACACACACAAGCCTTTCTTAGCGTATGAGATGAGTCGGCTGGTTCCAACCCCCTTTGTTTCCTCTCTGCTTCTCTTGCTTTCTTTTCCTAATCTTCACGTCTATGTAGTGTTTGTCCAGATGGCTGGCCAGCAGCTCTCAGTCACTTGGCTGGAGATATAGTTGATCACGTTGGGTTGACACTTACACTTGCAACTACATGTATTTGATGTTGGCTCTCTCTGCTGATACATTCAAGTCATCATTATTAACCATATTACCAAAAACAAAACTGTAAAAGTACTGTATTTACGATAAAGCCTAATATAGGCAAGATATACAAAATACTTTGCATTGGAAACTCATGTTTTATACAAAATGTATATTTTATACGTAATGAAGTATATGTATATTTTCACAACTGAATAAACAAACTGTCCTTTAGTAAATGTGGTTCCTTGGAACACTGTTTGAAACTAGAAAGATACCTGAAAGGTTACTGAGACATAATGTAAGGTAGAATCATTCTAATAATCACATGGATAGTACATATGTTTTGTAAACTAATTGCAGGTTCTGCAAATGTAAACAAATCCCTCTCCCCTGAAACTGCGTAGTGCAGCTTTAAAGTCTTTTCACTGACTTCTCTTCTCTTTTCTATTCTACTCTTTTCTTTTCCTTCTGTTGACTCTTACTTCATCCTCAAACTCACTCGCCCACTCTTCTGTTCACTGTCCCTTCATCCACAAACTCACTTCATCCATAATTGCCATCTCTTCTTTCCCTCCGTGCTTAATCTCGCATCTCTCTCACTCTCTCTGCCATCACCCCTCTCACTCTGCTCCCTCCGTCCAACCATTCCTCCATCCATCCCTACATCTGTCCATCCCTACATCCATCCATCTGTCCTTCCTTCTTTCCATCCATCCATCTCTCCATCCCTACGTCCATCCATCCATCCGTCCATCTGTCCATTCCTACATCCATCCGTCCATCTGTCCATCCATCCGTCCATCTGTCCCTCCATCCATCCATCCGTCCGTCCCTCCAATCCCCACAGCCCACCACCTCTCTCCTCAGGCTCTAAAATGGAGGGAGTACCGTCGTCGAAACCCCCTGGGGGTGGAGAGGGTCTCCGGTGGCCCCTCCTCTGCACCGGCAGGCCCCATGTCTGGTGATCTGGACCCGCGGAGAGGCGGGGGGCCACGGTCCGCCAGGCGCAACGTCTTTGACTTCCCTGCGACCTCCTCCGGCCACACCTCGGGACGGCACAATGGTGCTTGTTGTCTAGCTGTCAATGGACATTGTTGTGTGTAGTGGAGGATGTTAGGGAGTTCATGGTGGAGACACAGATGAATGGGTGTTGTTGTGTGTAGTGGAGGATGTTAGGTAGTTCATGGTGGAGACACAGATGAATGGGTGTTGTTGTGTGTAGTGGAGGATGTTAGGTAGTTCATGGTGGAGACACAGATGAATGGGTGTTGTTGTGTGTAGTGGAGGATGTTAGGTAGTTCATGGTGGAGACACAGATGAATGGGTGTTGTTGTGTGTAGTGGAGGATGTTAGGTAGTTCATGGTGGAGACACAGATGAATGGGTGTTGTTGTGTGTAGTGGAGGATGTTAGGTAGTTCATGGTGGAGACACAGATGAATGGGTGTTGTTGTGTGTAGTGGAGGATGTTAGGTAGTTCATGGTGGAGACACAGATGAATGGGTGTTGTTGTGTGTAGTGGAGGATGTTAGGGAGTTCATGGTGGAGACACAGATGAATGGGTGTTGTTGTGTGTAGTGGAGGATGTTAGGGAGTTCATGGTGGAGACACAGATGAATGGGTGTTGTTGTGTGTAGTGGAGGATGTTAGGTAGTTCATGGTGGAGACACAGATGAATGCGTGTTGTTGTGTGTAGTGGAGGATGTTAGGTAGTTCATGGTGGAGACACAGATGAATGGGTGTTGTTGTGTGTAGTGGAGGATGTTAGGTAGTTCATGGTGGAGACACAGATGAATGGGTGTTGTTGTGTGTAGTGGAGGATGTTAGGTAGTTCATGGTGGAGACACAGATGAATGGGTGTTGTTGTGTGTAGTGGAGGATGTTAGGTAGTTCATGGTGGAGACACAGATGAATGGGTGTTGTTGTGTGTAGTGGAGGATGTTAGGTAGTTCATGGTGGAGACACAGATGAATGGGTGTTGTTGTGTGTAGTGGAGGATGTTAGGTAGTTCATGGTGGAGACACAGATGAATGGGTGTTGTTGTGTGTAGTGGAGGATGTTAGGTAGTTCATGGTGGAGACACAGATGAATGGGTGTTGTTGTGTGTAGTGGAGGATGTTAGGTAGTTCATGGTGGAGACACAGATGAATGGGTGTTGTTGTGTGTAGTGGAGGATGTTAGGTAGTTCATGGTGGAGACACAGATGAATGGGTGTTGTTGTGTGTAGTGGAGGATGTTAGGGAGTTCATGGTGGAGACACAGATGAATGGGTGTTGTTGTGTGTAGTGGAGGATGTTAGGTAGTTCATGGTGGAGACACAGATGAATGCGTGTTGTTGTGTGTAGTGGAGGATGTTAGGTAGTTCATGGTGGAGACACAGATGAATGGGTGTTGTTGTGTGTAGTGGAGGATGTTAGGTAGTTCATGGTGGAGACACAGATGAATGGGTGTTGTTGTGTGTAGTGGAGGATGTTAGGTAGTTCATGGTGGAGACACAGATGAATGGGTGTTGTTGTGTGTAGTGGAGGATGTTAGGTAGTTCATGGTGGAGACACAGATGAATGGGTGTTGTTGTGTGTAGTGGAGGATGTTAGGTAGTTCATGGTGGAGACACAGATGAATGGGTGTTGTTGTGTGTAGTGGAGGATGTTAGGTAGTTCATGGTGGAGACACAGATGAATGGGTGTTGTTGTGTGTAGTGGAGGATGTTAGGGAGTTCATGGTGGAGACACAGATGAATGGGTGTTGTTGTGTGTAGTGGAGGATGTTAGGGAGTTCATGGTGGAGACACAGATGAATGGGTGTTGTTGTGTGTAGTGGAGGATGTTAGGTAGTTCATGGTGGAGACACAGATGAATGGGTGTTGTTGTGTGTAGTGGAGGATGTTAGGGAGTTCATGGTGGAGACACAGATGAATGGGTGTTGTTGTGTGTAGTGGAGGATGTTAGGTAGTTCATGGTGGAGACACAGATGAATGCGTGTTGTTGTGTGTAGTGGAGGATGTTAGGTAGTTCATGGTGGAGACACAGATGAATGGGTGTTGTTGTGTGTAGTGGAGGATGTTAGGTAGTTCATGGTGGAGACACAGATGAATGGGTGTTGTTGTGTGTAGTGGAGGATGTTAGGTAGTTCATGGTGGAGACACAGATGAATGGGTGTTGTTGTGTGTAGTGGAGGATGTTAGGTAGTTCATGGTGGAGACACAGATGAATGGGTGTTGTTGTGTGTAGTGGAGGATGTTAGGTAGTTCATGGTGGAGACACAGATGAATGGGTGTTGTTGTGTGTAGTGGAGGATGTTAGGTAGTTCATGGTGGAGACACAGATGAATGGGTGTTGTTGTGTGTAGTGGAGGATGTTAGGGAGTTCATGGTGGAGACACAGATGAATGGGTGTTGTTGTGTGTAGTGGAGGATGTTAGGTAGTTCATGGTGGAGACACAGATGAATGGGTGTTGTTGTGTGTAGTGGAGGATGTTAGGGAGTTCATGGTGGAGACACAGATGAATGGGTGTTGTTGTGTGTAGTGGAGGATGTTAGGGAGTTCATGGTGGAGACACAGATGAATGGGTGTTGTTGTGTGTAGTGGAGGATGTTAGGGAGTTCATGGTGGAGACACAGATGAATGGGTGTTGTTGTGTGTAGTGGAGGATGTTAGGTAGTTCATGGTGGAGACACAGATGAATGGGTGTTGTTGTGTGTAGTGGAGGATGTTAGGGAGTTCATGGTGGAGACACAGATGAATGGGTGTTGTTGTGTGTAGTGGAGGATGTTAGGGAGTTCATGGTGGAGACACAGATGAATGGGTGTTGTTGTGTGTAGTGGAGGATGTTAGGGAGTTCATGGTGGAGATGTAACGGATGTTCTGTCCGTGTTCTCCTTTCCTGCGTTGTGTTCTTTGTGTGAGAGGCTTAGGGATGAGTCGGCACATGTGAACACTGTTCAATCATTTATTTGATGGTCTTCAATGGAGGCCACCTGTATGAAATGGGTGGTCGAAATACCACAAAAGGAATAGCGTCAACATGTGTTCACTCGTCAAGTCTCCCACGTTGAATGCTTGTTGCAACTGAATTACATTACACAATAAATCGACATCTTAAGGCACACATACCTGTATGAAATGGGTGGTCGAAATACCACAAAAGGAATAGCGTCAACATGTGTTCACTCGTCAAGTCTGTTGACAAAGAACAACCAATTGACTATATTGCATATAACCTAACCACACCATTCATTACAACACTATTGAGTCATTATCATTTGTTAACATTGAATTCTTATACAAAATATATATACAACAGAGTAATACATAAAAGTGCTGCGCGCTACAATAGTCAAACGTACCTCCCACGTTGAATGCTTGTTGCAACTGAACCCCCAAACCGGAAAAGGTTGCTTCTATCATCGCGCTAATAATTGACCCGGAAGGCGAAACTCTCGAATGTGAACTTTCTCAAGTTACGTTCAAATAAAAGTGCCTTTGGTATAAAGAAATAATAAATAATAATAACCACTTGGAGACATTTGTAAAAGGATTTGGTGACATTTTAATCCTTAATAAAATAATAAACAATGTCCAATTGACCTGGTTACATTCACCCCTCCTGAAATTTCACCAACATCCTGTGTCAGCAGAGCAAGGGGGACATACAAAGAGAAAAAAAATATATAGGTAGTCTATCACTGACCCAAACTGGCACAAGATACAAGGACCCAGTCCCCTAGTCGACTCAAAAGTCACCCCCAAAAGAGGTTCAGAGAATAAAAAAGATTGATCAAGTCTCAGAATTCCCTTAGACCAGCACGACGCCTGATACGCCACACCATTCTTGGCACTTATTAAAGAAATGATAGACACCTAAGAAAAAAAATTATCTGACCGGGTATCTAGTGCTCCAGGCTCTAGCTCCATCCCTCACACCCGTTCCTGAGCTATCACTCCTGCAACAGGAGGTATCTAGCATCGGAGTATCGAGAGGAAACAGAATCCCACACTAAGGTAGAAAAAAAAATGGAATACTCAATACTGTAGTAGAAAAAAACTTGGATGAATGAAATAATTATATTGCAATAATGGATTGACCAAACAGATCAATAACATTCACATTATGTACAATGACGATAACTAAATTTCCTACACATTCAATCGTAACATTATTTACATGACTTTTTTCTTTCTTTTTCCACTATTCCAATTGTCCATGTCCATGTCAGCCCAATTAGTGAACTGCACACTAAACCGTTCATCAGCCCACTGGCTTACCTGGGCGCGGTCCATGGAACCACCTGACATTTTTCTCCTTTCTTAAAAAAAAAAAAAAAAAAAGTTTATCACCGGCCACTAGATGGCAGCGTCTCACCACTGATGAATTGATGAGGCTGTGTTGGTTGACTGGAGGCAGCTCCCCGGTGAACGATTTGATAACGTTCTCCTTTCTTTGATCTTTATCCGGGTCCCGGCATCAATGTAACGGATGTTCTGTCTGTGTTCTCCTTTCCTGCGTTGTGTTCTTTGTGTGAGAGGCTTAGGGATGAGTCGGCACACGTGAACACTGTTCAATCATTTATTTTATGGTCTTCAATGGAGGCCACCTGTATGAAATGGGTGGTCGAAATACCACAAAAGGAATAGCGTCAACATGTGTTCACTCGTCAAGTCTCCCACGTTGAATGCTTGTTGCAACTGAATTACATTACACAATAAATCGACATCTTAAGGCACACATACCTGTATGAAATGGGTGGTCGAAATACCACAAAAGGAATAGCGTCAACATGTGTTCACTCGTCAAGTCTGTTGACAAAGAACAACCAATTGACTATATTGCACGGTGAAATACACCGTCTAAAACCTCCAATTGTGCATATAACCTAACCACACCATTCATTACAACACTATTGAGTCATTATCATTTGTTAACATTGAATTCTTATACAAAATATATATACAACAGAGTAATACATAAAAGTGCTGCGCGCTACAATAGTCAAACGTACCTCCCACGTTGAATGCTTGTTGCAACTGAACCCCCAAACCGGAAAAGGTTGCTTCTATCATCGCGCTAATAATTGACCCGGAAGGCGAAACTCTCGAATGTGAACTTTCTCAAGTTACGTTCAAATAAAAGTGCCTTTGGTATAAAGAAATAATAAATAATAATAACCACTTGGAGACATTTGTAAAAGGATTTGGTGACATTTCAATCCTTAATAAAATAATAAACAATGTCCAATTGACCTGGTTACAGAGACACAGATGAATGGGTGTTGTTGTGTGTAGTGGAGGATGTTAGGTAGTTCATGGTGGAGACACAGATGAATGGGTGTTGTTGTGTGTAGTGGAGGATGTTAGGGAGTTCATGGTGGAGACACAGATGAATGGGTGTTGTTGTGTGTAGTGGAGGATGTTAGGTAGTTCATGGTGGAGACACAGATGAATGGGTGTTGTTGTGTGTAGTGGAGGATGTTAGGTAGTTCATGGTGGAGACACAGATGAATGGGTGTTGTTGTGTGTAGTGGAGGATGTTAGGGAGTTCATGGTGGAGACACAGATGAATGGGTGTTGTTGTGTGTAGTGGAGGATGTTAGGGAGTTCATGGTGGAGACACAGATGAATGGGTGTTGTTGTGTGTAGTGGAGGATGTTAGGTAGTTCATGGTGGAGACACAGATGAATGATGGTGGAGTGTTGGTTTATCAGTTCCATTAACCCTTTAAGGTGCACATTCCAATGGGGATGTCACTGTCGCAAATGCTGTACAGTACAAGCTTTTAAAGTGTGTGTGTGTGTGTGTGTGTGTGTGTGTGTGTGTGTGTGTGTGTGTGTGTGTGTGTGTGTGTGTGTGTGTGTGTGTGTGTGTGTGTGTGTGTGTGTGTGTGTGTGTGTGTGTGTGTGTGTGTGTGTATGTGTGTGTGTGTGTGTGTATGTGTGTGTCCCAGCAGGGTGCCAGTCAATCAGGCAGCAGCAGCAACAACAGCAGTGCTACAGTGACTTCCTGCCAGACTATTTCTCCCTGACGGAGAAGCCCCCAGAGGAGTTCTGCCTCTCCCCTGACACTTCCACCTCCTCCTCCACCTCCTCCTCCACACACTCCCAAATCTCTGTTGACTTGGTGCAGAAGAGAGGTGAGGCTTTGTGTGTGGTGTGGTGTGGTATGATGATGCGATGGTGTGATGTGATGGTGTGGTATGATGGTGTGGTGTGATGGTGTGGTGTGATGGTGTGGTATGATGGTGTGGTGTGATGGTGTGGTATGATGGTGTGGTGTGGTATGATGGTGTGGTATGATGGTGTGGTGTGATGGTGTGGTGTGATGGTGTGGTGTGGTATGATGGTTTGGTGTGATGGTGTGGTATGATGGTGTGGTGTGATGGTGTGGTATGATGGTGTGGTGTGATGGTGTGGTATGATGGTGTGGTGTGATGGTGTGGTGTGATGGTGTGGTGTGATGGTGTGGTGTGGTATGATGGTGTGGTGTGATGGTGTGGTGTGATGGTGTGGTGTGAGGGTGTGGTATGATGGCGTGGTGTGATGGCGTGGTGTGATGGTGTGGTGTGATGGTGTGGTGTGAGGGTGTGGTATGATGGCGTGGTGTGATGGTGTGGTGTGAGGGTGTGGTATGGCTAAACAAGCTCCGCATTGCGGTCAGCTCATCATGGAGGGGGTGGCAGGGGTTCTCAAGGATAGCGTACAGCTTCATCCTTGTCCTCCCCTGTGCCACCACCTCCAGACTGTCCAGGTCGGCTCCCACCACAGAGCTTGCTTTCTTCACCAGTTTGTTTATTTAGTCTGTGTTGGTGTTGCCCCCCCCCCCCCCCCCCCCCCCCCCCCTAGCCAGACTAGCCAGACATTGAAAGACCTGAACCCTCTCAGGAAGAACAGTCTGCTCTGTCCCTTCCTGTAGAGGGGCCTCAGTGTTGTCCGACCAGTCCAGTTTATTGTTCATGAGAACACCCAAGAATTTGTAATTCTCCACCATCTCCACCTCCACCCTACAGTTGGGGGCTTCCTCTTGCTCCGCCGATGGTCCACCACCATCTCCTTCGTCTTACTGATGTTGAGCTGTAGGTGGTTTTCATTGCTCCACTCTGTGAAGCTCTCCACCACAGCTCTGTACTCCTCCTCATTGTCGATGGTGATGTATCCAACGATGGAGGAGTCATCAGAGAACTTTTGGAGATGGCACTTCCCGGAGCTAAAGCGTTTGAGGTAACGTTCGAACCATAGTTTTTAATCATGCAAAAAATGTGCTCCTAAATATTTGTACTGGTTCAGTACTGTCGAGTCTTGACTTTAGGCACATAGCTCACATTTAACGGATGGTATCGTGAAGCGCAGTCAAGAAGGGCTGGGGTGAGTAGCAGTGCTATGGGTTAAACTCACTCTCACATCCTCAAAAGACGCATAGACACGATACAAAGAAGTGAATTCACCTCTTGGTATAGCGGTCTGTGTTGCTGCCTGCGGTGTGGGAGACCGGGGTTCAACTCCCACTCGGGGCATCGAAGTTTGAGGTGACGTTGTCACAACCGTTACATATGCATATAACATAGAACATATGCGCATATTGCTGCGGTTATTAAAAGTAGTAGTACCTACTTACTGGTCACAGGAGGCTTCAATAACGTTTGGATATTTATTTTTATTATTACCATGCTACTTATGTTAATTATTATTAACAGGAACAATTTAAATAAATAACGTTAGTTGGAGAACTTAAGGTTTAGTGGCCGCTTGTCATTAACTAATAAATTGACGGGGCCCCCCAGTGGCGAACCACATAGCGCGCTCAGCCGCGACACGGCCGACCCGGGTTCGACTCCCGAACCCGTCGTTATTTGCCGAATGTCTTCCCCCCACTCTGTCTCCCATTCCTCCTCTGTCTCTCTCTACTGGACTGCCCAGTAGCAATAAAGCAATAAAACGCCAAAAAAGAATTATAATAAATTGACAATGATCCACGATGCACCTACTAGATGTTTTTGTACTCGGGTAATAAAATAAGTTGTGGATGTTGACAGAGTTTAATGTCCAGGTTGCAGCTGATGTGGTTTATAAGGTTTATTGTCCAAAGAAATGATGGTTGATAACAGAACAGCGTCTTCAGTGAAAAAACATCCTCTCTCAGCTGCATAATAATACTTGTCCAATCGGTGCCTAGTAAACGTATCGTAGCGATCAGGCATGCAGTAATGTCAGGAAGAATGAGGAGAGGTTGTATTCGTATATGGTGGTTTAATTCCAGCTCAATATGGGTTTTACAGGTTAATATTCCCTCGTAATGCACAACACAGCTACCTGCTAGTGCTAGTGAAGAGCTGCTAATACGCTCGCTTCACGACAACATAACGTCCGGTCCCCGCGGTCCGTCCTCCTATATCTCCCGGGGGGAAACAAGTAACCACACCCCCAGCTAGACAGAGTGACGGTCACCTCTGGTGTGGGGGGCCAAGCGATTGTCGTTGAGGGACAGGCGATCGCATCGCTAGGCGACGTCGGTCGCCCGCCGTGTGCAGACCACTTTACGTGACTTTCAAATGATTGTAAACACAACATAGTACTGTGATATTGTGATATATATCACATTCTGATATATATTTGTTGTGTAAAATAAATAAATTAATAATAAACAAAAAAAGAAATTATAAATAAAAAAAATAAGGGAAAATTGCAGAGGTTCAAACCCATTAATTAAGTAACGAACGACGGTCCGAACCATCAAACGTTTGGGCTCAGCCCTAGGTGTGGTATGATGGTGTGGTGTGGTATGATGGTGTGGTGTGATGGTGTGGTGTGGTATGATGGTGTGGTATGATGGTGTGGTGTGGTATGATGGTGTGGTATGATGGTGTGGTGTGATGGTGTGGTGTGGTATGATGGTGTGGTATGATGGTGTGGTATGATGGTGTGGTGTGGTATGATGGTGTGGTTTGGTATGATGGTGTGGTGTGATGGTGTGGTGTGATGGTGTGGTGTGGTATGATGGTGTGGTATGATGGTGTGGTGTGGTATGATGGTGTGGTTTGGTATGATGGTGTGGTGTGATGGTGTGGTGTGATATGATGGTGTGGTTTGGTATGATGGTGTGGTGTGATGGTGTGGTGTGATGGTGTGGTGTGATATGATGGTGTGGTTTGGTATGATGGTGTGGTGTGGTATGATGGTGTGGTATGATGCTGTGGTGTGGTATGATGGTGTGGTATGATGGTGTGGTATGATGGTGTGGTGTGATGGTGTGGTGTGATATGATGGTGTGGTTTGGTATGATGGTGTGGTGTGGTGTGATGGTGTGGTGTGATGGTGTGGTGTGATATGATGGTGTGGTTTGGTATGATGGTGTGGTGTGGTATGATGGTGTGGTATGATGCTGTGGTGTGGTATGATGGTGTGGTATGATGGTGTGGTATGATGGTGTGGTGTGGTATGATGGTGTGGTATGATGGTGTGGTGTGGTATGATGGTGTGGTATGATGGTGTGGTATGATGTGATGGTGTGTGGTGTGGTATGGTGGTGTGGTATGTTGGTGTGGTATGGTGGTGTGGTGTGGTATGATGGTGTGGTATGGTGGTGTGGTGTGGTATGATGATGTGGTGAATCTAATCTAATTTAATCTGACCTAATCTACAGAGGCTACTTGACAGTGAGGAGTTTTTAGAATTTGACCACCTCTTTTTATACCCCCCATCTCTCTCTCTCTCTCTCTCTCTCTCTCTCTCTCTCTCTCTCTCTCTCTCTCTCTCTCTCTCTCTCTCTCTCTCTCTCTCTCTCTCTCTCTCAGGTTTGGTGAAGGCCATAAACACAGCAGTTGATCTAATCGTGGCTCATTTCGGAACAAGTCGTGATCCTGATGTGAAGGTACGATTATCTGAGAAATGATCTCAGAATTATTCATAATTAGAAATTATTAGAATAGAATCAGTGTTATTCTGAAACGTATCTGATGATTTACTCATTAATTTAAACATTAATTCTACCCAGTAGGCTCAGGATTCTACCTGCTTCCATGAAGTACATAGTGCTTTCAGACAGACACGGTTCTGGCTCTGGCAACTTTCTGGAGTCTCAGCTTTCTGGTGAACCAGCCCGCGTTTAGACCACTTTAAGCAGAACCAACATTCCACCGCCCTCCGTCATCACACGTTACTCAGGCGGGAGTAAACACAACAGTGGAAAAATGTGCCGTGTGCAAAACAGCTTCAAAGGTTTGGCATTGCATCTGCACCATGCTGATCCATTCAACAGGTAGTGTAGCTAAGGGGCTACACAACCCGGACTGTATTAAAAGATTGTTTAGATTAAACCACTACTAAAAATTATTACTTGCCAGACAGTACAGTTAGATAAATATGGCAGACACTCAATTGACGGCACGGGGACAAGGATACCAAGTTTACAGTATTTTTTCGTCATATCAATATACAACTGAATTATCACGTTTCTCTTTTAATAGTAGAATGTCAGAGTATCAAAGTCAGTGGTAATGAATATTTCCTAGGTTAAGAATACTCGACCGGAGCTCTGCAGGGAGTGAGAAGACGAGGTGATACGGGGCAAAGCAAGGGGGTAGCTGGAGACGATGATTTCCCTCTGGAGTTGTAAGCTCCGGAGGAATTGAAGAATGGTCAGATAATCCTGTGGTCACTGAAGAAAAGGGGTCTCGTACGGAACCGGTCCTTGTAATCCTAGTGCCCGATGGCAGGGTTAATAGCTATTAATCCAGAGCCCGATGGCATAGATGGTAGCTAGCTAGCTTCGTTTGTACTGGAAGCTAGCCCGAGGACGGTCTTCAGGGAGTAGTTAGATCCAAACGCCGATGGGTTCAACTATACGTTTCTCCACGTTACTTCGCTTACACAAGTCACTATACTGCGCCAATAATGGCTCTACAATATTATAGTCGTATCTAAGTAGCTACTAGCTATCTGTAACGATACACCGCTGGTAGGTCTGTGTACAACTGTACCGAACGTATTACGATCTCGCTCTGCTGCTTCTCCTGTTCTGATACTGCCGACTCGTTACTTCCACTGCTGTTAGGTTACTGCTCCACTGTTCACTCTGCGGCTGCTTGCGCCATCTACAATATATTAGGGGTGGACGGTATAAACGGTATACGGTATAAACGGTATGAATTTGCTCTACGGTATGGATTTTTACTATACCGTGTAACCGGTAGGGCAGCTCTAAAATAGCAATGACGTCATGTAACCACAGCGCGACTATTTCACTCGCATTTGCCCCTAAAAATAGATAGAATTAGTCATAGATAATAGATATGTGCGAACTGGAAAAAGTTATTTAGGAGGCTTCGCGCAGTGGGCGTGCCAGCCCCTACCGCACGCATGTAAACACGGGTCTAGTAGTCTAGTGGGACGGGACACGGGAGCTGTCGGGAGGACGGCAGCGTCTCCCTGAGCTAACGTTAGCTTAGCTACCGTTACAAAATGACCCAGTCAACTATTCACTTTTAGTTTAATACATGATGAGGCATTGTCTAACCGAACGGTATCTAGTCGGCCAGCTACCGATAGCTCCTGACATCAACAAACGCTCCACAAAGTCTAGCAGAGACGTGTATGCTACCTGTTAGCTCACGTTAGCGCAAGTTAGTTCACCGTTCAAAACGAAATGTCCCATTGAACTAAATAATTCACTGAGGCGTTGTCTCCCAGGCCTTTCTGTGTGGAGTTTGCATGTTCTCCCCGTGCTCGCAAGGGTTTCCCCCCCCGATAAGATAAACCCAATGGAAAAACATGCACAACAACAAGATCGCTAACGCTGTGGCGTCCTTGACGAAGACGGACAGGAGCACTTGGATTGGTCCCCTGGCGCGGCTCACGTTGCGCCTGTCTGCTCCCGGCTGCCCTTGGGGGGGAAGGACGACGGGATGGGTTAATCGCAGATACGCATTGTATGCATGGTTCGCATGTGTGCCAAATGATGACCTCGGAGCAGGTCCTAAATTATTATTATTATTATTATTATTAACGTTATATATCCGGCTAGCAGTAGCTACAGATGGCTCCTGATATCAATGTCTTATAACACTGATTCGATGCGTATTCGAGCTGAGGGCTTGCTGAGCACAGTTAAGTAACGTTATAGCAATAGGGTCCAGGTGCAGCGCCGGAGAATCCTGGCCGTAGCTCTGCTCGAGGCTACTCGAGTATAGGTACAGGTGCAGCTCCGGAGAATCCTGGCCGTAGCTGGAGGCTATTAGAGTACACACAGACAGTGGAGCTTGCGTGGTGGCGATGTCTCGCAGATAATACAAGTACAAGTCTAATTATATAATATATATATTTTATAAAAAAAAAAAATTATATAAAATACAATTAATTTTTTTTATCAAAAACGATGATACCGTGATATATACCGTTACCGTCTATGCTTCAAATTATACCGTGATATACATTTTAGACCATACCGTCCACCCCTACAATATATATACTCAGACTGATTTCTAGGGCGCAGCCGATTTACCTGTCCAGAATCAATGCGCCTGCTATGGGCAAGTCTGAACTTGCCCGGACATGTCTTTGAACTCTGTCTGGGGGGCTCGTCTAGTGGCGCCTCCAATGTCAAGGGCGGGACCCAATGAGGCGAGCGAAGAATACTATGGTGCAAACGGATGGCGTTGGATATATATCTTATATATATAAACAATAACAAGTTATATAAAATAATAAACGCAGACTTTCAGTATTAATCTGGACCTTCAGAACAGCCGCCCCCTAATTAGTCCGCACCTAATTAGTAAATACAATGTGGGGCACAGATTAATATTAAGGTCAAGTCAACTTCTCCATAATGTGCTATGGGGAGTTAGAAAATAATCTATAAATTCAGTGGGTTATCGTCGTCGTCAGGGGAGTCAGGGATCTCCGGCAGCTCTATCAACTTGGCTACTGGTCTGGTGTAGGTCCGCCCTTGGACGATGACTTCTGCCGCTCTGACCTTCCCATCGGAACCAGTAATCACTCTGCTCACACGGCCGGCCGGCCACGGAGCTCGGGGTAGTGACTGGTCTATTATCATCACGACGGTATTCACTGTCAGGTTGTCCCTGTCTTTAACCCACTTCTGACGGGCTGGAAGGGAGGGTAGGTAGCGTAGGAGGAAGCGGGCCCAAGACTGGTCGGCCAGTACTTGGCTGTGTCTCCACGTTCTCCGTCCGTTCATCCCGTCCTGTCCGCACACCGTCTGAGAGAGTCTAGAACTCCCTCTTCTTGAGCCCTCAGGTAGGCCACTGATCCGTACGCCACTTCTGGGGCGTCGCTGAAGACGTGCAGGTCTGTCTGACACTTCTCCAGTCGCACGGTAGGGGGGGAGTGACTCCGCGGGATGGCCACCTCGCGGAGTAAGACAAGTTCATCCTCCCACTCTCTCCATGTGGTAGCTAGGTGCTCGGGTATGGGGTCTTCCCAGCCCTGCTCCTTGGCCCACAGTTCTCTCACCGGCATCTTCGCCCGCCTCAAGAGTGGGGTTGCGTATCTGAACACTCCGTCGACCTCGACTCTCGTAGTCTTCTGATCTAGTAGAGCGATGGCATACTTGTCCTCTTTGGGCCGAACCATCTTGCGTTCGGTCTTGAATGGCAGCGCGTCTAGTGTCCATAGCCTCTCAACGGGCTGTAAGAGAGTGTTGTCTGTGTCGCTCACCTTGGTGTAAAGGCAGCGTGTGGACGTTGGTTGGCTGGCAGGTCCGTAGAGGGGGCCCTGGAGCGTCCACCCCAGTCGGGTCTTAACCGCGGCTGAGCATCCTTTGGGTCCGATGTGGGCCGCCTTGGTTGGGACAATGAGGTCCGCGTGGTCGGAGCCAATGAGTAGGGTCGGTGTAGCTCCGCTGATGAGCGGTATGGGCAGTTGGCGTAGGTGGTCGTACTTCTCCATCAGCTGTGGGATGGGGTAATCGTAGCGTGACAAACCTATGTCGTAGCTCATGAGCGCCTTGTTGATGCTGTACCGCTTCTCAGGGTGGTCGATCGCTGCAATGGTGAACGAGACGTTTTCACCTTTGATTGTCTGTAAATCTTGACGAATGGTACGGAGGGTCATGGTCTCCTCTGGTCCCCGCAGGTCCAACTGGGTCGCGGCGGAGGCGAGGAGGAGTGTCTTCTCCGACCCGTCGTCGAGGACAGCGTAGGTGTCGAGTACCTTGTCTCCGTGGCTGAGGAGTACTCGTACTACCTTGAGGAGCACTCTGGGGCTCCCACTATTTGCGGGGTTGATGTGGAGCACTTCTGTTCCCGAGTTGCTTTGTAGAGCTAATCTTTGCCTGTGGGCCTCGCGCAGTGTTTCGCAGTAAGCGGCGTCCTGCGTGTTAGCCTTACCCCACTGATCCATTTCGGCGGGGGTCAGTTTCTTGTATGCGTCGCACCGTGACTTGGAGTGTCCGCTGCGGCAGTAAGTACACCAGGGGGGGGGCCAATGGATCTTCTGTAAAGGGGGGTAAATATTCCATTCCTCTTTGGCGGGGGGGTTGTGACTCTTCTGTTGTGACACCGACTCGGCCTGGTACATCACTGTGATGGGCCTACTTTGGTCTTCTGGTGGGCGCTTATTGCTCTCGTGCAGTGCTTCGAGGTGGGCGCCGTCACACTTGCCACACTTCTTCTTAAGGCGGCATTCTGCTGCCATGTGGCCGCGCGCGCAGCGGAAGCAGCGGCGGTTATCTTTAATCCACTGACTTACTTCGGCTGTGGTCAGTCTCTTGAATGCGTCGCACTGTGACAGCCAGTGTTCACTGTCGCAGTATTGACAGGCAATCTTCCATTTCTCCTTGGCGGGGGAGTTGTGACTCGTTTGCTGTGACACCGCCTCGGCCTGGTGCATCACGGTGATGGGCCTGCTTTGGTCTTTAAACCTTCTCGTCCCTCTTTAATGTTCGAGCCACCCCATGCGAAGGTGTCAATTCTTAGGCTGCTAACCTCCCTGGCTAGGAAGTCAGCAAGGTCCAGGAGTGACTGTTCTGGGCCATTCGGGTCACGGTAGTTACGTTGCCGCCGAAAGCGTTCTTGGCGGAATGGGGGGACCTTCTCCAATATGCGCTCCACGTTGGAGTTGGCGTACAACTCGTACATCCCCTTCTCTCGTTGGGACCCGAGCATCCCTACCAGGGATTGTACTTTGACGGATAGGTCGTCCAGGGCTCGGTTGTCTCTAGCCGGGGGGAGACTTTCAATCTCACGTATCTCCTGAATGACATAGTCCCATGTACGTCCGTAACATGCGTCGAGGGCAACCAGGGCGTCAGAATAGGGAGTTTGTGAGTTGGAGTATGCCAGCGCTATGTTGTGCGCTCTAGTTACCTTGAGGTGCTTAAGGAGGATGGCATACTTGTATGACTCGTCCTGTACTCCGGACATAATTGTCTCTAGGCACATGCGCAGCTCGGTATACTGCGCTCGGTCTTCTCTTGTGAAGTCTGGGAATGTGGGTGTCCCAATGTAGAGTGCCATGGATGGCTGCGACACTGACGCACGTGGGGGGAGAGGCATCCGTGGCGAGTCTCCCTGTACGTTGGGTCGTGCTGGGTGGGAACCAGGGGCTGGATTTCCAGGCACTATTCCTTGGTGCCGTCTGGGGCTCGAACTCCCCACTGGGACGTGTTGGGGGTTCATAACGCAGCGTGTCGGGGCTGAGACCGGGGCTGCGCTGAGCCTCCTGGTCTGAGATGGGGTAGTGCGGGTGGGCTTTCTGTCCTCCCTTGTCCTCCGTCAGGCTTTGTAGTCGCTCGGTTAGCTGCCCTGCAACGTAAGCAGGTTCTTCCCGTAGGCGGGGTCCCGTGTCGCTTTGTCGGGGAGGGGAAGGTGCCCTCGACCCGTGTCATGATGATCTCCGGGAGCTCCAGGTGGAAGAGTGGGGAGTCACCCTCTGGAGCGCTTGCTCCATCATTTGTGCTTGTAGACGGTCTCGCTCCGCCTCGCGCTGTGCATTGGCGCGGTCTCGCTCCATGGTTTCTTGAGCCTGGAGGCGCCTCTCTTCCAGTCTGAGATGTATCGCGGCGTCAGCCTGGAGGCGACTCTCTTCCAGTCTGAGATGTTCGCGCTCACTCTCTCGTTGCGCCTGGAGGCGGTCACGCTCACCCTGGAGGCGGTCTCTTTCCGCTGAAGCGGTTAGTGTGGCGATCAGGACTTGCGCTAGCCTCTGGTCGGCCTCGCTTGGGGATGACGCTGATGATCGTGATCTGGAGTTGGCAGGGCTTGGCGGTGACCTGGTCTCCTTACGCGCTCCGAGGTCCATCTCGGGGGCGCTGTACTTTGTCTTCTCCCGCGCTCCGAGGTCCATCTCGGGGGCGCGGTGCTCTTTACTCTGGTGCGCTCCGAGGTCCATCTCGGGGGCGCATTCTTTTTCCTCTTGCGCTCCGAGGTCCATCTCGGGGGCGCGTTCTTTACCTTCTTGCGCTCCGTCAAGGTCCATCTCGGAGGCGCGGTCTTTATCTTCTTGCGCTCCGAGGTCCATCTCGGGGGCGCGGTGGTCTATGGGCATAGTCAAGTCATGTCCCGCTTGTCCCCCCCCGTGAGCTAAGTCAGTTTCACTTAAACTAGCTTGGGTCTCTACCGGTGGGGTTGACAGGTCGATAAGGTTGGGCATACTTAAGCTACTAATTTTATCCTTGCTTAACGTCCTTTTAGATAAGCTAGGAGGTAGATCTACAGCGTAGTTCTCCAAGTGGGGAGGGGGCTGACGCTGGCGCCTAGGGCGCTCTAATGGGGGAGAGCCGTTTGGAGAGTGTCCGCCGCTGGCCATATTATTATTAATATGATTATTATTACTGATACCCTCCGGCTCGAAGGACCAATTGTAGCTAAGGGGCTACACAACCCGGACTGTATTAAAAGATTGTTTAGATTTAAACTAGATTGGTATCACTATGCATTCTCGCTCTCCCAGCTCTCCAAACTGAATCACTCGTCTGAGGAGGCACCTGCTTGGGTCAAGATGGAGGAGGAAATGATATATCCCTCATCTCTGGAATCCTTCCTGACACAATCAGACAGACCTATACCTTTTAAAAACCCTTTAATGGCATTTATCAGGGAAACTTGGAATCAATCGCACAGAATGACTGGCGATAGCCCATATTTAACTACAAGAGCCTCTATATGGTATAATAAGAAACTAAAGATTGGTAAGAAATCAGTCATATGGGACGATTGGATTAAAAGGGGGATACATGTACTAGGTGATATAGCCGGGGAAGATGGGGTTTTGCCTTTTGAGGATATTAAAGAGGATTTTGATATAGATAATAAAAACTTTTATAAATTCCTACAGATTAGACATTGTATATCGTCATCAATAGGAGGACCAAAGTGTGGCCCGATTACTGCAATTCAAGAAATATTCTATAAAGGATGGCGTAGGAAAGGCGGTGCGTCAAGATTTTATGATGTTATAAGAGAATACAATGCACCCAAATTGGCGGGTCTGAGATTGAGCTGGGAGAACGATGTACGTGAGGATATTACTGAGGAAATATGGGAGAAACTGGTGTCCAAATGGGGAAAATTCTCTCGGGAGGCGCAATCACAACTTATTTTTTACAAAGTGTTGAACAGAAGCTATTGGACGCCTAGTAAACTGGCCAGACTGAAATTAAGGGACAGTGACATCTGCTGGAGATGTGAGAAGGAGACAGGCACTTTACTGCACATGCTGTACGAATGTGAGAAGGTCCGGAAAATGTGGGATCAAATTGTGATATTCCTAAGTAAGGTTTTGAATGTGAAGATAAATAATTCCCCAATGGCATGTGTTTTGGGTATAGTACCGAAAGAGATTAAACTGCCTAAATACCAGGGAATGTGGTATAGAATGGCCATGATATCAGGATGTAGAATTGCCTTACGACATTGGAAATCACCCACTGATATTACTTTTAAAGAATGGATGGAACTAATGTTCCGGACAGCATCATATGAAAGGGTGACATATAGAGTCGCAGGGAGAGAGGATATCTTTGCTGAGGTATGGGACAGTTTTCTACACCTGACTGAACGGTCTGGGGACGAATGATTAAGGTGGGGTTACAGGGTTATCAAGGATGAAAGTGAAAAAAGGGATCTGACCTGATGTTACCTATACTTTATATTGTATTATGTAGGTATATGCATACGTATGTGCATCAGGGACATATATGCACAATGTATAGTAATGTTTTTTTTTTTGTAAGTGCTTTTTTAATTTCCATGTCAGTTGTTAATGTGTTTGTATGAGTCTTTTACATGTTTTGTATGTTGTTAAAAAAAAGAAAAAAAAGGCGAATCTTGGATGTTGCATTATGCTGTGGAAAGATATTTTAAATGTTGAAAAGATTTGTGCAAAAATATCAATAAAAAAAAAAAAAAAAAAGATTGTTTAGATTAAACCACTACTAAAAATGATTACTTGCCAGACAGTACAGTTAGATAAATATGGCAGACACTCAATTGACGGCACGGGGACAAGGATACCAAGTTTACAGTATTTTAATCGTCATATCAATATACAACTGAATTATCACGTTTCTCTTTTAATAGTAGAATGTCAGAGTATCAAAGTCAGTGGTAATGAATATTTCCTAGGTTAAGAATACTCGACCGGAGCTCTGCAGGGAGTGAGAAGACGAGGTGATACGGGGCAAAGCAAGGGGGTAGCTGGAGACGATGATTTCCCTCTGGAGTTGTAAGCTCCGGAGGAATTGAAGAATGGTCGGATAATCCTGTGGTCACTGAAGAAAAGGGGTCTCATACGGAACCGGTCCTTGTAATCCTAGTGCCTGATGGCAGGGTTAATAGCTATTAATCCAGAGCCCGATGGCATAGATGGTAGCTAGCTAGCTTCGTTTGTACTGGAAGCTAGCCCGAGGACGGTCTTCAGGGAGTAGTTAGATCCAAACGCCGATGGGTTCAACTATACGTTTCTCCACGTTACTTCGCTTACACAAGTCACTATACTGCGCCAATAATGGCTCTACAATATTATAGTCGTATCTAAGTAGCTACTAGCTATCTGTAACGATACACCGCTGGTAGGTCTGTGTACAACTGTACCGAACGTATTACGATCTCGCTCTGCTGCTTCTCCTGTTCTGATACTGCCGACTCGTTACTTCCACTGCTGTTAGGTTACTGCTCCACTGTTCACTCTGCGGCTGCTTGCGCCATCTACAATATATATACTCAGACTGATTTCTAGGGCGCAGCCGATTTACCTGTCCAGAATCAATGCGCCTGCTATGGGCAAGTCTGAACTTGCCCGGACATGTCTTTGAACTCTGTCTGGGGGGCTCGTCTAGTGGCGCCTCCAATGTCAAGGGCGGGACCCAATGAGGCGAGCGAAGAATACTATGGTGCAAACGGATGGCGTTGGATATATATCTTATATATATAAACAATATACAAGTTATATAAAATAATAAACGCAGACTTTCAGTATTAATCTGGACCTTCAGAACAGGTAGCGTGGAAGCGATTTGCGACTGATTCCAAAATGAGATTAGATTCAAATGTATTGTCATTATACAGCACAAGTACAATACACCATCCAACCAGAGTGGATAAATAAATGCTCCAGAAATAAATAAATGAATGAAAATAATCTTGTCAAGAGCCAATCGTGCAGTCGTTCAGTATTGACATTGCTAAATGAGATGTCATGCTAATATGTCATGTTCTACAGTAGGACTTACTACTATAATACCTAATAAAACAAGTCATTAGAATAATAGAAGCCTACTTTGCTGGAAGGATTCATTTTGCACGTATACAGTACGTGTGTGTGTGTGTGTGCGCTCCTGCACTGAGGCTGCCTCACTAAGCCGTTTCTCCACGCATTTATTTATTTATGGAGCATTTATTTATCCACCCTGGCAACAAGGGTGCATCCATTGTTATTATGATTGTCTGTTCCCTGTGCTCTGCACTCTCCCCCTCCCGTCTATGGATAAGGTGTGAAACACCATTATGAACGGGTGGTCGGTGGAGGGCATGAGGGACACAAACGTCCCAAGTTTGATCCTAAAAGTACGAGCTAACGTTAGCGTCGTCATTCTTTAACTTTATTTTGTCTGAATGTAACTTTTTCTACTTGTTACCTAAATATAACTCTAATCATGTACGTCTTCCTACCCCCAACCCACCACCACCACTAGGCGAAGCTGGGGAACAGCTGGGTGAGTCCCAACGTGGGCCACCTCATCCTGAAGTACCTCTGCCCGGCCCTGCGCGACGTGCTGCAGGACGGCCTCAAGGCTTATGTCCTGGACCTCATTATTGGACAGCGCCGTTGCCAGCCATGGAGCCTAGCGGAGGCCTCCACACAGCTAGGTGAGGATGATGACAGGAGAGGGGAGGAGAGGGAGGGAGGGGAGGAGAAGGTGAGAGGGGAGAGAGGAAGGGAAGGGAGAGGCGTGGGGGGGGGGGTAAGGGGAGGAGAGGAGGGGAGAATAAAGGAAGGGAGGAGAGGAGTGAGGAGAGGATTTAATAGCAAAAATTATTTTTGATGCCTGGACATGGAATAAGGCCTGTGCACTGAAATATTTGGGTTGTGTACGATTTAACTGCATTACAAATTAACTAAATATGTTTGAATATTGTTTTCTTTTTAGTGCAGACTATTATCTCTTTGAGAAAAAGAAAAATAAGTCAAATAAATCCACAATCCACTCTGGCCAGAGGATGAACAATTTATTTCCAGGTTATTGTAGGGAAGGCATTTCAGAGGGGAGTGGAGAACTCTCTGTGGTGACACTAATCATCTGGATGGGTTGGGTGGATGGGGTGTGGGGCGGTGCTTGTGGTAAACACTAGAACAGCTGGCCTAGCGCTCTTCCTTGGAATGCTGCGAGGTCAAATGACCCAATGGAATAAAGCCTTTGCAAAAAATTTGCAAACCTTTTGTTCAAGGGACAAAAGACACAATCAGCAATCAAGAAACATTGGAGTGAATGAGGGAGAGCAGAGGTGGGGGAGATGGTTATGTGACTGAAACCCACAGGTTACAGTTTTTTTCTCTCTCGAAATTCTAACATTGCAGATAAATAACACATTCTTAGGAAAAGTCTAGGAGGGAGGAGGGTGTTGTATCTTTTTTAGTGCCAAGTTATTGGAATTCTAAAATTAAAAAACAGTCATGACATCCCCAGCTGTTCTAGTGTTAATGTAGTTCTAACCTCCCGTGTGTGTGTGTGTGTGTGTGTGTGTGTGTGTGTGTGTGTGTGTGTGTGTGTGTGTGTGTGTGTGTGTGTGTGTGTGTGTGTGTGTGTGTGTGTGTGTGTGTGTGTGTGTGTGTGTGTGTGTGTGTGTGTGTGTGTGTGTGTGTGTGTGTGTGTGTGTGTGTGTGTGTGTGTGTGTGTCTCTCTCTCTTTCAGGTCCGTCTACCCGCGTGCTCCACAGCCTGTTCTCCAAGGTCAGCCAGTACTCCGAGCTCACCAACCACAGTATGAGACTCAATGCCTTCATCTTCGGTCTGCTCAAGTGAGTCCTGATCCTCGTCCACACTGCTTTTCAACTGTCATTTTCCTCGGCCGAGTTAAAGAAAGAAAAAGAAAAGTTACAGTATATTTGAATGTTTAATAGTCGAGTTATTAAAAAAAGAAAATCGTTTATTCATCTCTGGCCACAGTGAAAGTGATCAGTTTATAGAAAAACACACATGTTTACACACGAGCGTCTGACCAGAAAGTGACAAAGAGCTCTGGTCAGAACGTACATTAATACCAGGGGTGCAGTGCTGGGCATACGCGGTCAAACGACGTTTAGGCTTCGTCACTGAGGCAGAATTGCGCGCATCCTATTATTATGCAAAGTCTAGGTGATAAGTGCCGGCCGGCACTTATCACCTAGACTGTGTGTGTGTGTGTGTGCGTGCGTGTGTGTGGAGTGTTGGGTGTGTGTTATGTGACAAAAGACCGCCCGTCTCGTCCCCAGCTCCGACTCATGAAAGAGGAGAGATACATGTATGCGCGTGCGTGCGGGAGCGCGCGTGCACGTGGCGTTTGGCCTTGGCCCATATTACGACTGCACCACTGATTAATACACAATTGAAATGACGTCCACTAGATATTCAGAAAGGTAAACAAAATGTGCCCCAGTTAGGGAGTAAATGAATAAGCAATCTGCTTGGCTAGGCTATGTTATTTATTATGTCTTGTTATGTGGGGAAATAACCTTGGCACGGCTTCTACAGCTCCCACCTTAAAGGGACAGTAGTGTCTACTATAGTCAGGCCAGTTCACCAGTTGGTCATATTAAACTAGTCAGCTGTAAGACATAGAATATGTATTTTAACACAGATGTATAGATAACATTCTCATAACACTTGAATATTATTAGCACTTTTATTTACATTATTTATAAATAATATGGTATTTTCCTCCCCCCCAATGTACATTTGTATGATGCTACAATCTTGTATGCCACTGGCTCCACTCTTAAACTGGCTATAGATTTTAAACACTACAAATCTATAGTCTGCTTTTGATGCTTATCTTAAATTCCGATAAAACAGTGTAAACAGTAAAGTGTATTTTATTTTCATACAATTTCATTCTTGTGTGTATTGATAATGCTCCTAATTAAACTGGACTTTGAAGAAGTCTTTATTCATTACACACATGCAGCGACACACACAGGAACATACACATGCAATTTTGGGTCACCGGTGAAATTTTGTCTCTGCACTTGACCCATCCCGTCGTCCTTCCCCCCAGCTGGGAGCACACATGGGTTGCGGCGTGGGGCCACACAAATGCTCCTGTCCGTCTTCGTCAGGGACGCGACAGCATTAGCGATCTGTTATGCATGTTTCTTTTTCTGGAGGGGAAACCCTTGCGAGCACGGGGAGAACATGCAAACTCCACACAGAAAGGCCTGGGAGATACCCCACCTGGCAACCCGGCAACCTGGTCCCCAAGTGGGAATCAAACCCAGGACCTTCTTGCTGTGAGGAGACAGTGTTAACCACTACACCACTGTGCCGCTAATTCTTACACTTCAGGGTTCTCAAATTAAAATAGTAGAATCTTATAAATATCTAGGAATTTGGTTAGATAATAGGCTGTCTTTTTACACCCACATAGAACACCTTTCTAAAAAGTTGAAATAAAAAATTGGATTCTTGCATTGGAACAAATCGCGTTTTGCTACTGCAAGTACGTCTGTATGTGACATTCTATACTGTAGACCCATGCCTCTCCCTCCACCTTAAAACCCATCGATGCTGTGTATCATAGGGCACTTTGTTTTAAAACATACATTTCTCACTCACCATTGTATTTTATATGAAAAGGGGGAATTTTGAATGCATTGCATTTTATTTATATGCATTATATTATAAGGCTCTGCTCATGAAACATCCCTATTACTGTATCTCTTTGATTGCTTTTAAAAACAGCACATAGGTACTAGGGATGGCACAATACTACTTTTTCATGTCCGATACCAATACCGATATCACAGCCTTGAGTATCGACCGATCCGATCCCCTCTTAAAAACAAAAACCTGTGTTTAACCTAGCCATCTATAAAACATCATGCTAAAACTGTGAAACAAATCCTACTCCCCTAAAATAATAAATACATAACATACATTACTCAATTATGCAATAGTGCTGCTTCTTTTTATCTTGTTAAAATCTTTTAGTTAAGTTAATAAGACTACAGCGATTTCATGACGCTTCCTGTCCTCGCCCCCGTTTTCCAGTGCAATGCTCTGCGATTTTAAAATCATTGGTAAACAAACGTAGTGCTGAAAATATACACTTTGATTGCTGTTTTGATAGGGTTATGATCTTTACTCTTGGCTACGTTTGAAAAAGAAACACATAAAAATAGGGAAACAATGTCCAGGCACGCACTCCAGGTTTTTCAAATTTATTGGCAGCCTGAAATAAATCATATCATGACATTTTGGTGTGAACACACCTTCTTCAGAATGGCTTGCATGAAGCATGAAGGGTAAGTGACCCAAGTTTATACAAGTCAAACAGCAAGTGACAACATAGGAAGTGACAACACATTCCAACAAGAGACCTGCAAAAGAGTAAAAAATACCACTTACAAGCACAACCTTTTCAGAAGTATGTAAATCAAAAAGAAGCGTGTAAATCAAAAAGAAGCATGTAAATCACAAAGAGATATATATATATATTATACAGAGTAGGCCTACATCTTAAACTACTGAAATATAAACAAACACTCATGACCCATATAAGCCATCTTTCAATTATAAATATAAAGAATGATAAATAAAAATTTAAATAATTAATAAACAATCGAATTAAATGAAATAATCAAATGAAACAGGTCAAAACATTTTCCTCATTGAGGCCTCTAGGCTCTAAACAATCCAGAAAGTGAATATAAAAGCTTTCCCTTTGTAGCAAGAGCCTGTCTCTGTCACCGCCTCTTGGTGGTCTCAAGACTTGCACTATACCCATGTATTTTAAGCCAGAAATATCATGTCCTAACTTATTAAAGTGCCTTGCAACTGAAGACTTCTCGTAATTTCTTCTTATAGAACATTTGTGCTCAGAAATTCGATTTTTAAAACGTCTTCTTGTTTTTCCAACATAGTAAAGGTTGCAAGGACATTTAAGCAAGTAAACCACAAAATCAGAATTACAGGTGATCCGGCCTCTAACAGCGATACTCCTACCTATACTTGGTTGTAAATAAAATGTCTCTTTAATCATGCCATGACATTGGGTACAAGACAAACATGGAAAATTGCCATTTGGAATATTAGCCATAAAATTCGTAATTTCTTTGGGAAAATCTGTTTTAACTAACTGGTCCCTTAAGTTAGGTTGCCGTTTGTAGAAGTATTTGGGTGGTTCCTGGAACACACCTCCGATCTTAGGATCTGACTTTAAAATGTACCAGTATTTGTTCACAATATCACGCATATCTCTAGAAATTGTGAGGATCCGAGTTTAGGAGAGGAGTGTAGGATTCAATCGCGGGACAATGTGGAGTAAGAGAGACGAGGCAACGAGTCGACGTTCCGATAATAATAATAGCTTTACTTGAGCATAGTTAAAAGGCACACGTTACAGGGGAAAACAAAACCTCAGAAATGCTGGAAAACATGGACTACAAATACAGGAAGGTACTGACACAGGAGATACGGAGATACACACAGTATGGAAGGGTACTGACGGGAAAACAACAAACACTGGAAGACAGGGGCGGGGAGAGTATATACAGGTACTAATTAGACAACAAGGAACAGCTGGGGGCTGACAGGCAGGACACATGAATACAAGGGAAGGAGACTAGACACTGAACTAACAGGCAGGAATAAACATTGTAACATAACAACACGGGGAATACAAGGGAGACTAGAACATCTGGACTAATGGGAGATACACAGGGAGCAAGACAGACAACAGACTTGACAATATGTATACACAAAAGTCCATACGAAAGGCGGCGGCCTGTAGCACCGCGAACAGACCACCCGGGGGCGCCAGAGGACTGTCCAGAAAGTTCAGATCCTTCAGATCCTGACAGGACCCCCCCCGAAGGGGAGGCTCCCAGACGACCACCGATACCAACCCGGAACAGGCAGGGCGAAGGGCCGAAACCCCGGAAAAAACTGGGGACGAGGACACGGGAAACAGGAGCCGGGGGGCGGAAAAAAGAACCCAGGAGGGGCCCAGCAGCAGGGGGACCGGGGAACGGGACCAGAGGGGAGCCCGGAGAAGGGCGCACAGGGCACGGAACCAGGGGCCCCGGAGAGGGGGACAGAGACAGAGGCCCGGAGAGGCGGGCTAGAGACAGGGACAGAGGCCCGGAGAGGGGGGCCGGAGACAGGGACAGAGGCCCGGAGAGGGGGGCTGGAGACAGGGACAGGGACCCGGTGAGGGGGGCTGGAGACGGGGACAGGGACCCGGCGAGGGGAGCTGGAGACGGGGACAGGGGCCCGGTGAGGGGGGCTGGAGACAGGGACAGAGGCCCGGAGAGGGGGGCTGGAGACGGGGACAGGAGCCCAACGGCGGAGGCCGGGCACTGGGACAGGGGCCCGGTGAGGAGGCCCGGAACAAAGGGGTGAGGGTGACAACTCCAGAGCAGGACCCCGGACGGGGACCCCCCCAGGAGCAGACCCCGGGACCGAACCAGGGGACCCGGAGATGAAGGGCGGAGACGACGACCCCAGAGCAGGACCCCAGACGTGAGCCACTCCAGGTGGAGGTCTTGGGACCGGGCGCAGGACCCCGGATGGGGGACCCTCCTGGCGTAGACCTCGGCGCAGACCTCGGCGTTGACCACGGTGTCGACCACGGCGTAGACCTCGGCGTTGACCACGGTGTCGACCTCGGTGCAGACCTCGGCATTGACCACGGCGTCGACCACGGCGTAGACCACGGCGCAGGGCTGGACCAGACGACTCTCCAGGTGCAGATCGACCTCGGTGCAGACCTCGGCGTTGACCACGCCGTCGACCACGGCGTAGACCACGGCGCAAGGCTGGACCAGACGACTCTCCAGGTGCAGATCGACCTCGGTGCAGACCACGCCGTAGACCACGGCGTAGACCACGGCGCAGGGCTGGACTAGATGAGGAGCCGGGACCAGACGACGAGCCGGAGGCAGGAGACTCCCTGGGGACAGGAGCAGGGGCACGACCCGGACCAGACGTCGGGGTCTCCCCGGGAGCCGGAGGAGGAACAGGGGCAGCTAGAGCTGCCCTAACAAGGGCTAAACTGGCAGTAGAGACTGGGTTGGCTACCTGGGAAATGCTAGCTGCAGCGCCCGTGCTAGCTGTTAGGGCTATACCAGCCCGCGGGGCTAAAGCGCTAGCAGTAGGAACTCTAGCGTGCGGAACTGAGGGACTAGGCGTAGGAACCCTAGCAGCAGGGGCTCTAGCGGACGAGACTGAGGTGCTAGCAGCAGGGGCTCTAGCGGACGAGACTGAGGTGCTAGCAGCAGGGGCTCTAGCGGACGAGACTGGGGTTAGCCGACGGCGCGGCTCCAGGGAAACTGACCTTGCTAGCTGAAGAGGCAGTCCTAGCAGCGGGGAGACTGACCTTGCTAGCTGAAGGGGCAGTCCTAGCAGTGGGAGACATGCTGGTGGTAGAGGCTACATAGGCAATCTGGAGTAAGCTAGCAGGGGCTATGCTAAGTGCAGGAGCAGTACTGGCTGCAGAGAGTCTGCTAGCAGTGGGGGATGTGCTAGCTGTAGAGGGTATGCTAGCAGGAAGAGCTAAGGCTAGGCTAGCAAACAGGGCTGGACTAGCTGTGGAAGCCTGGTTAGCTGCAGAGGCTAAGCTATCAGACGGGGCTGTACTAGCTGTTGAGGCCTGGTTCGCTGCAGGGGCTAAGCTAGCAGACAGGGCTGGACTAGCTGTGGAAGCCAAGAGATTAGCCGACAGGGCGGCTCTAGGGGAAACTGACCTTACTAGCTGAAGGGGCAGTCCTAGCAGTGGGAAACAGGCTAGTTGACGAAGCTACGCTAGCAGTAGGAACGGTACTAGCAGTAGGGGCTGGGCTAGCCATGGAGACCATGCTAGCTGAATGCGCTACACACACAGTGGGGCTAGCAGGCAGGGCTGGGGTGCTAGCAGCAGGTACCCTAGCAGGTGAGGCTATGCTAGCCTTCCTAGACTTTCTAGCTCTCCGTGACTTGTTAGCAGTAGGAGCTACGCTAGCAGATGGGGCTATGGTGCTGGCAGTAGCAGTGCTAACAACCGGGGCCATGCTGGCGGTAGAGGCTTCACCAGCAGAGGAGGCTGTGCTAGCTGTGGAAGCTATGCTAGCAGTAGGGACTGAACTAGTAGAAGCTATGCTAACAGTAGAGGCCATGCTGGTGGTGGAGGCCTTACCAGGGTTAGCAGCTTGGCAGTCGGCTGGGGAGCTGGGGTCCTGGAAGAGCACCCTAAACATGTTCCTGGCCAGTACCCGGAGTTTGCATGCTCTTTCAGGACTCCGCTTCATCATGGAGAACACCAGGCGATAAGCTTTCCTTCGCTCCTCCAGACTGCAGGCCGGAGAATAATTGCTCATGAATTCTTGTAGGAGGGAATGTGCCTCATGAAACCCGTCCCCGAGGGGGGCTACGGGACCAGTAGGGGACGCTATACTAGCAGGGAGGGCTATGGTGCTAGCTGTAGATGCTATACTAGCAGGAAGGGCTAAGGTGCTAGCTGTAGAAGCTACGCTAGCGGGAGGGGCTAAGGTGCTAGCAGTAGGAGTTACCCTAGCCGGAAGGGCTATGCTAGTCTTCTTAGCTTTGCTAGCCTCTTGAGACTTGCTAGCAGTGCGTGCTACGCTAGCAGGCGGGGCTCTAGCGGACTGGACAGAGGCAGTAGCTACCGAGGCTACACTAGCGGCAGGGGCTGTGCTAACCACGGAGGCCATGCCGGCCGAAGGGGCGGTCCCAGCATCTGAGGCTATGTTAGCTATAGGGCCTGTGCACGCGAGGGCAGCTAGGTAGGTAGCTACTGCAGAGGCTGCTCTATCACCAAAGGTTCTGCCAGTTGCAGAAGCCTCGCTAGCAGTAGCAGGAGGGAGTAAGCAAGTGGTAGAGAACGAGCCTACACTGAGCCTCCGAACAGAAGGAACCCTTGACTTGGCTGTGGGGGCAGAGAGAGCTAAGGGGATAGCTGCCGAAGCTGCAATGGCTACAGGGACTGTACTAGCTACTGGGCTAGTGCTAGCTGCCTGTGTAGTGAGGGCCGCGGGGCCTATGCGAACTGCTACAGGGGCAGGACTAGCTACTGGGCTTGTGCTAGCTGCCTGGGCAGTGTTAGCTAAGAGAGCTAAGGGGGTAGCTGCCAAAGCTACATTGGCTACAGGGGCTAAGCTAACCACAGGGGCCTTGCCGGCCGACGGAGCGGTCCCAGCATCAGAGGCTTCGTTAGCTATAGGGCCTCTGCTAGAGTGTGAGCTAGGGGGGTAGCTGCCGAAGCTACATTGGCTACAGGGGCTAAGCTAACCACAGGGGCCTTGCCGGCCGACGGGGCGGTCCCAGCATCAGAGGCTTTGTTAGCTATAGGGCCTTAGCTGGCTGTCTGGGCAGTGTTAACAGAGCGAGAGCTAGCAGTACTAGCTGTGGGAGCTAGGCTAACGGCTATGCTAGTAGCGTGGACTGTGTTAACGGAGCCGGGGTTAGCCGTGCTAGCTGGGGGAGCTAGGCTAACGGCTGGGCTAATAGCCTGGGCAGTGAAGGCCGTGGGACCAACGCTAACAGCTGCGGTGGCAGTAGAGGCCTTACTTGTGGAGGAGGACGTACTGGTAGCCGTGGCTTCGCTGGGAGCAGGGGACCAGAGCGCCCGAATAATCAGTCCCAGCTGCCGTTCATGTTCCGCAAGCAGGGGAGCCTGCTCCGAGCTGCAAGTCCCACTTGCGCAGGTGAGCAGCGCGTGCAGCCGCATCCTTTCGAACGAGGATGAAGTGAGGAAACCTCCCTCGAAGAAGTGCTGCATGGTCAGCAGCAAGTCGCTCGCTTGGTCTCTCCCGTTGTCTGCAGAATCCTGGTTAGTTCGCGTCATACTGTGAGGATCCGAGTTTAGGAGAGGAGTGTAGGATTCAATCGCGGGACAATGTGGAGTAAGAGAGACGAGGCAACGAGTCGACGTTCCGATAATAATAATAGCTTTACTTGAGCATAGTCAAAAGGCACACATTACAGGGGAAAACAAAACCTCAGAAATGCTGGAAAACATGGACTACAAATACGGGAAGGTACTGACACAGGAGATACGGAGATACACACAGTACGGAAGGGTAATGACAGGAAAACAACAAACAATGACGCAACACTGGAAGACAGGGGCGGGGAGAATATATACAGGTACTAATTAGACAACAAGGAACAGCTGGGGGCTGACAGGCAGGACACATGAATACAAGGGAAGGAGCCTAGACACCGAACTAACAGGCAGGAATAAACATTGTAACATAACAACACAGGGAATACAAGGGAGACTAGAACATCTGGACTAATGGGAGATACACAGGGAGCAAGACAGACAACAGACTTGACAATATGTATACACAAAAGTCCATACGAAAGGCGGCGGCCTGTAGCACCGCGAACAGACCACCCGGGGGCGCCAGAGGACTGTCCAGAAAGTTCAGATCCTTCAGATCCTGACAGAAATAGGGCTGAAGGTGGACACCAATGTTACTGAGTTGCTTTTTACTTTGTCTTTATGTGTGAAAAAGGGATAGTCTGTTTATCTGTTTAGTTTTATTAAGAGAATTCTCAATAAGGGCCTCACTATATCCTCTAGATCTAAAGTTTTGACCTGTTTCATTTGATTATTTCATTTCATTCGATTGTTTATTAATTATTTTAATTTTAATTTATCATTCTTTATATTTATAATTGAAAGATGGCTTATATGGGTCATGAGTGTTTATGTTCATATTTCAGTAGTTTAAGATGTAGGCCTACTCTGTATAATATATATAGATATATCTCTGTGATTTACATGCTTCTTTTTGATTTACACGCTTCTTTTTGATTTACATACTTCTGAAAAGGTTGTGCTTGTAAGTGGTATTTTTTACTCTTTTGCAGGTCTCTTGTTGGAATGTGTTGTCACTTCCTATGTTGTCACTTCCTGTTTGACTTGTATAAACTTGGGTCACTTACCCTTCATGCTTCATGCAAGCCATTCTGAAGAAGGTGTGTTCACACCGAAACGTCATGATATGATTTCAGGCTGCCAATAAATTTGAAAAACCTGGAATGCGTGCCTGGACATTGTTTCCCTATTTTTATGTATGATATCAGAGGTTACAGCACCCATAGCCATGTCGGAGATAAAATGCCGGTTTGCCAACATGAAGCGAGGCGGAAACCTAATGTTACATTTCCTACAAAGGGGCTGGTCGTCCTGCACAATACATTCGGTTATTTTCTCTTTGATTGCTGTTTTGATAGGGTTATGAATATGATCTTTACTCTTGGCTACGTTTGAAAAAGAAACAACATTGTACTTGTCGGAGATAAAATGCCGGTTTAATAATAATAATAACAACAATAATACTAATAATAATAATACAATTTTGATAGATAGAAAGATAGATAGATAGTAGATACTTTATTCATCCCTTTGGGGAAATTCAGGTATCCGGTAGCTCAGTGCAGTTGACAGACAATAAAAAGCAATAAAAAGGACCACCCCCTATCCCTGGTTATACAACCACCAGGACACCAGGATGAATGATGGCGCTCTCCGTGGCTGACGTCTTTGCGTCGTCCTCCCGACAACAACGTATTTTTTTTTTTACTTATTGTTGTCTTAATTTTCATTCTAAATGCACACAACAGTGAGTTACAACAGAGATGCACTAATGGATATCGGCAAAGCTCACCATGAGCTCAATTATAGCTTAACAGACTTTCACTTTCTGCTATGACGAGACCCCGCTATCCACATCAAAACAACAACAATACTGAGAGGCAAGAGAGCGGGGCTACATGCTAGGCTAAAGGCTAGGGCTACACGACCACCACTACCTAGCCTGCTGCTAGCTAACGTCCGCTCGCTCGACAACAAGATGGATGAGCTGAGAACCAGGATTACACTCTGGACCAGGTCTACAGCAATGTGAGGGGAGCCTACAAGGCTGTGCCCAGACCACACTTTGGACTATCTGATCACATCTCAGCCTTTCTCTATCCAGTGTACAGACAACGCCTCAAGCAAGCCCCACCAGTAAGTAAAACTGTTAAGTATGGAATGAAATGCTTCAGGACTGCTTTGGGAGCACAGACTGGGACATGTTTAAAACTGCTGCTCAGAGGGATGACTCTACTGTGGATTTAGAGGAATACGCTTCCAGTGTAACTGGCTACATCAGCACCAGTGATGCCAGTAACGCGTTACTAAGTAACGCGTTATTGTAATCTGATTACTTTTCCCCGAAAATAGTAATCTAACGCGTTAATCTTTAAAAGCCAGTAATCTGATTGCAGTTACTTGTCCAAGTGGCTGTGCGTTACTATTTCGTTACTATCTCATCATAAATTCATAATGCAGGCGGAATGCAGTATTTTATTTAGTTTTCGACAGTCAAAAATACATTTTGAGCTGTTTTTCTTATTTGGGAGTGACGTCTTGTGGCAGTGAAAGGGTTACAAAAGAATGTGTCCCGCGGCGTGACTGGACCCTCTGTCTGTGAGTGACTCTGCTTTGGTCCAATCACATTCCCCATCCACAGTCTGCGAATCAGAGGCAGAGTAGGGCGGGTCTTCACAGCACGTCATGTGACATATGCGCCAATCGTGTGACAGCAGGGCTCCGTGCACGGAGAATTCCACCCCAAAACGCTTGTCTAAACGCAAAATTAAAAGTGAAACCGCAAGAAGACTTTTGCGGTTTCTGTTCAGACTTCCATCCCAAAACGCTCGTCTAAACGTAGCCTCAGTCACTACTTCACGTTTGTGTCAGCTAAGCCGGGTGAAAAAAACATTCATATGCGGAGGAAACAAAATACTGTCTACCGCTAAAAACAACACATCCAATTGCATTGAAAGCATCTGGAATCACAACACTAGCCGACGCTTCGACTAGGTACAGGAGGACTCAGAGGTCCACCAGCCAAACAGCAAAAGAGGGAGATTGTTTCTTTCCCTTTTGATTAATGTATATTTGATGGTGGCAGAGCAAAAGCTCTTATTTGCCAGATTTACAGTTAATTTACATGTTAAAGAGAGACTGATTGTATGTTTATAGAGAGACATTTATAAAAACAATTTAATAGTTACAGTTGATATAATTGAATAGTTCAGCCTGCATTTGTTAGATGTGATACACTGGTTTTGTAAAACCACTGGCTGGCTGCTCTAATGCTGTGAGCATCATAGACTGTTGCTTTACCATACTTGATGGTACAGAAGCTGAAGCACTAGTTTAACAATTTACGTTATGTGCAGAGAAACAAGTTAAAAACAATTTATGCACTTTCAATAAAGCGTTTAAAAAAAACTGTTGGGGGAACGACGACGACTTCGTAACCTAGTTACTTTCAAAGTAACTAAGTTACTCTGATAATCAAGTAATCAGTAAAGTAACTTAGATTACTTTTTAAAGGAGTAATCAGTAATCAGATTACTTTTACAAGTAATCTGTGGCATCACTGATCAGCACATGTGTGGAAAACATTGTGCCCACAAAACAATGCAAGACATACCCAAACCAAAAACCCTGGATTAACTGTGATGTTCGGTCCAAACTACATGCCCGCTCCACTGCATTTGTCTCGGGCAACGCTGAGGACTACAAGAAGGCCAGATACAACCTGCGTAGATCCATCAGCGAGGCCAAGGGACAATACAGACAAAAGCTGGAGGGATTCTACACCACCACTGATTCCCGCCGCATGTGGCAAGGCCTGCAGCACATCACAGACTACAAGCAGGGGAGCAAGGGGGTCACACACAGCCAACCCTCACTGCCAGATGAGCTGAATGAGTTCTACGGCCGCTTCGAGGTCCCCAACACCAACCAACAGAGAGGGGTTCTGACCACGGAGCGCACGCAGGACCCATCACTCACTGTGACAACGGCAGAGGTACGTGCAGTTCTGAGGAGAACAGACCCACGGAAGGCAGCCGGCCCAGACAACATCCCCGGCTGTGCCCTCAGGGTCTGTTCATCAGAGCTGGCTGACGTATTTGCTGACATTTACAACCTGTCACTAGCACAAGCTGTTGTGCCAACCTGCTTCAAGACCACCACTATCGTGCCCCTGCCAAAGAAAAACACTGTAACCTTTCTGAATGACTATCGTCCCATTGCACTCACCCCAATAGTGATGAAATGTATCGAGAGGATAGTCATGTCACACATCAAGAAGACCATCCCAGACACACTGGACCCTCTGCAGTTTGCCTACCGTCAGAACCGGTCCACTGAGGATGCAGTCAACACCGTCATCCACACCACCCGCACCAGGGTGGGCAAGGACACATATGCCAGACTATTATTCATTGACTATAGCTCTGCATTTAACACGGTCATCCCACACTAACTCTCTGCACTGTGGGTCTGACACCGGCTCCCTGTAACTGGGTGCTGAACTTTCTTACAAAAGGCCCCAGTCAGTCAGAGTCGGCAACCGGACATCAGGCACAAAGGTTCTAAGCATAGGGACCCCCCAGGGCTGCGTGCTGAGCCCCCTACTGTACACCCTCTTCACACACACGACTGTGTGGCCTCCCAGAACAACACCAGTATCATCAAATTCGCAGATGATACTACAGTCATTGGACTGATCACTGGGGGAGCTGAGGAGGCGTACAGAAGGGAGGTGGCAGAACTGGTGGCCTGGTGTCAGGACAATAATCTCTCCTTGAACGCAGACAAGACCAAGGAGATTATTATTGACCCACGGAGGAGGAGTGTACAGTACACACCTCTGTACATAGGTGAGACGGAGGTGGATAGGGTTAAAAAACCTTTAAATTCCTCGGTACCCACATCAGCGAGGACCTCATCACAACACCCAACAGATAATAAAAAAATCCCACCAATGACTGTACTTCCTAAGAAGGCTGAGAAAATTTGGCATGCCACCCAAAATTCTCAGTAACTTCTATAGAAGTACGGTTGAGAGTGTCCTTACCAGCTCAATCACGGTCTGGTATGGAAACTGCACTGCTAAGGAGAGGAAGGCACTCCAGCGAGTGATTAAGGCGTCGGTTACACGCAGGGTGTTTTTCGTTTAGTTTTCAAGATGAGTTTCGCTTTCCAGGTCGCAACGTAGTGGCAGCCGAGTTAGACATTTGTTTTGCAACCTGAGCACTTTCGTTTTGCCTCCTGAGCACAGTGATGTAGTACAATGCCAAAGCAGTAGGTGGCAGTAGGTGGCAGTAGGTGGCGAACATGAAGGCAATTTTCAACCAATCAGAACTTGAATGTGCCAAAACACTTCCTGCAAAAAAATATCAACAAGCCACCATCTTTAAATGCCTCCGTGAGCCATTTTAGCCAATGTAGCATTTATTTTTCAGCAAAGAAAGTACAATAAACAAAACGGATACATTCACTGTGTGTTCTGCCTCTCATTTGTTGATGAAACAAAACTAACATCAACACAATTGACCACCAAGAGTGGAGTTTAGTCTCATCGGCGCCGATTTTGTTAGCTTACATGCTAACGCGATAGGAATATGCCATTATAACAGTATAGCATTGTGGCTAGCAGCTAACGTTAGCTGACGTTAGCCATCCAGCACCAAACTGATGATATCAGGAGCTATCAGTAGCTAGATAACATTAGACAACGCCTCATGTATTAAACAAAGGTGAATAGATGACTGGGCCATTTTGTTTAATGCTTGTTAAGATTGAAAGAGGAGCTCTGAGCTAACAGGGTCTGGTAGCTAACGTTAGCTCACGTTAGCCAGCTGCTCATGCAATCGTTAATGCTAGCAGAATGAATGGATGTAAACTTTATTTAACAGATTGCAGAATGGGTACAATACAATACGGCTCAATACAAACAATTGTTAAGGGAATGCAGACTGTTGTAGCTTGGACTGGGGTCCTTATAACAATAACTTGACAACACATGGTAGCTGCAGCTATTTGGGACATCTGTCGTCACCGGACGTTGGTGAGGGCACGCAGATGTTGGTATCTACTGCGCATGGGCGTTGAGCAACAACGGCTCCGCGCAGATTACATGACACGTTGTCGGCGAGTTTTGGCGTTTTTCCAAAACGGAAACACAATTTCAGCGTTGTCAGTAGGGCAACGCGTTTTCCTGCCAAAACGGCATTTCTATTTAACAGGGACAGCAAACGTATTCATTCAGCAACAAAACGAAAACAAAAACACCTAGTCTAACCATGGCCTAAAACTGCTCAGTACATCTCTGCAGCAGCCTTCCCCTCACTACAGGACATTTACTCTACCAGGGCCACCAGGAGAGCACACAAAATAATTAAGGACAGCACACACCCCCAACACAGACTCTTCAACCTCCTGCCATCAGGCAGGCGATATAGGAGTCTGAAAGCCAGAACTACGAGACTGACAAACAGTTTCACACAGGCCATCAGGCTCTTGAATGCCTAGCCCCCCCACACACCTTCTCGGCAGACACTGACCTGATTACTGCTGTGAACACACTTTCACCCTTCCCCCCCGAACTATGAATCACTAAAGCAGGGCTGTACGTTAACTTTTTTTGCACATAGCACTGGTGCTACATAGGGGTGGGACGATACATCGATCCAGATCGATACATCGATGTAATTATCAACAATCGAATCGGATCGATGCAATGTAATAAGATCGATTCATATCGATACTCTTATTTTGAAAATCCTGTGGCGAGTCTCATATCCGCCCAAGAACAACAGCAGTAGCACCGTGTGTGTAGACGTTACAGCATAGCATTCTCCCTTTCTGTGTGTGTGTGTGCGCGCGTCTTTGGAAAGACCAGATGAGGTCAGAGGAGTTTGATGTTTAAATGTTATTTAAACATAAACAATATAATACATAATAAATGTAGGCCTATACATGATCATGCAACATCAACAAATTGTTGTAGGAACGGTTTGGGAGAGGGAGGTAGGGAGGGGTTTTAGGTTGAGTTTTGAGTTCCAAAAAATGGAGCTTAAAGTTTAAAGCTCAATATATCAAAACGTGGCACTTTACAGTGAACAGGAGGTCTATTTGTATTAAAAACAATAGATTGATTTTCCTTTAAATGTCTGGAAGAGCTCAAAAATACAAATGTCAAATGATATTTTCGTTACCTTTTTTTAGTTGATCTAAATGTTACTGATTGTGTTAAATGGGCATATGATATCATCTCATATCGATTGCAGGCACCTGAATCTAATCTAATCGTATTGTATCGTGAGAGACTTTGTGATATCGGCAAATATCGTATCGTTGTCCAAAGAATCGATATCGTATCGTATCATGATGAAATTGGTGATTCCCACCCCTAGTGCTACAGAGGTTGATCGTTTTGTAGCACAGGCCAAAATCTTGTAGCACAAGTATAAAACATGTTATATTTGTAACAGTCACAAATGTGCCTATTGTATTTGTGTTATTTAGTTGCAGTGCCATGTTTGGCTGTCATTTTCATGCTGACAAGTTGACGTTACACAGCCAGACACGTTACGTGTAAGGAATTATGGGATTTGGTGTTGGGTGTATGGACTCTACTAGGGGTGGGAATCACCAGTTTCATCACGATACGATATAGATTCTTTGGACAACGATACGATATTTGCCGATATCTGCCACGATACAATGCAGGTGCCTGCAATCGATATGAGATGATATAAGCCCATTTAACACAATCAGTAACATTTAGATCAACTCAAAAGGTAACAAATATAACTTGGAATCTTTTTTTAGCTCTTCCAGACATTTAAATTAAAAACTATTTATTGTTTTTAATACAAATAGACCTCCTGTTCACTATAAAGTGCCACGTTTTGATATATTGAGCTTTAAACTTTAAGTACTTTTTTTTAACACGCAACCTAAAACCCCTTCCTCTCCCAAACCGTTCCTGCAATTGTTTTATGTTGCATGATGATCATGCATACATTTATTATGTATTGTATTTTTTATGTTTAAATATCAACATCATCTGTCCACCCTCAGTACATTTACTATCAATATAATATACTCGTCTGACTTTATCATATCTTTTCAAATGCACACACACAGAGGGAGAATGCCCCTCCTTCCCAGTCCCCACTCTGCTGTTCTCTGTCGCTCTCAACAGGGTTTTAGCTTGTTGTTAGCTTACGCTAACGGGACGTTAATTCCGGTCTTAAACACGACGTGGTCATAAAGGAATGGCGAGGATTGCAAAGCATGTTATATGCATTTGACCCGTTGCGGAATAAAACAGCAGGGATTTGTTTTGGGTCGTGAAATAAGCACACTAGCCTTGCTATGTTGCAATGTCCGCGTTCCAGACGCTACTGAGACGAGTACTGTTGTGTCAGAGCCGTGTGCTGTGGAGCGGATATGAGTCGCGACACCACGGATTTTCAAAATAAGAGTATCGAAATGAACTGAGCGTTGCTAGCTGCCGGAGCCATAGTTATTATAGCTGGAGCTGCGCTTAGGCGGAAATGAGACCCGCGACAGGATTTTTAAAATAAGAGTATCGATATGAACCGAATGCCTATCGCACCAGTGCTACTGTAGTAAATCCATTCATCGCACAGGCCGCTGTTGCTGTAGCACGACAGCCCTGACTAAAGACACTTTTTAATTTCTGCTGTGACCCACTGTCACCTCCATTCATATGTAAATCAGCGTTTCCGTTAGAACATATTCGTGCCGGTCTGGGTGTCCTGCAAGATTTCTATCACCGGACATATTCGAGATATTCCGGTCAGAGTTTTAAACAGCAGTCTATTATAATCACATTTTTATGAGCTAACGAATTCCGTTATAATTGGACATGTGTATTAATTACATCAAGCGAAGAATGAGAAATTGATTTGCAGAATCAAATTACTATCTCTCGCCTCTCAAGTTAGTGCGATACGCTACCAGCATCAAGCTCCCGCCCCGCAGGCTTGCGCTGCAGCAGCTCTGTCACACGCACCCCCAAATGAATCTCGAGTAGACATCGCTTCACCTCGTTGTATCAGACACGTCACACATATCATAATGTTCAACTTCACACACAGCAAACTGTAGTTGATCATCACATTGCCTCGTTTGCTAGCTCGTCGCCACATGCAGAGAGGACGAGCCACATGCGTGTAACGCATTTGTTAATTTCATTATAGGTTATAGCCTACATTTAGTTATAATCAATAATATGCATTACTATGTGACACGGCAGTCAACCAACAGTTGCATATGATTAAAAATGTCAACACTCACTCACCCCGTCTCTCGTTGTGCCTATCCGCTTTGTACCTGCGACGGCTGCGAGAACAGCGACTTTAGTTGCTGGTTCGACTTTAATAGATCCCCATTGGAACAGGCGAGGCTCGCAACGGTAGCAGCAGACTGGGGATGCTCTTTGTGGTTCAATCAATAAATTAATAGTAAAAGTACGCTCGACATTTTTGTTTCTTTTCCGCGGGAGCCACCACGGCATCAGCGTCAGCGGTCTCTGTGACTTCAAGTTCAGAAGACTCATCTTCGTTGTCATTATTAGACCTGCTTGTGCTTGGTTTCATGAAATATTTACTAAGCTTAGCTTGTTTCGCCATCTCTCTCTCTTCCTCGTATACCTGTTTGTCGTTATGGTGGCCAGAGCGTGCAGGCTCAAAAAAAAAGAAAAATAAGTTTCACATCTGAGCGGCGCCATCCTATCAGAGTGAAGCAACAATTAAACTGAAAATGGAATTATTGTTTCGTTCATCGCATAGGCTATTTAATTTTAGCCGATTTTAATACAATTCAAATAATAAAATTGTGCTTAGAGGAATTATTTTCACCGGACATTAAGACCGGAGAGATTTAAATATTCGGACTTCAACATATTTTGCCGGTCAAATACCGGTAATTACCGGCTAACGGAAACGCTGATGTAAATACTGATCGGAACGTGCAATGTAACTCACTGTGCCTTGTATATATATATTTATACATTTTTAACCTCATTTTCTAGCACTCGCTTGTATTTAAATATATTTAAGTTAAGTATTGTGTGATTTTGTGTGAAGGGCGGACTAGCAAAGTAAGATGTTCATTGTATGGCAAACTGTTTAATATGACAATAAACAATCTTGAATCTTGAAACCAGGAGAGAGAGAGAGAGAGAGAGAGAGAGAGAGAGAGAGAGAGAGAGAGAGAGAGAGAGAGAGAGAGAGAGAGAGAGAGAGAGAGAGAGAGATGAGGAAGGGGCAAGAGAGAAAGAGCTGGGGCAGTGTGTGTGTGTGAGAGAGAGAGAGAGAGAGAGAGAGAGAGAGAGAGAGAGAGAGAGGGGGGGGGGGGGGTGTGAGTCATCAGCCCTTGTGTGGGTGAATGTAACAAGTTCCTAACGTTTTCTTTCCCCTATTATTTCATGCACACTTTATTCATTGTTTTAAAGGGGACATGCATTGTTATTCCTTTCACTATTTGGGCAACTTTACACAATTCCTGTGAGTCTATGGAACACATCTGTAAAGTTTTATTTGTTTTAAATGCATTGTTTTATATTTTTAATCAATTACTCCAAAGCAAAAATGTTCTACTTCAAGATTCCAAGCAGTTTGGGCTGGGCTCCGCCCATAAGCGCTTTGAGTGCGACTGGCACAGAGAGAGAGGTAGAAAGATTGAGGGGGACACTAATTAATTTCGCCCACGGGACAATGCATTGGTAACTTGTTTCAAATGACAATATATACCGCTGTGAATATTATTGCACGGATCTGAATATGGGCGTGCGCGTGGGAGTCAAAGATATTTTGACTGTGATATCCCAGGGAGAAGACCCTCCACCAGCCCCGCGCGCACACACATTTACACACTCCTTCGTGCGTGCGGTCTCTCTCTCTCTCTCTACCAGGGAGAAGACCCTCCACGCACGCCGGTCAGGTTGTGTGTAAAATGTGTGTGTGTTTGTGTTTCCCCGTGCGCCGGTCAGGTTGTGTGTGTGTAAATGTGTGTGTTTGTTTCCCCGACAGAAGCTCCTGTCCCTCTCTATCTCTCTCTCCCTCTCCCTCTTTATCTCTCTCTCCCTCTCTCTCTGCCTCTCTCTGTCACCCGCTTGAGGAAGTGCAGGTATTTCCACTCGCATGGTTGCACTACAACCATAGAGGGGGCGTTAGTTATGCAGATCAGTGCCTTATTCACGTCAGCAAAACAGTCAAATCAGAATGACCTAATTCACTGCGGGAGGAGATTGTCTCAACTGAATTAAAGCAATCCGCCAAAATGGTAATTAGAGACACAGACCCATTGATACTAACCCCCCATTGCTATAAAACAATGCTAAAGAAGGGACGTCCCAGCACCCCCAACGACTACAGGCCAGTCGCTCTGACGTCACACGTCATGAAGACGTTTGAGAGACTGGTCCTGCAACACCTCAAGCCCCTGGTGCGTGACTCCCTCGACCCCCTGCAGTTTGCATACCAGGCAAACATCGGGGTGGAGGATGCCATCATCTACATGCTCCACAGAGCGTACACGCACCTGGAAAAGCCGCGCAGCTCAGTGAGGATCATGTTCTTTGATTTCTCCAGCGCCTTCAACACCATCCAGCCGTCACTGCTAGCGGAGAAGCTCTCTGCGATGCAGCTGGAGCACGGCTTGGTGGCCTGGATCAAGGACTACCTCACTGAGAGGCCACAGTACGTCAGACTAAAGGACAGTCAGTCTGACGTACTGGTGAGCAACACCGGCGCCCCCCAGGGAACTGTGCTGTCACCCTTCCTCTTCACCCTCTACACCTCAGACTTCTGCCGCAACTCCAGCGGGTGCCACCTGCAGAAGTTCTCAGACGACTCCTCCATCGTAAGCTACATCACCGACGATGATGAGGAGGAGTACAGAGCCCTGGTGGAGAGCTTCGTGGGGTGGAGCGACAGCAACCACCTCCAACTCAACACCAGTAAGACCAAGGAGCTGGTGGTGGACTTCCGGAGGGGCAAGAAGAGGCCCCCCCCGATTCCCATCTCCATCCGAGGGGTGGATGTGGAGATGGTGGACTCATACAAGTTCCTTGGGGTACACCTGAACAATAAACTGGACTGGTCGGACAACACAGAGGCCCTCTACAGGAAGGGACAGAGCAGGCTGTTCTTCCTGAGGAGACTCAGGTCCTTCAATGTGTGCAACAAACTGCTGCAGTCTTTTTACCAGTCTGTTGTGGCCAGCATCCTCTTCTATGCTGTGGCATGCTGGGGAGGCTACATCAACTCAAGGGACACCAACAAGCTCAACAAGCTGGTGAGGAAGGCTAGCTCCGTGGTGGGAGTCGAGCTACCTAGACTTGAGGTGATGGTAGAGAGGGGGATGATAAGGAAGCTGGATGCCATCATGGAGAACCCCTACCACCCCCTCTACGACGAGCTAGTCAAGATGAGAAGCTCGTTCAGCCACAGACTCATCCCCCCCCGACACTCAACTAACCGCCTCGGACAGTCCTTCATACCAGCGGCCATCAGGCTCCACAACAGTGGGCAGCGACTAGCAGCCTCCAGGCCCCACAACAGGGGGCAGCGACAGCGACTGCTACCAGACATTGACCTGGGACTTATAGGAACCCAAGGGGGACAAAGTAGACTACCCTGGTACTTTGATTAATGTATACTCAGTAGATAGTAAATTATTATAACACTACCTCTTGCATACTGCACCTCATGTGACACTGTGAATAATGTGAATATTCCTCAGCTAGTCAGATAGTAAATTATATTGACCATATTGATCAATTTGTTTACACTGCCTGTGTTGTCTTTTACTACCTGTATACTGTGTTGTTTTACTACCTGTACCCCTCCCCCCCTCCCCCCCATGCTGCTATGATGCCTGAATTTCCCCAAGGGGATCAATAAAGGAATATCTTATCTTATCTTATCTTATCTTAAACACTGGAAAAGGCCATTTAGACACGGGACCTTTAAATGATTATTTTGTGAATTTGATGCAAATTTTAAATGCATGAGGGTCATCCTTTTGTGTTAAATGGCTGCATAAAGCAAGCATTTGTTGACTCATGTTGATAAGAGTATTAAAACTTGAAAAAGATCCGTTGAAGGTAGATTTAGAACAGATACAAAATATGCGATTAATTTGCAATTAATCACGAGTTATGGACAATCATGCGATTAATCAGATAAAATATTTTAACCGATTGACAGCCTTAATATATATATATATTGTAAAGAAAATGTTGTACTATTACAGCGTTGATTTAACTTGGGTACACCAAAGACCTTCCGTGTGGGATATTCATTAGTGTAAAGAGTGTGGGGGCTAAAGAGCGCATGTCCGGCCTGCTACTGCACTCCAAGGTCTCAGATGGCCTGACCTAATATCATCACTCCACCGTAAAAGAGGACTATTCATTTGTACTATTCATTTGTGTCACAAGCAAGCTTTGGATCCCTGGATCAATAGGATGCACAGCTGCATCACCTCTCAATTATACAGTAGGCTTACCTTAGAGGATAATGATGTGTTGTATGTTTCACCTACAGTATGGAGAGTTCATGTCTATTGAATTTGACTTGATTTTCAATTATTTAGCAGCTGCCATTTTCATGCTTTTCGCTCTTCTGTCCCTCCTTTTCAGCCTGAGATCTTTGGAATTCTGGTTTAATCATCTCTACACGCATGAAGGTAAGGCTGACAGTTCTTTGACATTCATGTCAAATAGCATTTTAAAGGTTTCTTCCTTCTTTAATCACTTGTTATCCTCTTCTCCCTGTTCCTTCCACTCTCAGACATTGTAGCCGCACACTACCACCCGTGGGGTTTCCTACCCCTGTCGCAGGGGCCCTGCCAGCCGCTGTTCGAGGAGCTGCTCCTCCTGCTGCAGCCGCTGTCGCTCCTCCCCTTCGACCTGGACCTGCTGTTCGAGCCGCACCTCCTCCAGAAGGGCCAGGAGCACCTCCGCCGCAAGGAGCAACTGTGCTCTGTGGGCCAGGGCGTCGACCAATCAGTGCGCTCCACCTTCCAGCTCATGAGAGGCTGGAGCACGTTGGGCCAATCGGTGAGGGAGGGGACGGAGTCAAGCGTGGAAGGGAAGAAAGAGAGGGCGGGCCTGAGACGAGAGGGAACGTGGCCCAGGATGGAAGGAGTCGGCTCGAGAAGAGAGGGGGCAGGACAGAGATTAGGGCAGAGGAAAGAAGGGGCAGGGATTGATAGCATGGGGGCGGGGCTTGTTAGCACGCAGTCAATGATGGAGGTAGGGTTCGCCAATCTATGGAAGGAGAGGGGCATGAGCGGACAGAGGGTGAAGGGTGTAGGAGGAGAGAGCCAGGGAGAATGCGAGGACGGAGAGAAGGACAAGAGGGAGGAGAGAGAGAGGGATTCTGCGGAGGACGGGCGCCAGCGGCAGGACCGGCAGGCGGGCTGGTGGTACCAGCTCATGCAATCCTCACAAGTCTACATTGACCAGTCCACGGAAGGTTCAAAGTTCACCAAGAGCGAGAAGAGGAAGAAGTCATCCGAGAGACGCCAGAACCAGCTCCCGCCCACCAGAGAGGGTGTGGTGGAAGGGGCAGAGTCGAGCCAGGAAGGGGAGGAGCATAGATGCAGGAAGAGCAGCAGCAGCTCTAGCGGCGAGTTGGCTGGATTCAGGGGAAGGCCCTCGTGGATGGGCAGCCCTCCAGAGTCGGTGCTCAACCAGGAGAAAGAAACGGGAGCCTCTGGAGTCCAGGCTGCAGCCCAGGAGGAAGCCCCCTCTCCGGGACAGAGCATGCGCTGGGGCAGGCTGTTTGGATCAAGTATGGGCTCTCCATCAAGAACGGAGGGAGCTGAACAGAGGGCCAAAACTCAAAAGACAAGGTGTGTGTATAGCAGTATATGACTTTGACTTTAAGAATAGCAGCAACACAAAGTTTCTGAATAAATACATAGACATTACAGATAAAAGTATCATTACAAAATAAATGAGAAAACAATAGGCTTCACCATAGCCTAAAATACATTCAGGGTTACCAATGTATTTTTACCAGTACCAAGGGTTACTTTGAATTTTTTTTAATTTTTTTTAAACTTTGACCAGTCAGCTGGTTCTTTTCGCGTTTATCGCTTTTTCTGGTCAAGTATGACCGACAGAAACAGGTTGAACGGGGGTATAGATCGGGGGAAAGACACTCTGAGAAAGTACGGCTTGTCCGGGAGTCGAACTCGCTACCCCAGATCCGTGACGCGCACGGTTGTCCCCGACGCCGAAATAGCGTTCGAGGTACGCGGTGAGCTACTGGAGCTCCCCCTGTTACTTTGAATTTTAAGATCAGAATGAAGATTAAACAGTAACACACATCTCTCATATGATTCTCAATAATCCCTCATAATCTTTGTTTTACGCCTTGCAGGCCACCATCAGGTTGGCTCGGTCTGGACAGGTCTGTTCTGGGCCTTGTGGCACACACCATTGGCGCGGGAACTGGCAAAAAGGCAGAGCCATCAGTCCCACTCACTCAGACCCAAACCCCACCTCCACCACCGAACGCACAAAGAACTGAAGCCAAACAACCATCTCATTGGTAAGCAACTATGATGTCATCAATGTGTGCCATTAAACCTTATTCTCTGCTTTCTTGAGGAACAGGAACAGCATTTGAAGGGCGAGACTTGTATACATCCTTTACTTGTATTTAAATAAAATGCTGAATAAGATATTCCTCAAAATACTAAATAGTCATTTATATATGTAAAATGTCTTAATACCCTCTATTAAAAATCCTAAATAAACTCTGAAATGTACCGTAATCCAAAAAGTTATACTGCATGCTCAATAAAGGTAATTTGTAATAAAAGAAATCTATCATATTATTTATTTTATATTTCTTATCACGTTTTCTATGTTAAACCTTTCATTTTAAAACATAGACAAGTGTAGTGGAGTTAAAACTAGGATAATTAGCTTTGAAATGTATTGGAGTACAATTATAAATAATTTAAATAAATAGGCGGCTGGGTGGCGCAGCGGCCTAAGCGCTCGTCACCAACGCGAGAGACACTGGTATCGAATCCGGCTGTCAGCGTTGCCTCCGGCTTGGCCGGCCGTCATACTGGCTCAATTGGCAGAGTCAGCGGGAGGGAAGCCGGTGGGTGATATTCTGGTCGTTGTAAACAGCGACTCCTACAGGTCGGTCAGGGCGTCTGCACAGTGAGGGAGGGAGATGATGAGGGTAGTGTGACCTCCCACACGTTACACCTCACCAATGAGAGTCTGCGCTGGCAGGTGAAAAGATGCTGCTGGCTGTCTCCTATGTCTCGGAGGAAGGATCTGATAGACTTCAGGGCTCCCTAGACAGACCAGTGGGGGGCACATGCGAGCAACGACCAGGAAGGGGAGGGGGGAATTGGCATAACGACTAAATTGGGATGGGAGAAAAACACAGAAAAACAGGAGGAGAAAAAATAATGATTATTTTTTTTATACTCAATTCAACTGTACAATTCAACTGTACAATAAAACTGTATTTAAGTACAGTACTTAATTAAAAGTACTTTTTAACTTTCCAAACCTGAGTGGAGTAATGAACTGCTTCAGTAACATGCCAAAGTGGCAGCAGTACAAGTTATAATCGGTACCACAACAAGTATATACAGTAGACATTAACAGTAGCTGCCAGGCACATTATAATACGTCTAATAGTTAATTATTTCCTTGGCATTCTCTCACGGTTTTCTCTTGGTCTTCTCCCTCTTTCTTCACCAGCGAGGTACGAGCCTTGTGCCACCACATAGCCACAGAGCCTGGCCAGTTGAGCTTCCACAAGGGTGACATCCTGCGGGTCCTGAGCAAAGCTGATCCCGACTGGCTTCTCTGCTCCCTGGGCTCCACCCAGGGCCTGGTCCCCATTATCTATGTTACCCTGGGTAGCATGGAGGAGAGCCTGGGGCCCATGGCCCAAAGAAGCTAACAGAAGAAGGCAAACAGCACTGGGCCGAGGGGGCATCCTTGTCACATACTTATGATCACAAAACTCCATTTTGGATGATCTTTTGGAGATTTGAGCTACTTTTAGTGTAATAACTGTAGAATGGGAGATGATTACAGAAAACACACATTATCGTAAAACATGAGGATGATGTACTGTACAGACACATGCAAGGAAAGCATGCAGGCACAAACACAAACTCACATCTACTCTTAGGGGTACATTCAGTCAAGTATGCATGGATATATCCAAAGACCAGACAAGACACAAACAAACTCATACATACTACTAAACACTTTCTCCAGATGAAGTTGTGTTCCAAGCATAACTGGCTGACCGAACCATCTGTCCTTAAATTTTGATAGATTGAGATTAGACAGCAACAGACAGCTGTCATCACAATATATGTCATACACCATGCCTAGCTGTGCTTTGCCATGCTCTCTATACAGGATCATTCATCCACCTGTACCACAATCTGAACGCAATGCTTAACTGTTGCCACCAGTCCAAGGACAAGTTCCAAATCATCCAAAATTATTGACTGATTGCTCCGATTATTCTTGTTGAAGCGCTGTCTCAGAATCCTTGCTCTGTAGTCAGGTGTTCATTGGAAGTTTTGGGGGGAAAGTAAAAAAATACAATAAAATAATAATAATAATAATTAAAAAGTGAAAGAAAATATATAGTATAAAATTTAAGTAGAGTTACCTTGTTATGGTTGAAGTCACAATGGTTGTGATTCAGTAAAAGGTTATACTTTAGGCCTCTGGGCCACTCCTATAACATTCTTTTATCGCTTACTATATAATAGAAAACTACAGAGGAGTATGTTTAGGTGGTTTTCCATCCATCTTAAAATAACACACAAATAGACGACACGGTTTGAAGATGTTTCACCTTCGCCTCATCTTTCCCAACGGGTCGTTTTCCGTCTCAACGGTGGCACAGGCCATTGGATGGGCAAGATGAAATGCATCCACCCTCTCGCTCCTCATTCCTTCCCCTCGCGTTCCGAGTGACGGCACAGTGGTCTGTCACCGCGAGGGCGGAAGGATGAGAGAGTGGAGCTTGTCGTAGTGCATGTAATCTAGCGACAAATGTTTTCTGTCCTTTCTTCACCTGTGTTCTGACCCAAACCGTACCTGGCTCCCCCCATACCTTCCTGCCTGTATCCCCGCTGTGTCCGAGAACACTGCACAGCTTTTGAAGAGGACACAAACGTAGTGGAAGGCTGTCAAATTAGAGCTATAAATGTGTATTTTATCTATTGGTACATACTGTAAATGGCACCGCTCACATGTGGTGGGTTTCGTTTATTTATTCGACTTGTGGTCTGATTTAGTGCAGAGGGAAGAGTGTGAGAAATGGCGGTTGGCTGAATGGGAGGTCTTTAGGCGCCATGGTTGTTTTCAGTGAATGTGTTGGGGTCTCTCCCCCGAACCCTCTATTCTGAAATGTTAAGTTCATGAAATTTATTATTATTATTCTGAGGAGTTTCATCCAATGAGGGGTACATTTTCTTGTCTATGCCTTAAAGTGCTTGAAAAATAACCATAGGGGGAATTGTTCTGTTGGATGCTTCGAGCCCTTTGACCTCCTGTTGGTCCTTACATGGTATTTTGTACGCGCTACGATGCATCCAACAAGTCACCCCCCCTGGATTTGTGTATGTACTGTATGTATGGTTGATCTCAATGATCAGAAATCTTGGATATGTTTGGACCATTGGAGGCGGCTTCAAAGGGAAACCCCAACACATCTTGTGGTGGCTCTCTGGGCCTGGCTGTGGGTTTGTACCCGTCGTGCCCAGATGTAAAACGTGGCCTTAAGGTTAAGACTGATCTGGAAAAAGATTATGAAGATTAAGTTATGGCTTGATATAGCTGGATAAATGTTATATAGTGTATATGACTTGCCCAGTCCAAATAATACACTATGGAATGGTGAATTGTACAGTATAGCTTTTCTTTTTTTTTCTTTTTTTTGCAAAATTGATCATTTCAATCTTACATAGATCATAACTTGATCATTTTAATTTTACTTTGTTGCTTTGTATAGTCCCTTTTATTTTGTATAAACAAGATTCAGCATTTAAACAATTAAATGTTTTTTGTCCTGAAATGTAAATATATTTAAATTCTTCAATGATACATTTTTACAAGGATATAGACATATATACGGATGCTAACACTGGTTTATTAATGTATTATTAAATTAAACACAGGGAGCATGTCATGCTCATTAAGGTTTAAAGCATCATTGCTAAACCGCTGACTACATTGTCTACGTTGCCCACGGTCTGACGATGCACACAACCAGTGTCAGGAGGAGTGATGGACGGTCATGCAGGGAGGAGTGATGGACGGTCATGCAGGAAGGAGTGGCGGACGGTCATTCAGGGAGGAGTGATGGACGGTCATGCAGGAAGGAGTGACGGACGGTCATTCAAGGAGGAGTGATGGACGGTCATGCAGGAAGGAGTGACGGACGGTCATTCAAGGAGGAGTGATGGACGGTCATTCAAGGAGGAGTGACGGACAGTTATGCAGGCGTCACATGTGGCTCTCACTCTCCGAGGAGTGACAGATGGTTATGCAGGCGTCACATGTGGCTCTCACTCTCCGAGGAGTGACAGATGGTCATGCAGGCGTCACATGTGGCTCTCACTCTCCGAGGAGTGACAGATGGTTATGCAGGCGTCACATGTGGCTCTCACTCTCCGAGGAGTGACAGATGGTCATGCAGGCGTCACATGTGGCTCTCACACTCCGAGGAGTGACAGATGGTCATGCAGGCGTCACATGCGGCTCTCACTCTCCGAGGAGTGACAGATGGTCATGCAGGCGTCACGTGCGGCTCTCACTCTCCGAGGAGTGACAGATGGTCATGCAGGCGTCACATGTGGCTCTCACTCTCCGAGGAGTGACAGATGGTCATGCAGGCGTCACATGTGGCTCTCACTCTCCGAGGAGTGACAGATGGTCATGCAGGCGTCACATGTGGCTCTCACTCTCCGAGGAGTGACAGATGGTCATGCAGGCGTCACATGTGGCTCTCACTCTCCGAGGAGTGACAGATGGTCATGCAGGCGTCACATGCGGCTCTCGGTTAGTCTTCCAGACACGGTTTGCTTATTCATTGACATCCTCGGGGACAGACAGCATTGTCACATGGGACAGACAGTATTGTACACGTAGTAGCGATTCAGTACACTCTCAGCTTCGGGCTGGCAGAGAAAGAAAGACAGAGTTGACACTGATTACCCAGCACCTTTGTTCAGGTCCCAGATATGTAGCCTGGATCCAGCCCTCCTGAATCGGCCACTTTGGCCCCGTTTTTCAGAATTCCTATAATAACCCCTAAAATAATTCACAGATTCATAGACTTATTAGGAATCTTGATGAAGGGTAGAGGTGGGCGCTGATTCACAGAGGCTGGATCCAGGCTTCCAGGTTATGTGTCTATAAGGGCAACTGAGGGGTACAAGAAAAGCTACCATGTGGTGGATGAATGTCTTTCTGCTCTCTCTCTCTTTCTCTCTCTCGCTCTCTCTCTCTCTCTATCTCTCCCCCCAGCTGTCCTCCCTGCTTGTTGGACAGAGATACCGCTGTTCCTCCTGCTAGTACATACCTTTAGCACCAGTGATGCTGCTGTTCTCTCTGTGTCCAATGCTATTATGACGTGTATGTATGACATTATTGACCTACTATTGGATGTTAATAACAAAGTGCTCATGTGACCACCAACTCTAGTGGCTCCTGTGTCCTTTTGTCCTGGGAAACATAAAACATTTGTAAATGTTTTACATACTGTGTAGAATGTTGTTTGTAAATGAAGCGTGTTAAAGATTTCTACCTAAATGTACTTTTCCGAGGGTATACTTGTAATGTATCTTTGGTTCTTCTTGTGTGCTTTCATGTATTAAGTCAAAGCACATGTTTTGAATGATAGTCTAGATAGATAATCTTTAAGTACACTTAAATCTTTTCTTATGTTTACCAAACTTAAGTTGTACTTTAGTAAATGTATTACACATGTACTACTTTGGTAAGCAAAAGTAACAAAAAATACATACAAATTATAATTTCAATATATTTAAGCAAAACAAGTTTAAGTACAACTTTTAACACATTAAGTAGAACTAAAGTGGTTTTAACACTACTAATACTTTCTGAATACATTAAAAGTATGTATTGAGATGGATGATATGCCACTAGATGGTGCTGTTGTTAACATTTGGTTGTTAACAGAAATGTAACAGTTAGGCTACTATGGATGTCACTGAAACAGGAACAACTGAGGCAATGAATTCGGATGGGATATTTTGCCAAAAATTATTACCAATAGTATTTTTATTTATACTTTTTTCTTTAAATGCCAAATCCATTCATTTTATAACATCAATGTGAGGTATCTTCACATACATTCTTGAAGTGAAAGATCTGTAGATGGAAAATATAGGCTACTATCTGGAACTTTCTCAACTCTCAACTTTTACAGCGAATACAGTTACAAACTTCTATTTACCTCCTGTCTAGTGTTATTCCTTGTATCAAGAGCCCAGTCAATAAAAAAAACGTCTCCATTTTTGGTAATGGGGCCACCCATTAAGTTTACTGATTGGGCCTTTAGAGGGGACAGAAAATGGGTTTTGACTTGTCTATGTGAATTTGGGTCTGAAATGTTATTTAGGCGCTGGGGGGAAATTACATGGCTACTCCTTACCATTTGAACAGGGCTTGAAGACGTCAGATTAACATGCCTAAACAAGCTGTTAAGAAGTATTGCCATTTGTGATGTCACATGGAGGACACAAGCAATTCATTCAACTTTGATTAATCAATTAGCTGTGCTTTTTGGAACCAGGAACACTGCCTAGTGCCTACCTAATGTAAAGTCCGGTTTGTACAAGGCTTTAACTCTTGGGTGCGGGCTAACCAGGCAGGGAAGGAAATAATGAATTAAAAACGTGCTGCACCCACCAAAAATGGCGTGTTCAATAGAAGGTCTGAACAAGATGTAAAACCTCATTTGGGTGTAAGCTCACTAATGTCTAGGATTGAAAGATTGAAATTCATTGTTATACAAACACTGAAAACTACTCCCACACACACACACTTACACTGTATTCCCATAAGGTGTGTGAACATATCCAGTCATGCACATCCACTTCCCATAGCCTAAGGTTGAAGGATTGGGCAAAGTGGGAAATCTTTCTGCCACAGCCCGCTCTCATAATAATGTTGATGATAACTAAAAAGGTGTGCTCAGTAGAGAGCAAATCTCCAACAGGCAGCCACCTATTTATTTTCTAGTAGCCTACACGTTGGGCAGGGCTTAAGTGTAGGGTGCGGGGCAAACATGAGAGACCAATGAAAGCAGATCTCCCTGCAGTATTCCTATTACACTATTATAATAGCACCCTGTTACATTATGGCACTAGTACACTATTAGATGAGATTATATTCAATGTTATAGTTATTGCACTGCACAAGTACAGTACAATGAAATTAAGTTGGCATCTAACCAGAGTACAAAATTAACAGTAAAGTTAGAGAGGAAAGAAGAGGCCCCCAACTCCCATTACCATCTGAGGGGATGCGGTGGAGATGGTGGAGACCTACAAGCTCCTGGGAGTACACTTGAACAGTAGACTGGACTGGTCAGACAACAGAGGCCCTCTACAGGAAGGGACAGAGCAGACTGGTTGGACAACACAGAGGCCCTCTACAGGAAGGGACAGAGCAGACTGGTCAGACAACACAGAGGCCCTCTACAGGAAGGGACAGAGCAGACTGGTCGGACAACACAGAGGCCCTCTACAGGAAGGGACAGAGCAGACTGGTCAGACAACACAGAGGCCCTCTACAGGAAGGGACAGAGCAGGCTGGTCAGACAACAGAGGCCCTCTACAGGAAGGGACAGAGCAGACTGGTCAGACAACACAGAGGCCCTCTACAGGAAGGGACAGAGCAGACTGGTCGGACAACACAGAGGCCCTCTACAGGAAGGGACAGAGCAGACTGGTCGGACAACACAGAGGCCCTCTACAGGAAGGGACAGAGCAGACTGGTCAGACAACACAGAGGCCCTCTACAGGAAGGGACAGAGCAGACTGGTTGGACAACACAGAGGCCCTCTACAGGAAGGGACAGAGCAGACTGGTCAGACAACAGAGGCCCTCTACAGGAAGGGACAGAGCAGACTGGTCAGACAACATAGGCCCTCTACAGGAAGGGACAGAGCAGACTGGTCGGACAACACAGAGGCCCTCTACAGGAAGGGACAGAGCAGACTGGTCAGACAACAGAGGCCCTTTACAGGAAGGGACAGAGCAGACTGGTCGGACAACACAGGCCCTCTACAGGAAGGGACAGAGCAGACTGGTCGGACAACAGAGGCCATCTACAGGAAGGGACAGAGCAGGCTGGTCGGACAACAGAGGCCATCTACAGGAAGGGACAGAGCAGACTGGTCGGACAACAGAGGCCCTCTACAGGAAGGGACAGAGCAGACTGGTCAGACAACACAGAGGCCCTCTACAGGAAGGGACAGAGCAGGCTGGTCGGACAACAGAGGCCATCTACAGGAAGGGACAGAGCAGACTGGTCGGACAACAGAGGCCCTCTACAGGAAGGGACAGAGCAGACTGGTCGGACAACAGAGGCCCTCTACAGGAAGGGACAGAGCAGACTGGTCAGACAACACAGAGGCCCTCTACAGCAGTGATTCCCAACCTGGGGTCCGCGGACCCCCTGGGGGTCCGCCAGGGGGCGCAGGGGGTCCGCCAGACCACAGATGATTTGAGGTATTTTTTTTTTCTTTTTTTTTCAGAGAAATATTTAATTAGCATATTTGTATCATTAGAAGCACGAATAGTCTCTCCACTACAATAAAAAATAAAGATAAATAAATAAACATCTAGACATGATTTTTTAACGTTAACAGTAGGCTACCGGGTAGCCGCTAAAACGCGAATCAGTTGACTGTATCACTTTCCGTAGCTAGCCTAGCACGCTAGTTAACTTTCTCGGCTCGTCTGCAGTCAGCCGCCAGAGGCGAAAATGTGTGACAAACGAAAAGGAGATGACGGCAGCTCATCTGGAAAAAAAGTTAGGACCTACAGCAATCGCGAAAATTACATCACCATGGGCTTCACTGAGGGACCAGACAAACGACCTGAGTGTGTGATTTGTGGAGAAAAGTTGGCAAACTCGAGCCTGAAGCCCAGCAAGCTGAAGAGACATCAGGCGTCTAAGCACCCAGAAACCGTTGGGAAGGATCCGGAATTTTTTCGGAGGAAAGAACAGTCTCTCAAGGCGAACAAGCCCGTTGATGTTAGAGTAGCGTGGAGCAGGGGTGGCAGTGATTTACAGAAGGCTACCGAAGCCTCCTTTGAGTGTTCGCTTTTAATTGCAAAAGCAAAGAAACCGCACAATATTGGCGAGCAGCTCATCAAACCAGCCTGCATCAAAATGGTTTAGAAACTGTGCGGCCCACAGGTGGCGGATAAACTAAAATCAGTACCACTCTCGAACAATGTAGTGAAAGACCGAATTGATAAGATGTCAAGTGATTGCGAGCAGCAGCTGTCAGAAAAGCTTAGAAAGGGTCCATTTGCCATACAACTTGATGAAACTACAACTGTCGCAGACGAGGCTGTGCTCATCGTTTATGTGCAGTATATCGAAAATGAGGATCTGAAGCAGGACATTCTCATGTCAGTCATGTCGAGGTGAGGATATTTTTACTGCAGTGGATTCTTACTTCATTCAACATAAATGCAAACCGTTCACCATTAGGGCCTGATTTGAGAGGATGAATACAGGATTTGAATATTGGCCAACATTTTGAAATACATATGGTGCAAGATGAGATTTGTTGATTGAAGGCACAAGTCAAAGAAGCATAGTGGGTCTAATTATGATGCATATGCCTGTGTATAAGCAGTTTATTATTAAAATGACAAAAAAAAGTATTAAAATGACAAAAAGAAAGTATTTTATGGTATTTTATTAGGAGGGGGGTCCAGGAATTTCATCAGAGATGTTTGGGGGTCCCTGGGGGAAAAAAGGTTGGGAACCCCTGCTCTACAGGAAGGGACAGAGCAGACTGGTCAGACAACACAGAGGCCCTCTACAGGAAGGGACAGAGCAGGCTGGTCAAATCAAATGTATTTGTAAGGCCCGACAACACACGTTAATGTCCCCATGGGCCGGACACATCTTCTTTAAACAAGTTAAGAAGAAACATCACAATAAGTCAAGAACAAAACAAGAACACCATAAGGTCCAACACATTTAAAATAAATGCAAAATAAATTAGTGCAACACTCCCAGACATACCCCACGCGGAGGTAAGGAAAACTCACTAAAACCTAGCAATAGGAAAAAATGCACCACAGGCAGTGTGGAGGAGAGAAACCTTAGAAGGGCCGTTCAAGGGGGGATCTCCCTTCTTAGATGTCGGTGATAGTAGTGTTACAGACGGACAGTTGGTAAGCATGCACTCATGTGCGTAGTGAAACACAGATGAGTGCATGCAATAGCAACTGAACATTTAGAAAAAATATAAGATAGAGCTGATAGCGATAGCAACTGAACATTTTGAAAGATTAAAGATAGAGCTGATAGCGGATCTATTTGAGGCACAGGGGCGGCGCAAAGAGGGTTGCGTCCTCCCCGTCTTAATCACGGGACGTCCAGCACTCCGGTCATCACTACGAGCAGGCTGGTTGGACAACACAGAGGCCCTCTACAGGAAGGGACAGAGCAGGCTGGTCAGACAACACAGAGGCCCTCTACAGGAAGGGACTGAGCAGACTGGTTGGACAACACAGGCCCTCTACAGGAAGGGACAGAGCAGACTGGTCAGACAACATAGAGGCCCTTTACAGGAAGGGACAGAGCAGACTGGTCAGACAACACAGAGGCCCTTTACAGGAAGGGACAGAGCAGGTTGTTCTTCCTGAGGAGACCCAGGTCCTTCAACGTGTGCAATAGACTACTGTAGTCATTTTACCAGTCTGTAGTAGCCAGCGTCCTCTTTTGCTCGTCTGCTGTCTTCATAACCACACTGTGTCTGTGTACTAGTGCTAGTTGTCTTCACTGTAGTGTCTGCTGTCTTCATAACCACACTGTGTGTTTGTGTACTAGTGCTAGTTGTCTTCACTGTAGTGTCTGCTGTCTTCATAACCACACTGTGTGTCTGTGTACTAGTGCTAGTTGTCTTCACTGTAGTGTCTGCTGTCTTCATAACCACACTGTGTGTCTGACTGTGTACTAGTGCTTGTTGTCTTCACTGTAGTGTCTGCTGTCTTCATAACCACACTGTGTGTCTGTGTACTAGTGCTAGTTGTCTTCACTGTAGTGTCTGCTGTCTTCATAACCACACTGTGTGTCTGACTGTGTACTAGTGCTAGTTGTCTTCACTGTAGTGTCTGCTGTCTTTATAACCACACTGTGTGTCTGACTGTGTACTAGTGCTAGTTGTCTTCACTGTAGTGTCTGCTGTCTTCATAACCACACTGTGTGACTGTGTACTAGTGCTAGTTGTCTTCACTGTAGTGTCTGCTGTCTTCATAACCACACTGTGTGTCTGTGTACTAGTGCTAGTTGTCTTCACTGTAGTGTCTGCTGTCTTCATAACCACACTGTGTGTCTGACTGTGTACTAGTGCTAGTTGTCTTCACTGTAGTGTCTGCTGTCTTCATAACCACACTGTGTGTCTGACTGTGTACTAGTGCTAGTTGTCTTCACTGTAGTGTCTGCTGTCTTCATAACCACACTGTGTGTCTGACTGTGTACTAGTGCTTGTTGTCTTCACTGTAGTGTCTGCTGTCTTCATAACCACACTGTGTGTCTGACTGTGTACTAGTGCTAGTTGTCTTCACTGTAGTGTCTGCTGTCTTCATAGCCACACTGTGTGTCTGTGTACTAGTGCTAGTTGTCTTCACTGTAGTGTCTGCTGTCTTCATAACCACACTGTGTGTCTGACTGTGTACTAGTGCTAGTTGTCTTCACTGTAGTGTCTGCTGTCTTCATAACCACACTGTGTGTCTGACTGTGTACTAGTGCTAGTTGTCTTCACTGTAGTGTCTGCTGTCTTCATAACCACACTGTGTGTCTGACTGTGTACTAGTGCTAGTTGTCTTCACTGTAGTGTCTGCTGTCTTCATAACCACACTGTGTCTGTGTACTAGTGCTAGTTGTCTTCACTGTAGTGTCTGCTGTCTTCATAACCACACTGTGTGTCTGTCTGTGTACTAGTGCTAGTTGTCTTCACTGTAGTGTCTGCTGTCTTCATAACCACACTGTGTGTCTGACTGTGTACTAGTGCTAGTTGTCTTCACTGTAGTGTCTGCTGTCTTCATAACCACACTGTGTGTCTGACTGTGTACTAGTGCTAGTTGTCTTCACTGTAGTGTCTGCTGTCTTCATAACCACACTGTGTGTCTGTGTACTAGTGCTAGTTGTCTTCACTGTAGTGTCTGCTGTCTTCATAACCACACTGTGTGTCTGACTGTGTACTAGTGCTAGTTGTCTTCACTGTAGTGTCTGCTGTCTTCATAACCACACTGTGTGTCTGACTGTGTACTAGTGCTTGTTGTCTTCACTGTAGTGTCTGCTGTCTTCATAACCACACTGTGTGTCTGTGTACTAGTGCTAGTTGTCTTCACTGTAGTGTCTGCTGTCTTCATAACCACACTGTGTGTCTGTCTGTGTACTAGTGCTAGTTGTCTTCACTGTAGTGTCTGCTGTCTTCATAACCACACTGTGTGTCTGACTGTGTACTAGTGCTAGTTGTCTTTACTGTAGTGTCTGCTGTCTTCATAACCACACTGTGTGTCTGACTGTGTACTAGTGCTAGTTGTCTTCACTGTAGTGTCTGCTGTCTTCATAACCACACTGTGTGTCTGACTGTGTACTAGTGCTAGTTGTCTTCACTGTAGTGTCTGCTGTCTTCATAACCACACTGTGTGTCTGACTGTGTACTAGTGCTAGTTGTCTTCACTGTAGTGTCTGCTGTCTTCATAACCACACTGTGTGTCTGTGTACTAGTGCTTGTTGTCTTCACTGTAGTGTCTGCTGTCTTCATAACCACACTGTGTGTCTGACTGTGTACTAGTGCTAGTTGTCTTCACTGTAGTGTCTGCTGTCTTCATAACCACACTGTGTGTCTGACTGTGTACTAGTGCTAGTTGTCTTCACTGTAGTGTCTGCTGTCTTCATAACCACACTGTGTGTCTGTGTACTAGTGCTAGTTGTCTTCACTGTAGTGTCTGCTGTCTTCATAACCACACTGTGTGTCTGACTGTGTACTAGTGCTAGTTGTCTTCACTGTAGTGTCTGCTGTCTTCATAGCCACACTGTGTGTCTGTGTACTAGTGCTAGTTGTCTTCACTGTAGTGTCTGCTGTCTTCATAACCACACTGTGTGTCTGTCTGTGTACTAGTGCTAGTTGTCTTCACTGTAGTGTCTGCTGTCTTCATAACCACACTGTGTGTCTGACTGTGTACTAGTGCTAGTTGTCTTCACTGTAGTGTCTGCTGTCTTTATAACCACACTGTGTGTCTGTGTACTAGTGCTAGTTGTCTTCAATGTAGTGTCTGCTGTCTTCATAACCACACTGTGTGTCTGACTGTGTACTAGTGCTAGTTGTCTTCACTGTAGTGTCTGCTGTCTTCATAACCACACTGTGTGTCTGACTGTGTACTAGTGCTAGTTGTCTTCACTGTAGTGTCTGCTGTCTTCATAACCACACTGTGTGTCTGTGTACTAGTGCTAGTTGTCTTCACTGTAGTGTCTGCTGTCTTCATAACCACACTGTGTGTGTGTCTGTGTACTAGTGCTAGTTGTCTTCACTGTAGTGTCTGCTGTCTTCATAACCACACTGTGTGTCTGACTGTGTACTAGTGCTAGTTGTCTTCACTGTAGTGTCTGCTGTCTTCATAACCACACTGTGTGTCTGACTGTGTACTAGTGCTTGTTGTCTTCACTGTAGTGTCTGCTGTCTTCATAACCACACTGTGTGTCTGACTGTGTACTAGTGCTAGTTGTCTTCACTGTAGTGTCTGCTGTCTTCATAACCACACTGTGTGTCTGACTGTGTACTAGTGCTAGTTGTCTTCACTGTAGTGTCTGCTGTCTTCATAACCACACTGTGTGTCTGACTGTGTACTAGTGCTAGTTGTCTTCACTGTAGTGTCTGCTGTCTTCATAACCACACTGTGTGTCTGACTGTGTACTAGTGCTAGTTGTCTTCACTGTAGTGTCTGCTGTCTTCATAACCACACTGTGTGTCTGACTGTGTACTAGTGCTTGTTGTCTTCACTGTAGTGTCTGCTGTCTTCATAACCACACTGTGTGTCTGACTGTGTACTAGTGCTAGTTGTCTTCACTGTAGTGTCTGCTGTCTTCATAACCACACTGTGTGTCTGTGTACTAGTGCTAGTTGTCTTCACTGTAGTGTCTGCTGTCTTCATAACCACACTGTGTGTCTGTGTACTAGTGCTAGTTGTCTTCACTGTAGTGTCTGCTGTCTTCATAACCACACTGTGTGTCTGACTGTGTACTAGTGCTAGTTGTCTTCACTGTAGTGTCTGCTGTCTTCATAACCACACTGTGTGTCTGACTGTGTACTAGTGCTAGTTGTCTTCACTGTTGTGTCTGCTGTCTTCATAACCACACTGTGTGTCTGACTGTGTACTAGTGCTAGTTGTCTTCACTGTAGTGTCTGCTGTCTTCATAACCACACTGTGTGTCTGACTGTGTACTAGTGCTAGTTGTCTTCACTGTAGTGTCTGCTGTCTTCATAACCACACTGTGTGTCTGTGTACTAGTGCTAGTTGTCTTCACTGTAGTGTCTGCTGTCTTCATAGCCACACTGTGTGTCTGTGTACTAGTGCTAGTTGTCTTCACTGTAGTGTCTGCTGTCTTCATAACCACACTGTGTGTCTGACTGTGTACTAGTGCTAGTTGTCTTCACTGTAGTGTCTGCTGTCTTCATAGCCACACTGTGTGTCTGTGTACTAGTGCTAGTTGTCTTCACTGTAGTGTCTGCTGTCTTCATAACCACACTGTGTGTCTGACTGTGTACTAGTGCTAGTTGTCTTCACTGTAGTGTCTGCTGTCTTCATAACCACACTGTGTGTCTGACTGTGTACTAGTGCTAGTTGTCTTCACTGTAGTGTCTGCTGTCTTCATAACCACACTGTGTGTCTGACTGTGTACTAGTGCTAGTTGTCTTCACTGTAGTGTCTGCTGTCTTCATAACCACACTGTGTGTCTGACTGTGTACTAGTGCTAGTTGTCTTCACTGTAGTGTCTGCTGTCTTCATAACCACACTGTGTGTCTGACTGTGTACTAGTGCTAGTTGTCTTCACTGTAGTGTCTACTGTCTTCATAACCACACTGTGTGTCTGACTGTGTACTAGTGCTAGTTGTCTTCACTGTAGTGTCTGCTGTCTTCATAACCACACTGTGTGTCTGACTGTGTACTAGTGCTAGTTGTCTTCACTATAGTGTCTGCTGTCTTCATAACCACACTGTGTGTCTGACTGTGTACTAGTGCTAGTTGTCTTCACTGTAGTGTCTGCTGTCTTCATAACCACACTGTGTGTCTGTGTACTAGTGCTAGTTGTCTTCACTGTAGTGTCTGCTGTCTTCATAACCACACTGTGTGTCTGTCTGTGTACTAGTGCTAGTTGTCTTCACTGTAGTGTCTGCTGTCTTCATAACCACACTGTGTGTCTGACTGTGTACTAGTGCTAGTTGTCTTCACTGTAGTGTCTGCTGTCTTCATAACCACACTGTGTGTCTGACTGTGTACTAGTGCTAGTTGTCTTCACTGTAGTGTCTGCTGTCTTCATAACCACACTGTGTGTCTGACTGTGTACTAGTGCTAGTTGTCTTCACTGTAGTGTCTGCTGTCTTCATAACCACACTGTGTGTCTGTGTACTAGTGCTAGTTGTCTTCACTGTAGTGTCTGCTGTCTTCATAACCACACTGTGTGTCTGTGTACTAGTGCTAGTTGTCTTCACTGTAGTGTCTGCTGTCTTCATAACCACACTGTGTGTCTGACTGTGTACTAGTGCTAGTTGTCTTCACTGTAGTGTCTGCTGTCTTCATAACCACTTCCCTACTCCCACTGCTTAGCAAGAGCTCATAACCAAATGTCTTTGAATGTTTAGTTTCCATTTAGTATTGAAGTATTGAAGTCTATAGCGTTTTTCCCCTTGTATTTAATTTCCCCTTGTAGCCTTGGAAGTACAGGCTCGCACCCTGCTCCATCGGCCTCTACCCCCTGCCCCAGTGAGCTGAATCAAAGGACCCTATCACAGTGGTAAGATATATTATTGTATATACAGTATGCTGTGGTGTAACATTTTCACGTGGTCAAATGTACATAATGTGATTGTCTGCATTATGAGGAGGACCAACAGACAGGCCCCTCCTCCACCTCCTCCTCCTCCTCCTCCTCCTCATGTCCCCCAGACCACGGCCTCAGGACCAACAGACAGGCCCCTCCTCCTCCTCCTCCTCCTCCTCCTCCTCCTCCTCCTCCTCCTCCTCCTCCTCATGTCCCCCAGACCACGGCCTCAGGACCAAGGAGGAGTGTCGATGAGTGGCAGGCTATGATGAAGGAGGCCTGAGGACACGTGAGCCCCTAGCTGGGTGGCCTTGGCCTGAGGACACGTGAGCCCCTAGCTGGGTGGCCTTGGCCTGAGGACACGTGAGCCCCTAGCTGGGTGGCCTTGGCCTGAGGACACGTGAGCCCCTAGCTGGGTGGCCTTGGCCTGAGGACACGTGAGCCTCTAGCTGGGTGGCCTTGGCCTGAGGACACGTGAGCCCCTAGCTGGGTGGCCTTGGACGTTTTTGTACATAATCATGAATTCCACTCCTACTAGGTGAACCGAGACCTGGATGTGGTGTTGGGGCCGGAGTGTGTCAGTGATCCACAGAGACCTGGATGTGGTGTTGGGGCCGGAGTGTGTCAGTGATCCACAGAGCCCTGGATGTGGTGTTGGGGCCGGAGTGTGTCAGTGATCCACAGAGCCCTGGATGTGGTGTTGGGGCCGGAGTGTGTCAGTGATCCACAGAGACCTGGATGTGGTGTTGGGGCCGGAGTGTGTCAGTGATCCACAGAGACCTGGATGTGGTGTTGGGGCCGGAGTGTGTCAGTGATCCACAGAGACCTGGATGTGGTGTTGGGGCCGGAGTGTGTCAGTGATCCACAGAGACCTGGATGTGGTGTAGGGGCCGGAGTGTGTCAGTGATCCACAGAGACCTGGATGTGGTGTAGGGGCCGGAGTGTGTCAGTGATCCACAGAGACCTGGGCCCTCATGCATCAATGTGGACGTAGAACTTGACCTACTTCCACACGTAAGCACGGAATGTAGAACTAGCGCACGCACAGGGAAGTCGGCATTCATCACACGTGCGTACGCAGGCTCTATGGTCCTCCGTGTTGATGAATACCACTTTGTTCTACCGTCAATGCTCGTGCATGATTATCCATATATGGTCATGAAAATGAGGAAACACCCCCCATGGGATGTGAAATAATGGACGGACCCGAGCGGAACCCTGAGAAACTCCACGGAGAATTCACTGCTGTCGAACCAAGAAGACACTATCGCGTATTGTGGGATAAATAAAAGGCGGATTTGTAAACGGTGATGTCAGATATCAACGGCTCCCTAAGACCATTGCTGCAATTCTGCCTGGACAGCTCAAAATACTAATAAAGACCGTTCGTTGACCACTGTTTGGCGTTGGTTGTGTGTCATTATAACCGTGCTTGTAATATGAATGCCTTTATTAGTTGTGTTCGATTGGCTATATGATTTTTAGATGCATCTATTTTGTTGTCGGCTAATAAAGACCGCGCTGGAATATGACTGCCTTTTCCCGTGTTGTTTGATTAATACCCCAGGGATTAAAGTTCTCCTCAATTTTATTCCAAATCGCGATGGATCTCCCGTCAATTTTCTACCTGCTGCATATGATTTCTAGAGGCATACTACAATCTATTTTGATGTCAGTATTGGGTAGCCTATATAAACAATATAATACGAGAGCATATACAAGAACAATGAATCTCACTGCATGTATGATAGCCTGCCTTTCAATACATGAACTTGAATCCCATCATATACATAGTCTGTCCACTATAGTGTCATTGCAATGCGTTTTCTATTCTTTCTTATACAGTAAAAAGGGGGAAGAACACTATATTAATATGACTTGTATTCTGCTTACAGCTTCGAAGTTCCACTTGTTTCGTTTAACGTAAAGCCTTTTAAATATAATCAAAACGTTCCCGTGTTTCTGCGGTCTGCGCAGAATAATAACGAGTTGAGCTTTATGATTTATGATGAATTGAAAATGGGGGACCCTGATGTAAACAAGACGAAAGTTGGTCTGCATCCCCAATTAACAATTGTATGTACTGAGCTGTACTGTACTGTACCCATTCTGCAATCTGTTAATAAACTTTTCAATCAATCAATCAATCAAGCTACGCGGAGCGCAGTCAGTCAGTAGCCTACACCCCGTATATTCCGATAACGCTATATAAACCATGCTGCATTCATTCTGAGAGAAAGATCTATTATTCTAAATGCTATTTATAGGGTTTTGACCATAATTACACTACTGTTGCTATTCTACAATGAACTATAATGAACTACGGTTCGTACAGAACATGCCGGTGTTATTATGCACAGAAGCTCATTTCCTTGTTGTAATAATATATTCTACCACTGGGAGCTAGGTACGCCAGGTCTGACCTGTGCGTAGATGTAAGCACGAAGTCAAGTTCAAGTTGAAGTTGATGAATCCCACTCTTTGCTTAGAAATGATCGTACGCACAGGGTAAGCACAGATCTGTGCGTAGAACACGTTGATGCATGAGGGCCCTGGATGTGGTGTTGGGGCCGGAGTGTGTCAGTGATCCACAGAGACCTGGATGTGGTGTTGGGGCCGGAGTGTGTCAGTGATCCACAGAGACCTGGATGTGGTGTTGGGGCCGGAGTGTGTCAGTGATCCACAGAGACCTGGGTGTGGTGTTGGGGCCGGAGTGTGTCAGTGATCCACAGAGACCTGGATGTGGTGTTGGGGCCGGAGTGTGTCAGTGATCCACAGAGACCTGGATGTGGTGTTGGGGCCGGAGTGTGTCAGTGATCCACAGAGACCTGGATGTGGTGTTGGGGCCGGAGTGTGTCAGTGATCCACAGAGACCTGGATGTGGTGTTGGGGCCGGAGTGTGTCAGTGATCCACAGAGACCTGGATGTGGTGTTGGGGCCGGAGTGTGTCAGTGATCCACAGAGCCATATTGTGGGTAGTCTTGACTACCGATGGGGACTCCCTTGTCAAGCAGGTCTTGTGGCTTCTACCCCCAGGCCATCAGGCTGCTCAACGAACAATAACACTATGCAACAACCATCAAATGCACTCACAGCACACACATCCACATGCACACACTCACTTTAAACATACAACTCACTGCAGCACCCACTTTAACCACTTAGTACACCTAAGCACACTTAATATTTATCGGTAAAGAATTTGCACTACAACCCATACCTCATTACTCCTTACTGTAAATTATATTGTACCTAAATTGTACCTCATCCCACTTCTGCTTTGCACTGTATAGTATATTGTATGGTAACCCAGTTACTTCTACTCTACATAGAGCATTGTATATAATGTATATACTGAAAAAAATTTGTCTACGTACTTGACTTCTATTTTATACTTGCTATACTTATTTTATTATCTATTTTTGCCTAGCACAGTCTCTGGAGCGAAACAGAAAGAAGCATTTCGTATGAAAGTATTCTGTACTTCTGTATGACAACTAATAAAGAAACTTGAACTTGAACTTGGTGAGACACCGGACAAACATCGGTTCAAGTGACTTTTGTGCCAACATTGATTAATTCAAGAGTGTGGGCCTGTATTCTAACAGTGTCATTTAAGATGTTCTGCTTGTGATGCTCTTGGACTATGGGCTGCATTTGCCTTTTAACAGTGGGGGCTTTATTTGACTGTGGTTTATTGTCATTTACCACAAATGTGCTGCTTGTGGTACTCTGTGCTACTCTCAGTGTGGGCTTTTATTATCCCTCATTCTTAGAATCTCTGTTTGTTTGTTCGTCACATTCTATACTGATTTAATAACCTGTCCTGTAGTGTGTTTTGGAAACAAATGCAAATGTAACGATATGGAAACACAGGGCGGCTGGGTGGCACAGCGGACTAATCGTTCGTCACCAACGCGAGAGACACTGGTATCGACATTTACAGGGGCCAGTTTCGAATTGCAGTCTCCCGTAGGTGTTCTTTGAGAGTGGTTTTGAAAGTGGGTAGTGATTCACATTCCTTTACAGCTGTGGGTAGGGCGTTCCACATTAATGTGGCAAAATTGCGAAACGTGTTTAGTCCCTTGTTTGAGCCGAATCTGGGTTTAACATGATTTGTGGAGCTCCCTCTGGTGTTGTGATCGTGGTATTCACTGACCTTTGGGAAGTATTTTGACATGTACATGGGTACCTTGGTCGTGTAGTGTATCTTGTAGACCAGGCCCATTGCAAGTTGCTGTACTCTGTCGTCTACTCTAAGCCATCCTAGGTTGTCAAAGTGTGCAGGGGTGAGGTGGGTTCTAGGAGTAAGGTCAAGCAGTAGTCTGACTAGTTTGTTTTGAGATGTTTGTAATTTGGTTTTTAGCGCCTATGAGGTGCTTTGGTACCATGAGGTGCAAGCATAGTCGTAGTACCCTTGAATGAGTGCTCCTGCCAGAGTCCTCAGGGTATTCTTGTTTACCAGAGAGGAGATCCGGTACAAGAATCGAGTTCGTTGGTTGACTTTTTTTATTACATTGGATGCCATTTTGTCACAGGAAAGATTAGCCTCTAGGATGGAACCCAGGTAGGTAATTTCATCTTTCCTTGTCTTCCATCTTTCATCCTTTCCTCCTACAGGTCGGTCAGGGCGCCTGCACAGCGAGGGAGGGAGATGGTGAGGGTAGTGTGACCTCCCACACGTTACACTTCACCAGTGAGAGTCCGCGCTGTCAGGTGAAAAGAGGCTGCTGGCTGTCTCCTATGTCTCGGAGGAAGCATCTGATAGACTTCAGGGCTCCTTAGACCGACCAGTGGGGGGCACATGCGAGCAACGGCCAGGAAGGGGAAGGGGGAATTGGCATAACGACTAAATTGGGATGGGAGAAAAACACAGAAAAACAAGAGAAAAAGTGGATACAAAAAAAAGATATGGAAACAAGGTTCATCAATGCAGATGTTTAATGTCTGCTATATGGAAACACAAGGTTCATCAATGCAGAGGTTTAATGTCTGCTATATGGAAAGTTCATCAATGCAGAGGTTTAATGTCTGCTATATGGAAACACAAGGTGCATCAATGCAGATGTTTAATGTCTGCTATATGGAAACACAAGGTGCATCAATGCAGATGTTTAATGTCTGCTATATGGAAACACAAGGTGCATCAATGCAGATGTTTAATGTCTGCTATATGGAAACACAAGGTGCATCAATGCAGATGTTTAATGTCTGCTATATGGAAACACAAGGTTCATCAATGCAGAGGTTTAATGTCTGCTGTCTGGAAACACAAGGTTCATCAATGCAGAGGTTTAATGTCTGCTGTCTGGAAACACAAGGTTCATCAATGCAGAGGTTTAATGTCTGCTATATGGAAACACAAGGTGCATCAATGCAGATGTTTAATGTCTGCTATATGGAAACACAAGGTGCATCAATGCAGATGTTTAATGTCTGCTATATGGAAACACAAGGTGCATCAATGCAGATGTTTAATGTCTGCTATATGGAAACACAAGGTTCATCAATGCAGAGGTTTAATGTCTGCTGTCTGGAAACACAAGGTTCATCAATGCAGAGGTTTAATGTCTGCTGTCTGGAAACACAAGGTTCATCAATGCAGAGGTTTAATGTCTGCTATATGGGAACACAAGGTTCGTCAATGGGGAGGTTTAATGTCTGCTATATGGAAACACAAGGTTCATCAATGCAGAGGTTTAATGTCTGCTATATGGAAACACAAGGTTCATCAATGCAGAGGTTTAATGTCTGCTATATGGAAACACAAGGTTCATCAATGCAGAGGTTTAATGTCTGCTATATGGAAACACAAGGTTCATCAATGCAGAGGTTTAATGTCTGCTATATGGAAACACAAGGTTCATCAATGCAGATGTTTAATGTCTGCTATATGGAAACACAAGGTTCGTCAATGGGGAGGTTTAATGTCTGCTATATGGGAACACAAGGTTCGTCAATGGGGAGGTTTAATGTCTGCTATATGGAAACACAAGGTTCATCAATGCAGATGTTTAATGTCTGCTATATGGAAACACAAGGTTCATCAATGCAGATGTTTAATGTCTGCTGTCTGGAAACACAAGGTTCATCAATGGGGAGGTTTAATGTCTGCTATATGGAAACACAAGGTTCATCAATGCAGATGTTTAATGTCTGCTATATGGAAACACAAGGTTCATCAATGCAGATGTTTAATGTCTGCTGTCTGGAAACACAAGGTTCATCAATGGGGAGGTTTAATGTCTGCTATATGGAAACACAAGGTTCATCAATGCAGAGGTTTAATGTCTGCTATATGGAAACACAAGGTTCATCAATGCAGATGTTTAATGTCTGCTATATGGAAACACAAGGTTCATCAATGCAGATGTTTAATGTCTGCTGTCTGGAAAGATATGGAAACAAGGTTCATCAATTCAGATGCTTAAATGCCCCATGTACCCTTTTTCTCAACATGCATGCAAATTGATTGATTGTGCCATGTATTACACATCTACTTACTAAATAAATATACAGTATTTTCCAAACAGAAGTTATGCCGTCTGCCTTGTTTATTTAAAAAATATTGTCAATGTACATATTGTTATTACACATATATTACTACCTTGATCAGGCAGTTCTCATGAGATAACAGTGTGGGATAAGTTGTGCTACAAACACATCCAGTCAGGCAGTGAGATAACAGTGTGGGGTGAGTTGTGCTGTAAACACATCCAGTCAGGCAGTGAGATAACAGTGTGGGATGAGTTGTGCTATAAACACATCCAGTCAGGCAGTTAGATAACAGTGTGGGATGAGTTGTGCTATAAACACATCCAGTCAGGCAGTTAGATAACAGTGTGGGGTGAGTTGTGCTATTGTCGTATATTTATCTAAATAAAACCTGTACATTAAACAATAGAAATGATGCACATATATGAAATAGCAAAGAACTAGAGTATTTTCTCTTAGAAAAATAGAGACTCACAGCCATGCCAAATCACCTGTTAGGTTAACCATACATTTGAGTCAACAAGAAGGCTGTTAACTGGCCTCAGTCTAAATGGTGACAGATGGCCAAAAGCTACCTTGAGATGTACGGAGGGGAAACACTGAATACAGGTCAGGGAAGGACAAATGTGGATAGCCTTCAAATAAGCTGAGACAAGCAGAAAAACGTGTTTGTGTAAGGTTTAGAAGAGATTTTATGACTACACAGCCCCACAGTTCAAAGGAAGGGTGATCGTTTCATACAGATGTACTGAGACCACAGGATGAAACCTCTTTCCCCACACAACAAAGTGATTTGGAGGGCCCAATACTTAACTTTAAGTCAGGCCTGAAGGCCAGCACTAGAGTTCTGTTTACTTTAGCTAAGCAGTCCAAAAAGGCCATTATTTCAATCTGTATGAGGGTCGCATTCAGGGACACTTGGGTAGATCATTCTAAGAGAAGACTAGTTCCTGTCCCCTCTTTAAGGTCACCTTGTAACGCTGTTTCGCAAGACCCAAATGACTCACTTAGAGGGGAGACCTTCTAGCCAATAGAAAAGCAGGCTCTCTGGGGTGACGGCACTGGATGGGGCAAGGGTGGGGGGGATTCTCTCTTCTCTATAAAACCTACAGGTTGAATGATGGAGGGGAGAGAGAGACACGGAGACACCGACACGCAGAGAGAACGGAGAAGCAAAGATGGAGAATCCACCCCACCACAGTTCGAGAATAAGAGACACCACTAAGAAGCCCTCCGGGAAAAGCTGATTAGAGATAGAAAATAATTGATGCTGTGAACCAGATAATTTAAGCTGTTGGATATTCCAATAAAACAACGGTCAGACTGTTTACATCTGCAGCGCTGTCTCCGCCTCCACATGATTTCCAAAGGACCACATTTGAATGAACTGTTACTTTAACGGGAAACACAACGAGCAGAGTAAGCTATTCCACTATACATTAGAGAAAGATCATATAGCTATAACATAGAATCATTGAGAAGATACATTAATCTGGCGCCGTGACTGCCGGTCTGTACATCCGGACGGAACCCAGGACAAGGACACAACAGAACTTCAAAAACTCTCAGAGCAGAGCAACGACGCCTGACTACACCATCCTCGAGCAACAACAACCAGCAGAGGTCAAACGGTGAGTTGAAGATGTGTCTGTATTGTCGGGGTTTGTTTGGGCAGATTTCGAACAGGGGTAGGGAATGGTTGCATTGGCGCGATCAAGTTAAACGATTGAGCGCACAGCCGTATCGGCACTAATGAAATGAAGGGGATTGGCGCGATCGAGTTAAACGATTGAGCGCACAGCCGTATCGGCACTAATGAAATTAAGGGGATTGGCGCGATCGAGTTAAACGATTGAGCGCACAGCCGTATCGGCACTAATGAAATTAAGGGGATTGGCGCGATCGAGTTAAACGATTGAGCGCACAGCCGTATCGGCACTAATGAAATGAAGGGGATTGGCGCGATCGAGTTAAACGATTGAGCGCACAGCCGTATCGGCACTAATGAAATGAAGGGGAGACAAATCGACGTGCTAAAGACAAATCGACGTCGTACGAATCCGTTTAATTCTTACGGAACAAGAGATCTGGAGCGCGTAAGGTAGTCCTCTTAAACCTCGGAAAAATTAGCACTTGTGCACTGGGGGGTTATAAAGAACTGCGCTTATGTTCGAACTAAAACTGCACTTAGAGGCGATGAGGCATTATATAAGGACTTTGGTATGTAACAATGTATATATGTTGTTTAGATGAAATAGGATGACACATGCATGGTATCATAGCTATGATCAAACGTACGTCGCGGATTACTATATTGTTGCAGTATACGGAATAGAGCCGTTTTATACCCGGGAAGCTACTGCTATACAAAGCAGGGCTAATACATGCTAAGCTACGTTGCAAGCTAACGGGGAATGCTGGGGGTTATTAATGTTTAGTACGACTGTTGTGTTGAGATGACGGAACTTATAGCTTCATCCATGGTGGCTGAAAAAGGCTACCAAATGATGCTACATGATGTGCAAGGTTGACCAGTGCTAGGAATGATTATGTTGCTGAATGGAAGTATGAGTGTAACTGTGCGGATGAGAGAGAATGTGTGTGAATGAGTCTGCTAGAGGTTATGACTTATGAAGTGGATGCCAGTATTTTTTGTATCATTATGATAACTCTAGGGACGGAAACCGGGGACACCATACCACTGTCCGCGAGAACGACGTGCATACCGTATGGACGCTGCGTTGCGATATCGAATGAATTGAGTGAATGGCGAGTGAGATGGTACCAAAAGGATGTGTCACGTTCTTTGAAATTTTTGAATCAGTGGTAATGAGGTCGTGGTTTAATGTGGTAAAGATCAAAGAAAGCAGGGTTCTTCTTCTGCTTCGAGGAATTAATGGCAGATCGCGGCCACCACTGATGACGTCACTAGGAGCGTCTGCTTGGTGGGGGCCTAGAGGGGGTGCGTTAGATTTGAAATACAGGGCTGGATCGGGAGCGTTAGATTTAAAATACGGAGCCGGCCGGGGCCGGGCAAACTAGAAAATGTTACTGTAGGATTTATAAACGAATGCTTAATAAAGTTAAAATTATGTTATAGAGTATGACTGGGTTGTGCAAAAACGTCGCGATGTGTTGTGCCGCTCAAATCAACAGGATAGTGGGCCGTGTAGGAAACGCTATTGTAAGGGGCTAGGCTAAGCTAACTAGCCGTGCTAGGCTAATCGAGCGATAGCAACATTGAGCTAAGCTAATTGGGCTAACAGTATTAAGTTAATGGTGTTAGCAGTGGACAGCTAACTATGCTAAAAATGCTAAGCTAACTATGCTAACATGCTAAAGCTACCTGTGCTAACAATGTTGCATGCTGGGAGTCTCGGGGAATATCGCGTGATGCTATTTTGGCTGGCAGCGGGACCTTGTGTGTGTAAACGTGACGTAAGCCTGTGGCGACGTCTCGCGGGAAGCCATCCTTAATGCCGGACTACGATTCGGTACAGGGAATTCTGGGAATTGGGGTTCATGTTGTGTGAGCACGTCGGCTGACGTCATGGGAGGAGTGGCTGCGTGATGACGCACTGTGGGGCAATGGGGTTGATGTGCGAATAGAGACAGCAGGGGGCGGTGTTGTCTTTGAAATGGATACACCTCTGCTGTTGCTTGGCCCTCGCTCCCTAGGTCTCTCTCTCTCTCCCTCCCTCCTTCTCCTCTCCTCTCCTCTCTCTCTCTCCCTCCTCCTTTTCTTCCTTCATCCCTCCCTCCCATTTACACTCCCTCCCTCCTTTTTTCCCCTAAAATGGTACAGTATATGAGAGGATACTAGAAGTTTCATCAGGGCCCCCCCTCCCCACTGTAGCCTTCCCTATGGGGTGTGCCCCCTCCTGCACTATTATAATGGGTGCCGTCCTCTATACCATAGTGTGTGCCCCCCCATGCGGATATAGTACTCTTTTCCCTCCCTCCCTCCCTCCCTCCCTCCCTCCCTCCCTCCCTCCCTCCCTCCCTCCCTCCCTCCCTCCCTCCCTCCCTCCCTCCCTCTCCTCTCTTTCCCTCCCTCCCTCTCCTCTTTTTCCCTCCCTCCGTCCCTCTCTCCCTCCCTCCCTGCCACCCTCTCTCCCTCCCTCTCTCCCTCCCTCCCTCTCTCCCGTTCCTGTGTGCGTATGAGTCACGTGTCCGTTCTAATGTTTGCAAACGATGCACCTTTGGGTGTAGTTGTGATGCGCTCTGCTCACGAGGACAAGTTTGTAACATGAGACGCACATGAGGTCTTGTTTCGCATTTAATTTAACCAGATGTGTGGAGGCTTATTTCCTGATACGGGTTCGAAGATAACTTCACAGTTATTGGCAATTTGTTTCCTTATATCGCTTCCTCCAGGGTTCCAACTTGTGTTGGCAGACGGCAACCCTGCTCAAATACGGAGCGTCAGCGCTCTCGCTGGACTGGAAGGGTGCACTCAGTAGAGCACAGATGTCCGCCAGGACGGCAGCCACACATGATAGTGATAATAATGGATTGGATTTGTGATGCACTTTTTGTTCGATGGGATCCCAGAGTGCTACGCTACAGGTTTAAAACAGTTATAGGGAAGAAATAGAACATGGTTAATTAGAAACATAGAATAAACGGAGGATTTAAAAAACGAGGGCGATAAAGTTAAAATAGGAGGCTGACAGTCGAAGGCCTTTTTTAACAGGTGGGGTTTCGGCCTGCCTTCTCCCTCCCCCCGTCCCCCCCTCCTCCCTTCGTCTCGCCGTCTCTCTTTTTCTTTCCCTCTCTCCCCCTCTCCCTCCCTCCCTCCCTCTCTCCCTGCATCCCTCCCTCCCCCATTCCCTTCTCCCTCCCTCCGTCCCTTGGGGTGTAGTGGTGGCTTTTAGGAACTCCATGCAAAGACCATTAGTTGTATTAAGCTGTGGGTTAACTGGACCAGGCTATACGGTGAAGTCTGCTGGTTGATTCTGGAAATAGAAAGGTAATGAATAAATCTCCCTTCATAGCATCCCCCCCTCCTTCCCTCTCTGTGCCCCCCCCTCCCGTCATAGCTCCCCCCCTCCCTTCATCTGTCTGTGCCCCCCCTCCCTCCATCTGTCCTCCCTCTCTCCCTCCCTGTCTTCCTCCCGCTCTCCCTCCCTCCCTCCCGGTATCTCCCCTTCCCTCTGTCTATCCCTCTCTCCCAGATGGACTCTGTTGATTGATTGGTTGATTGAAGACTTTATCAGAATGGGTGCAATACAGTACGGCTCAATACGCACGATTGTTAAGGGGATGCAGACCAGGGAAAGACTTTCGTCTTGTTTACATCAGGGTCCCCCATTTTCGGTTCATCAGGACATACATGACATGCAGTTAGTTAGAGTATTCAAGTTGGGTTGCCCTTATGGTGGGCTTGAGGCAGTGGTTGTATTAAAATAGTGTTTACTTTACGGAAGGATAAGTTAATATTCATGGTGATTTGGGAACTCCTCTTCCGTATGTATGTCTCTCCCCCCCTCTGTCTCTCCTTGTATTTCTCCCTGTGTCTCTCCTTCTCTCCCTCCCTTCATTTCTCCACGTGCGCCCCCCCTCGATGCCTTGCCTTCAAATGGATTGTGGGTACGTTACGGACCGTTTCTAGTTGGGGTCCCTCCAACCCCCAGACTGGCCCTCTTGAGTGTGGCGTGTGTGTTTGGGCTGGGGGCAAGGAGTTGGAGCATTTGTTATAAGGGAGATGGGTTTTACATTAGGTTGGTTTTGGTTAGAGACGGTTGTGGCGTGTTTTTTGTTTTTCATTTTAGGGAAGGTGCCAGTCCCCTAGGTTCCCCCTTCGGTTGGGGTCCTTGGGGGCAGGGTTGGCTTTGCGTCTTGTTGTGTGTTATTGGTTGGGTGGTTGTTTTAAACTACGTAGCTGTTATGTATGTGAAATAGGTGCCGGTACAGGTGATGGTTGGACGAGTTGTGATATTCCTTGGAAGGGGGTTTGGGGTGTTTTCATTCAGGTTCGAAACTGAGGGGAGATGCTTTGGGCTGTGAAATGACGGGTCCCTGTGGATTCAGGGATCATGGGAAATGTTGCGGTAGGGATAGTACTGGGGTTCATGAATTTAATAACGTGGGCAACTGGGCTATGTAACGGTCAGGGGTTTAGTGACCTAAGTTGCTAAAGATACATTTTTTTCCCGTGATAGTGGTTGGGAGCAGTGACGCCACCAAAAGGTTTTTTTGGTGGTGTGAGGGGGTATGTGTGGAAAAATAATGTAGAATGATGTTGTATGAAGAATGTGATGAAGGCGTGAGATGTAAATGTGGTGAGAAATGTAGGAAGAAGTATAGTTTTTGATTTTCATAGTAGAAAGCAAGTAGGGAAGTTAATATTACATTTATACATAGTTAATACGCGGAGCAGTCATTTAAAGTAAAAATTATGACAATTTCAACAAGGCAAAAAGAAATTGGAACAGAGGGCTAACCAAGTTTACCATTTGTTAGAATTGATAGGTTGTGTGGAACTTAATGATTATGTTCCCCAGAGAACCAAAGGTGAAAGGAACACAAAAAGGATTGGAACCTCCAGTTTCCGGTTGGACAAACGGACAAAAACAAGTAAAGCCGTATCGTTATATTCAAGTAGATCACACCGAATCTCTCTAGAAGAATTAGTATAGGAATGCCCGACATTTCCAATGCATAAATATTGAGGAAATGACAAGGGAAATGCCACTGTATTAAGTGTTATGTTTTTGCTTTCTTTTTGCACAGGCTCGGCGAGGACTGGGGCTCTGACGATTTCAATACCAATTGGGGAAATGGCTATATGAGCCTTGGTATAGTATGAATGATAAGAAAATTGTCAATCCCTGTCTGCACCGGTATAAATCTGATAGTGTGGGTGAATTTTAACTCAAGTAGCGAAAAATAGGTTTGGACACAGAGAAACTTGTTCTTCCAAACGGTGATTGCAGGTGTGTTTGGAAGTGGTGAGAATGTCGGGTACACAGGAAGTTCACCTTAGTGGAACATTGATAGGAACAACTGAAGGTTTAGAAGCAATAACAATAGCAAAAGTAGACAATCTGTCTATGTCAATGACTGGAAATATCACAATAGAAGTGAAGAAGCCATGGCCAAAGAGATTCAGGCCTTTACAAAACCTTGTATTTAAGTATAAAAAAGGAGGCTGTTATAGATTGAGAAACAAAAATAAAAAACAGAAAAAGAGAGCACGAAGAGCGATGAAAAGAAGTAATGCCGACAATAGCAATAGGCTGACAACCTTTGCAGACACTCCCGTAGAAAGATTGATATCTGAAGTTAATCTGATTGAGTGGGATGTGATGGAATTTCCTCAGGTGACCAGTACGACAGAGGGACTGGAAATAATGACTTTAGAAACACAAGACAACGGTTTTACTCCAACCAGAACCGAGCCACACTGGGGTGTCCATTGCAGGCGACTGCAGTTTAACCAAGGGACAGAGAAAGAGACTGAGAAGAGCGGCGTTGTTACAGCAGTCCCACGAAGTCTATTCTGGCCGTACGGCTGGTACAGAGACCAACAGCAGGTATGGAACTATACATGAACAGTTTCTACAGCCCACCCGTTTCCCATGTCCAGTCGTCCCTCGAGACCAAAACCGGGATGAGAGGCGTGGGCCGGTGACGAGGAGCCAGCCAGCGAGGGCCAGGGTGGAGGAGGAGGAGAGAATGACGTACCTCTCTCCAGAAAGACAGAGAGCATTCACGGAAGCGTCCGAAAGACATGAGACAGTCCGTAGAAAACTGGTGGAGAAGCAGCTGGCGGTTGACCAAGTCACACGCGAGAGGGAGGTGCTAGAACAAGAGCTGGCGAAACAGACTGTGATCATGAGTGATGTAATTTTGGAAATCATGTTTCGTACTGCAGAACAAGGACTCAGTGAACAAGAGAAGTCACTTGCCCTGTTACCTGAACAGGGAGCGGACTAGCGAGGGAATGATGACAGCCGCAGGAGGGGTGAGTTTCCAGGCCCCTCCCAACAACAAAAGGCCCAAGGTGCGGCGGCTGGGAAGAACAGGTATGTCCCTCTCTCATCCAGACAACAGAACTGGCAGCCCCAAGGAGGAAATGGACGACAAAGAGGGGGACCGCTTGGATGGCTGGCATCGACTGAGTGCTGGCAATGTGGAGAAATCGGCCATCTCGCTCGATCGTGTGGCAAAGGGTGGCGGGCTCAGCAAGAGTCCAATAGACAGCAAGAGTCCATCAGAAAACAGAGTTGCTGGACTTGTGGAATGTTGGGACATTTTCAGAAGGGGTGTAAAGAGGGTGTGTCTGCAAAGGCCATAGGTTGAATAAGAACGAGGCAGGAATGCACAAGCGAAGCTCATAGTGCTCGGGAAAATAGAGGTATTAATAAGTTAAAATGGGAAAAAGGACTGATTGGAATAAAAATAGAATACAAAAAAAAATATATATATAGAAGCGTTGGTACATTAGGTTATGAGTGGAAGCGACTAAGATGGATGTGCAACTAACAGGGAGAGATGAAATGACTGACAGATGCATGAGCCAATCGTACTAACAGTTAATTAATAGACCAATCATGGGTTTTCCTTTTTGCTACAGTGTGTCTGATCAACTCTTGCTGTGGCAGTGAGGAAAACGTAAGGGAGAATGGTATGGTGGACGATTTTTGGTATCTCCCACCTGGGCAGCCTGGCCCGGCTGCACAGATTGGAGAGAGAGAGAAAAATGGTCACCGCAATGGCTCTTGTGGTCATGTGAAGTCTGAACCAGACGGTGTCAGAGAAGGGTTAAACAGTTGATATTAGACATAATATTAAACAGAGTTAATAACAAAGGACTATTTTAGTAGTGATTATACATACTTGATCCAAGGGGGGTCAAGGAGACGTAAAAAAAAAAAAAAAAAAAAAAATTAAAATTAAAATTAAAATTAAAAATTAAAATTTAATTTCTTTACTTAATTTCTTTTTAATTTTTATTTCTTAGTGATTATGCGGGGGTATTTATGCCTCTAGCTGATAGTTTAATTCTGTTGATGGGTGTGTTGCATGAAGGCACTCACGAATTTTTGTTTATGTTTGTTTGCAATTTTCTTTGTTTTTGTTTGACACTCTATTTTTTTTTAGGAACTGACTGGCTGGGAGGGATCTCTCGCCGGTCAGGGATAGCAGGTGGTGGTGACACAGCGGGACTGGTAGGAATGTCTAATATAATGGGCTGGAAACTAAGGGTGGACGGGAGCTGGTTCATGATTTGGTTTTCCGCTCATTGAGAGTCCAGGAGTAGTATCTGGGGAGTTGTGTCACGTTTTTGGGTTTGGTAAGTGTTGGAAGAACGTGTTTCTCTGTTTGTAGGTAAGCTCTGTAGATTTTGGTCGCCATTGGCCAAATGGTTTGCAAATACGTGTGAAATTGATAATTGGCTTATGGGAGACTCTGCACCGGCTTGTTGAAGGCTGGCAGAGTGTGTGGGATGTGTGTTTAAAGGGCCTGTGGTTTGTTACCATGCACATAGGTTCTGTTGGTGGTTGGCCTCGTCTAGAGCTGGCTGTCCGGACCGAGGAGGCTGTCTGGAAACAAGGTATTGATAGTGTAATAAATGGTTATTCCACTTTCAAGGGTGGAGTGGTGATTGTGTTGAACTTGAGATATTTGATCTAGTAAGATAGTACAGCACAAAAATGAATGAGACAAAGGTGATTTGATTGAATATTAACAATTGAAGCTGTGGAATATATAGATAACGAATTTGGAAAAAGAGTGTTGTCAAATACAGAACAGTAAAAATGTATCTGTGCGAAAATGAGACCTTCCAATCCATTGTGTGTTTGTAAATAACAATCCAAAATGCAAAAAAGGACAGAGGGAAAATCGTTTCCTTCTGTGGAAAATCGGAGCAGTACCAAAAACTGCATACAACAAAGAAGAGGCTGTGGTTAGCACAAAATACAACAAGAAGAAAACAGTCAAAACGAGGTAGCCGTAAAGACCTCAGGAGGTTTAAACAGGGATAACTGACAGGGATGAAAGCGAAGAATAATTGAGGCCTCAGTGGTCTTTTCAAGGAGAAGAGATGATTTATGTTTGCTTGTTTGAATCTCCCTAGATGTTTAGAGTGTTAATCTTTTGGGTAGGATGTATTAATCTTTTCTTGCAGAGTCAATTACACAAAACAGACACATTGAAGCTAAGTAAACATGGATAAAATAGTCTAAACAAAAAAGCTGTTATTGAAAGAGTGTTTCCTTGTAAAAACAGGAACAGCTTTCTTAGTCTAAAGTCATAGTAATAACTGATATTGTGTGTGACTGGGGAAGAAGCCAACGGAAAGAGTGAATGATGATTTTGTAACTGTACAGACGGAAATGGGTTTGGTAGTTCGATTTGTGTAAATTTTGGATTTTTTGAATTTTTTGAAAATATTAGCAAAAATGATAATTATGGTTTAACATGTTTAATTTAGAACATATTGGTGCTATATAGTGGGTTATGAAACCCACTAAGGGTGGATTGTCGTATATTTATCTAAATAAAACCTGTACATTAAACAATAGAAATTATGCACATATATGAAATAGCAAAGAACTAGGTTATTTTCTCTTAGAAAAATAGAGACTCACAGCCATGCCAAATCACCTGTTAGGTTAACCATACATTTGAGTCAACAAGAAGGCTGTTAACTGGCCTCAGTCTAAATGGTGACAGATGGCCAAAAGCTACCTTGAGATGTACGGAGGGGAAACACTGAATACAGGTCAGGGAAGGACAAATGTGGATAGCCTTCAAATAAGCTGAGACAAGCAGAAAAACGTGTTTGTGTAAGGTTTAGAAGAGATTTTATGACTACACAGCCCCACAGTTCAAAGGAAGGGTGATCGTTTCATACAGATGTACTGAGACCACAGGATGAAACCTCTTTCCCCACACAACAAAGTGATTTGGAGGGCCCAATACTTAACTTTAAGTCAGGCCTGAAGGCCAGCACTAGAGTTCTGTTTACTTTAGCTAAGCAGTCCAAAAAGGCCATTATTTCAATCTGTATGAGGGTCGCATTCAGGGACACTTGGGTAGATCATTCTAAGAGAAGACTAGTTCCTGTCCCCTCTTTAAGGTCACCTTGTAACGCTGTTTCGCAAGACCCAAATGACTCACTTAGAGGGGAGACCTTCTAGCCAATAGAAAAGCAGGCTCTCTGGGGTGACGGCACTGGATGGGGCAAGGGTGGGGGGGATTCTCTCTTCTCTATAAAACCTACAGGTTGAATGATGGAGGGGAGAGAGAGACACGGAGACACCGACACGCAGAGAGAACGGAGAAGCAAAGATGGAGAATCCACCCCACCACAGTTCGAGAATAAGAGACGCCACTAAGAAGCCCTCCGGGAAAAGCTGATTAGAGATAGAAAATAATTGATGCTGTGAACCAGATAATTTAAGCTGTTGGATATTCCAATAAAACAACTGTTTACATCTGCAGCGCTGTCTCCGCCTCCACATGATTTCCAAAGGACCACATTTGAATGAACTGTTACTTTAACGGGAAACACAACGAGCAGAGTAAGCTATTCCACTATACATTAGAGAAAGATCATATAGCTATAACATAGAATCATTGAGAAGATACATTACTATAAACACATCCAGTCAGGCAGTGAGATAACAGTGTGGGATGAGTTGTGCTATAAACACATCCAGTCAGGCAGTTAGATAACAGTGTGGGATAAGTTGTGCTGTAAACACATCCAGTCAGGCAGTTAGATAACAGTGTGGGATGAGTTGTGCTATAAACACATCCAGTCAGGCAGTGAGATAACAGTGTGGGATGAGTTGTGCTATAAACACATCCAGTCAGGCAGTTAGATAACAGTGTGGGATGAGTTGTGCTGTAAACACATCCAGTCAGGCAGTGAGATAACAGTGTGGGATGAGTTGTGCTCACACACCCACGTTTATACAATAAGATGGAATACAAGTGTCACGATTTCACTAAGCCAGAACAGGGGTATAACCCAAATGTCGGGTGTATTTAATGAGAAAAGAAGAGTAACAGAATCCAGTCGCTTTTGTGATAGAAATGTATATTAAAAAAAAAAATCCGACGGGACCACCGGTGGTTCCGCAGATCCCATGTTAGGCGCGGCAACACAGCGCAGTCCGTTTTATGCGGAGAGAGACACGTTTTTTTCTTTTTTCTCAGTGGGTTCTGTGAGGTGGTTCTACGGAGGTATCACTCCGCATGACGCTACATGGAGTATATAAGAGCTGTTGGAGTGAGATAATAACCTTTTGCCAAGATTTACCCAGAACAGCGCTGTGTAAAAAGAAATTCGCCCAGCAAATAATTTCTTTCACGCAGTTTCAAACGACGACGTAAGTACAATGTCTATGTAATTGTTGGTAAAATTATAGCATTTTTACATTTGTATGACAGTCTATAGTGCTTCCGTGAGGTTTTTCCAACGGTTTTGGTAATGTTTTCACTTATAAAAAGCCTGTCTGGAGGGGAGCTCCAGTAGCTCACCATGTACCTCGACACGAAAGCGTCGGGGAATACCGTGCTGCGTCACGGATCTGGTTGACTCCGAGCTCGATTCCCGGACCCGCCGTCATTTGCCGAATGTCTTCCCCTGTTCTCCCTCCCGTTTCACCCTGCATCTGTCGGTCATGCTTGACCAGAAAAAGCGATAAACGCTAAAAAACGAATTAAAAAAAAAAAAAAGCCTGTCTGGAAATCGCCGGCCTGTGGTGATTTTTTACCCAGCGCGAGGGGCGCTTGACTCTGCATTCAACATTAGCTATGCTACCCCAGCCACGCTAATGTTGGCTAAGGCCGGCTAACAAAAGCTTGCGCAGGAAACGACGACCAAAGTATGGTTTATAGTGTATTTTTTGCCACCTTATAGCATTTGTACATTTGTATGAGAGTCTGTAATGCTCCCGTGAGGTTTGTCACTCTAAAAACATGTTTATAAAATACAGGAAGTGGTTGTAATGGCCAGGATTAGCTGTGTGCTAGCGATCTCTGCAGATGCATAATTGATGTGTTTATTTAGCGAATGGAATATTTTCAAATGGCCACATGTGATGTATTTAGTTTATTCATTACTGGGAATTATTCGATATATAATATATTTCATTGTATCGGCCCAGATCGGACAAAATAGGCTGATGGATGTGCGGGCCGAGGGAGTAGTACAAGCTAGCGCGATCCAGGCTGAGGTCAGACTACGTTCTGCCTTCATATACCACAGAGGACATGGAGGAAGACCTCTGTCTACGTTCTGCCTCCATATACCACAGAGGACATGGAGGAAGACAAGGCTCTGTCTACGTTCTGCCTCCATATACCTCAGAGGACATGGAGGAAGACCTCTGTCTACGTTCTGCCTCCATGTACCACAGAGGACATGGAGGAAGACAAGACTCTGTCTACGTTCTGCCTCCATATACCACAGAGGACATGGAGGAAGACAAGGCTCTGTCTACGTTCTGCCTCCATATACCTCAGAGGACATGGAGGAAGACCTCTGTCTACGTTCTGCCTCCATGTACCACAGAGGACATGGAGGAAGACAAGACTCTGTCTACGTTCTGCCTCCATATACCACAGAGGACATGGAGGAAGACAAGGCTCTGTCTACGTTCTGCCTCCATATACCACAGAGGACATGGAGGAAGACCTCTGTCTACGTTCTGCCTCCATGTACCACAGAGGACATGGAGGAAGACAAGGCTCTGTCTACGTTCTGCCTCCATATACCACAGAGGACATGGAGGAAGACCTCTGTCTACGTTCTGCCTCCATGTACCACAGAGGACATGGAGGAAGACCTCTGTCTACGTTCTGCCTCCATATACCACAGAGGACATGGAGGAAGACCTCTGTCTACGTTCTGCCTCCATGTACCACAGAGGACATGGAGGAAGACCTCTGTCTACGTTCTGCCTCCATATACCACAGAGGACATGGAGGAAGACCTCTGTCTACGTTCTGCCTCCATATACCACAGAGGACATGGAGGAAGACCTCTGTCTACGTTCTGCCTCCATATACCACAGAGGACATGGAGGAAGACCTCTGTCTACGTTCTGCCTCCATGTACCACAGAGGACATGGAGGAAGACCTCTGTCTACGTTCTGCCTCCATATACCACAGAGGACATGGAGGAAGACCTCTGTCTACGTTCTGCCTCCATATACCACAGAGGACATGGAGGAAGACCTCTGTCTACGTTCTGCCTCCATATACCACAGAGGACATGGAGGAAGACCTCTGTCTACGTTCTGCCTCCATATACCACAGAGGACATGGAGGAAGACCTCTGTCTACGTTCTGCCTCCATGTACCACAGAGGACATGGAGGAAGACCTCTGTCTACGTTCTGCCTCCATGTACCACAGAGGACATGGAGGAAGACCTCTGTCTACGTTCTGCCTCCATATACCACAGAGGACATGGAGGAAGACCTCTGTCTACGTTCTGCCTCCATATACCACAGAGGACATGGAGGAAGACCTCTGTCTACGTTCTGCCTCCATATACCACAGAGGACATGGAGGAAGACCTCTGTCTACGTTCTGCCTCCATATACCACAGAGGACATGGAGGAAGACCTCTGTCTACGTTCTGCCTCCATGTACCACAGAGGACATGGAGGAAGACCTCTGTCTACGTTCTGCCTCCATGTACCACAGAGGACATGGAGGAAGACCTCTGTCTACGTTCTGCCTCCATATACCACAGAGGACATGGAGGAAGACCTCTGTCTACGTTCTGCCTCCATATACCACAGAGGACATGGAGGAAGACCTCTGTCTACGTTCTGCCTCCATATACCACAGAGGACATGGAGGAAGACCTCTGTCTACGTTCTGCCTCCATATACCACAGAGGACATGGAGGAAGACCTCTGTCTACGTTCTGCCTCCATATACCACAGAGGACATGGAGGAAGACAAGGCTCTGTCAACGTTTGAAGAAACATTTCAATACACACATTAAATTATTTTATGAATTAATATGAATTAATCCTTATACTTATCCTTAATGTTCCTTATACCAAGTAAGGAAAGTGCTTGAAAATTCATTTTTATCTTCCAAGTAAAATTTCAACAAGTTCAAGTGCAACTACATAACAATAATAATAATAATAATAATAATAATAATAATAATAATAATAATAATAATAATAATAATAATAATAATAATAATAATAATAATAATAATAATAATAATAATAATGATGATAACCATACACATATTTTATATCATTGGAAAGCCCTAGTTGTTAGCCTCAAAATGGTACCAACTATGAGGTACTTTGAAATACCCACTAACCAAATAATCCATCACAAACCTATGAAGGTCAAGCTCAGAATATGGTCATATATGGAACAGTAGGTGTAAAAGGCAAATCCATACAAAGACTAGTTTAGGGCCTATCCAATCCAATCCAATCCACTTTATTTATAAAGCACATTTAAAACAACAAAGTTGACCAAAATGCTGTACAAGTCCATAACATAAGATAAAACATAAAACATAAAAATAATTGAATAAAAGCACACAATAAAAACAGTACAATGTGTCACATAAAAAGGCCAGTCTCTCAAAAACGGTTTAAAAAACAAAAGCCAGAGCAAATGAATGTGTTTTGATGCGTGATTTGAACACCTGCAGAGTGGGGGCCTGCCTAACATGCAGAGTGGGGGCCTGCCTAACATGCAGAGTGGGGGCCTGTCTAACATGCAGAGTGGGGGCCTGTCTAACATGCAGAGTGGGGGCCTGTCTAACATGCAGAGTGGGGGCCTGCCTAACATGCAGAGTGGGGACCTGTCTAACATGCAGAGTGGGGGCCTGTCTAACCTGCAGAGTGGGGGCCTGCCTAACATGCAGAGTGGGGGCCTGTCTAACATGCAGAGTGGGGGCCTGCCTAACATGCAGAGTGGGGTCCTAACATGCAGAGTGGGGGCCTGCCTAACATGCAGAGTGGGGGCCTGCCTAACATGCAGAGTGGGGGCCTGTCTAACATGCAGAGTGGGGGCCTGTCTAACATGCAGAGTGGGGGCTTGTCTAACATGCAGAGTGGGGGCCTGCCTAACATGCAGAGTGGGGGCCTGTCTAACCTGCAGAGTGGGGGCCTGTCTAACATGCAGAGTGGGGGCCTTACATGCAGAGTGGGGGCCTGCCTAACATGCAGAGTGGGGGCCTGTCTAACATGCAGAGTGGGGGCCTGTCTAACATGCAGAGTGGGGGCCTGTCTAACATGCAGAGTGGGGGCCTGCCTAACATGCAGAGTGGGGGCCTGCCTAACATGCAGAGTGGGGGCCTGCCTAACATGCAGAGTGGGGGCCTGCCTAACATGCAGAGTGGGGGCCTGCCTAACATGCAGAGTGGGGGCCTGTCTAACATGCAGAGTGGGGGCCTGTCTAACATGCAGAGTGGGGGCCTGCCTAACATGCAGAGTGGGGGCCTGCCTAACATGCAGAGTGGGGGCCTGCCTAACATGCAGAGTGGGGGCCTGTCTAACATGCAGAGTGGGGGCCTGCCTAACATGCAGAGTGGGGGCCTGTCTAACATGCAGAGTGGGGGCCTGTCTAACATGCAGAGTGGGGGCCTGTCTAACATGCAGAGTGGGGGCCTAACATGCAGAGTGGGGGCCTGCCTAACATGCAGAGTGGGGGCCTGCCTAACATGCAGAGTGGGGGCCTGTCTAACATGCAGAGTGGGGGCCTGCCTAGCATGCAGAGTGGGGGCCTGTCTAACATGCAGAGTGGGGGCCTGCCTAACATGCAGAGTGGGGGCCTGCCTAACATGCAGAGTGGGGGCCTGCCTAACATGCAGAGTGGGGGCCTGCCTAACATGCAGAGTGGGGGCCTGTCTAACATGCAGAGTGGGGGCCTGCCTAACATGCAGAGTGGGGGCCTGTCTAACATGCAGAGTGGGGGCCTGCCTAACATGCAGAGTGGGGGCCTGTCTAACATGCAGAGTGGGGGCCTGCCTAACATGCAGAGTGGGGGCCTGCCTAACATGCAGAGTGGGGGCCTGTCTAACATGCAGAGTGGGGGCCTGTCTAACATGCAGAGTGGGGGCCTGCCTAACATGCAGAGTGGGGGCCTAACATGCAGAGTGGGGGCCTGCCTAACATGCAGAGTGGGGGCCTGTCTAACATGCAGAGTGGGGGCCTGTCTAACCTGCAGAGTGGAGGCCTGTCTAACATGCAGAGTGGGGGCCTGTCTAACATGCAGAGTGGGGGCCTGTCTAACCTGCAGAGTGGGGGCCTGTCTAACATGCAGAGTGGGGGCCTGTCTAACATGCAGAGTGGGGGCCTGTCTAACATGCAGAGTGGGGGCCTGCCTAACATGCAGAGTGGGGGCCTGTCTAACATGCAGAGTGGGGGCCTGTCTAACATGCAGAGTGGGGGCCTGCCTAACATGCAGAGTGGGGGCCTGTCTAACATGCAGAGTGGGGGCCTGTCTAACATGCAGAGTGGGGGCCTACCTAACATGCAGAGTGGGGGCCTGTCTAACATGCAGAGTGGGGGCCTGCCTAACATGCAGAGTGGGGGCCTGTCTAACATGCAGAGTGGGGGCCTGTCTAACATGCAGAGTGGGGGCCTGTCTAACCTGCAGAGTGGGGGCCTGTCTAACATGCAGAGTGGGGGCCTGTCTAACATGCAGAGTGGGGGCCTGCCTAACATGCAGAGTGGGGGCCTGTCTAACATGCAGAGTGGGGGCCTGTCTAACATGCAGAGTGGGGGCCTGTCTAACCTGCAGAGTGGGGGCCTGTCTAACATGCAGAGTGGGGGCCTGTCTAACATGCAGAGTGGGGGCCTGCCTAACATGCAGAGTGGGGGCCTGCCTAACATGCAGAGTGGGGGTCTGTCTAACATGCAGAGTGGGGGCCTGTCTAACATGCAGAGTGGGGGCCTGTCTAACATGCAGAGTGGGGGCCTGTCTAACATGCAGAGTGGGGGCCTGCCTAACATGCAGAGTGGGTGCCTGTCTAACATGCAGAGTGGGGGCCTGTCTAACATGCAGAGTGGGGGCCTGCCTAACATGCAGAGTGGGGGCCTGCCTAACATGCAGAGTGGGGGCCTGCCTAACATGCAGAGTGGGGGCCTGTCTAACATGCAGAGTGGGGGCCTGCCTAACATGCAGAGTGGGGGCCTGACTAACATGCAGAGTGGGGGCCTGCCTAACATGCAGAGTGGGGGCCTGTCTAACATGCAGAGTGGGGGCCTGTCTAACATGCAGAGTGGGGGCCTGTCTAACATGCAGAGTGGGGGCCTGTCTAACATGCAGAGTGGGGGCCTGCCTAACATGCAGAGTGGGGGCCTGTCTAACATGCAGAGTGGGGGCCTGTCTAACATGCAGAGTGGGGGCCTGCCTAACATGCAGAGTGGGGGCCTGCCTAACATGCAGAGTGGGGGCCTGCCTAACATGCAGAGTGGGGGCCTGCCTAACATGCAGAGTGGGGGCCTGTCTAACATGCAGAGTGGGGGCCTGCCTAACATGCAGAGTGGGGGCCTGCCTAACATGCAGAGTGGGGGCCTGCCTAACATGCAGAGTGGGGACCTGTCTAACATGCAGAGTGGGGGCCTGCCTAACATGCAGAGTGGGGGCCTGTCTAACATGCAGAGTGGGGGCCTGTCTAACATGCAGAGTGGGGGCCTGCCTAACATGCAGAGTGGGGGCCTGTCTAACATGCAGAGTGGGGGCCTGCCTAGCATGCAGAGTGGGGGCCTGTCTAACATGCAGAGTGGGGGCCTGCCTAACATGCAGAGTGGGGGCCTGCCTAACATGCAGAGTGGGGGCCTGCCTAACATGCAGAGTGGGGGCCTGCCTAACATGCAGAGTGGGGGCCTGTCTAACATGCAGAGTGGGGGCCTGCCTAACATGCAGAGTGGGGGCCTGTCTAACATGCAGAGTGGGGGCCTGCCTAACATGCAGAGTGGGGGCCTGCCTAACATGCAGAGTGGGGGCCTGCCTAACATGCAGAGTGGGGGCCTGCCTAACATGCAGAGTGGGGGCCTAACATGCAGAGTGGGGGCCTGCCTAACATGCAGAGTGGGGGCCTGTCTAACATGCAGAGTGGGGGCCTGTCTAACCTGCAGAGTGGGGGCCTGTCTAACATGCAGAGTGGGGGCCTGTCTAACCTGCAGAGTGGGGGCCTGCCTAACATGCAGAGTGGGGGCCTGCCTAACATGCAGAGTGGGGGCCTGCCTAACATGCAGAGTGGGGGCCTGTCTAACATGCAGAGTGGGGGCCTGTCTAACATGCAGAGTGGGGGCCTGTCTAACATGCAGAGTGGGGACCTGTCTAACATGCAGAGTGGGGGCCTGTCTAACATGCAGAGTGGGGGCCTGCCTAACATGCAGAGTGGGGGCCTGTCTAACATGCAGAGTGGGGGCCTGTCTAACATGCAGAGTGGGGGCCTGTCTAACATGCAGAGTGGGGGCCTAACATGCAGAGTGGGGGCCTGCCTAACATGCAGAGTGGGGGCCTGTCTAACATGCAGAGTGGGGGCCTGTCTAACATGCAGAGTGGGGGCCTGTCTAACATGCAGAGTGGGGGCCTGTCTAACATGCAGAGTGGGGGCATGTCTAACATGCAGAGTGGGGGCCTGTCTAACATGCAGAGTGGGGGCCTGTCTAACATGCAGAGTGGGGGCCTGTCTAACATGCAGAGTGGGGGCCTGCCTAACATGCAGAGTGGGGGCCTGTCTAACATGCAGAGTGGGGGCCTGTCTAACATGCAGAGTGGGGGCCTGCCTAACATGCAGAGTGGGGGCCTGTCTAACATGCAGAGTGGGGGCCTGTCTAACATGCAGAGTGGGGGCCTGCCTAACATGCAGAGTGGGGGCCTGTCTAACATGCAGAGTGGGGGCCTGTCTAACATGCAGAGTGGGGGCCTGTCTAACATGCAGAGTGGGGGCCTGTCTAACATGCAGAGTGGGGGCCTGCCTAACATGCAGAGTGGGGGCCTGCCTAACATGCAGAGTGGGGGCCTGCCTAACATGCAGAGTGGGGGCCTGCCTAACATGCAGAGTGGGGACCTGTCTAACATGCAGAGTGGGGGCCTGTCTAACATGCAGAGTGGGGGCCTGCCTAACATGCAGAGTGGGGGCCTGCCTAACATGCAGAGTGGGGGCCTGCCTAACATGCAGAGTGGGGGCCTGTCTAACATGCAGAGTGGGGGCCTGCCTAACATGCAGAGTGGGGGCCTGTCTAACATGCAGAGTGGGGGCCTGTCTAACATGCAGAGTGGGGGCCTGCCTAACATGCAGAGTGGGGGCCTGTCTAACATGCAGAGTGGGGGCCTGCCTAACATGCAGAGTGGGGGCCTGCCTAACATGCAGAGTGGGGGCCTGCCTAACATGCAGAGTGGGGGCCTGCCTAACATGCAGAGTGGGGGCCTGCCTAACATGCAGAGTGGGGGCCTGTCTAACATGCAGAGTGGGGGCCTGCCTAACATGCAGAGTGGGGGCCTGCCTAACATGCAGAGTGGGGGCCTGTCTAACATGCAGAGTGGGGGCCTAACATGCAGAGTGGGGGCCTGCCTAACATGCAGAGTGGGGGCCTGTCTAACATGCAGAGTGGGGGCCTGTCTAACCTGCAGAGTGGGGGCCTGTCTAACATGCAGAGTGGGGGCCTTACATGCAGAGTGGGGGCCTGCCTAACATGCAGAGTGGGGGCCTGTCTAACATGCAGAGTGGGGGCCTGTCTAACATGCAGAGTGGGGGCCTGTCTAACATGCAGAGTGGGGGCCTGCCTAACATGCAGAGTGGGGACCTGTCTAACATGCAGAGTGGGGACCTGCCTAACATGCAGAGTGGGGGCCTGTCTAACATGCAGAGTGGGGGCCTGTCTAACATGCAGAGTGGGGACCTGTCTAACCTGCAGAGTGGGGGCCTGTCTAACATGCAGTGGCAGCTCCTTCCAGAGCGTTGGGGCTGCCACTGCAAAAGCACGGTCCCCCCTGAGCTTCAGCCTGGAGTCTGGAGCGGCCCAGAGGAGCTGGTCAGAGGACCTGAGGGACCTTGGGGGAACATAGGGTTCCAGCAGGTCTGAGAGGTAACCCGGTGCCAAGCCGTTCAAACATTTAAAAGCAAACAGTAAAACCTTAAAATCAAACCTAAGACGCACAGGAAGCCAGTGGAGGGCAGCCAGCACAGGGGAAATGTGCTCCTGCTTTCGTGTTCCCGTCAGCAGATTAACATAGCCCCTCTGTGAGGACTGTGTGCACAGGGCAATGTACATGGGTATTCCACAACTCAATCAGTGTACAGTATGTAATGGGGATATGTTTCCTCAACATGTCACGTCTGAGGCAGGATTCCAACAGGCGACTCTCTGTCTGAGGTGAGATTCAAGACGCCATCTTGGCCTCTGTGCCCCCCGGGCACCCCCTCCTCCTTGCAGTAAATCCTGGCTCACTGATCCGCCGACCCGGAGTGAGGCGACCGATCGTGGCCCCCGGACGCGTGTAGTCTTTTACCAACGGAGTTGCAGTTTTCAGCGATCTGATTGGCCACTGACGTTTCTCTCAGCGCCAATCGCGTGACGCCTAGTTCTATCACTGGTTAAGCTTGGCGACTCTTTCGAAGTTGGTTAAGGTTAGAGTTTGTCTTAGAGCAGGGCGATAGACTACCAACCCTGATTCCAAACTCTAACCTTAACCAACTTCGAAAGAGTCGCCAAGCTTAACCAGTGATAGAACTAGGCGTTAACTAGCTAGCAGGCTGTTAGAGGCAGAACTAGGCGTAACGTGATTGGCGCAGAGAGAAACGTCAGATCGCGGAACCCGAACACGGAACTGCAACTCCATTGGTAAAAGACTACACACCCCCCGGACCCCTGTGCCCCCTCCTCATTGGACAGAGAACATTGAGGGCCGGCCTCTGCGCCTTTAAAACTCACATATCACCTCTAGACCAAGGCGTTATTGGTGTCCGATCACAGCTGTATTTTGTTTAGCCTAGCGTTCGATAATGACTTTGTTCCATTGAAGTGTGTTAAAAGCTCTCGTATTATTAATAGCACAGCTATAGATAGCTTCCTTGCTAGCTATGATAAAAAAAATGTGGTGTCCTCTGTTGATGACGTTGACTGTCTGGTTAACAAATTCAACACACACTGCGCTGATGACGTAGCGCCCCTAGCAACACGCAGCGTTCGTCCTGTGAACCCCTCCCCCTGGCTTGACAACAACATCTGTGAGCTCAGGCGTAACTGCCGCAGAGCAGAGAGACGCTGGAAAACCTCTCATTTAGAAGTTCATCGTTTATACCTCAAAGAGCTGAGGGCTGAGTTTAATAACTCAGTAAAGTCCGCCAGGGCTACCTATTTCAGTAATTTAATCTCATCCAACAAGCACAATCCCAGAGTATTATTTAAAACCATTAACACACTTGTCAGCCCCCCCCCCACCCCCTACACCAGTGCTGTCAAATGAGGACTGTAACCGCTTTCTTCAATTTTTTGTCACCAAGGTTGCAAACATAATGGCAAACATCACTCCCTCTCTATCCCCCCTTCCCCTCCATCCCACCACTCAAGCATCCCTGAGCGATTTCTCACCTGTCTCTCTGGATGATCTCACCATCTTAGTCACCTCCATGAAGACCTCCTCAAGCCCCCTAGACATCCTTCCTACATCCATGTTTAAGGAAGTTTTCTGCTCTGTTGGCCCCAGTCTAGTCACTATCATAAACTCATCCCTAGCCTCTGGTTCTGTCCCAATCTATTTTAAGGAGGCAGTCGTACAGCCACTCCTTAAAAAGCCCAACCTAGACCCCACCATCCATAACAATTTCAGACCCATCTCCAAGCTGCCTTTTGCATCAAAGGTGTTAGAAAAGGTTGTAGCCAACCAGCTCACCACCCACATGTCGCAAAATAACATCTGTGACAAATTCCAATCTGGCTTCCGCAAACTCCACTCCACTGAATCTGCCCTTCTCAGAGTATCCAATGATCTCCTGATGTCTGCTGACTCTGGTGAATGCTCTGTTCTGGTCCTGTTGGACCTGAGCGCAGCGTTTGACACGGTCAACCACAACATCCTTTTGGACAGGCTCAGGGAGTGGGTGGGCATCTCTGGGAGCGCTCTAAACTGGTTTGCCTCTTATCTAAAGGAGAGAACGTTCTCGGTGGCTGTGGGTCCTTTTAAATCTGACCCCACCCCCCTCTCATGTGGGGTACCACAGGGATCGGTGCTAGGACCACTCCTTTTTGCCATCTACATGCTTCCCCTAGGCCTCCTCATCAATAAATTCACCGGCATTAAATACCACTGCTACGCAGACGACATACAACTACTCTGCTCTTTTAAACCTGACAACTTGGAGAAACTCAGCCTTCTCCAGGAGTGCCTGCTCGGCATTGAGAGCTGGATGGGGAGTAACTTCCTCCAGTTAAACGCAAAAAAAACGGAGGTGCTGATCGTAGCAGCTGAAAAGACTGCAGCTAGAGTGGCCACTCACTTGGGGTCCCTTAAAGACAACATACCTCCCCACCTGAGAAACCTGGGTGTTGTCTTCGACCAGGCCATGAACCTAGACAAACATGTCAAAACACTCACACGCACCTGCTTCTTTCACCTCAGAAAGATTGCAAAACTACGCACCATCATATCTCACTCTGAACTAGAACTGTCCGTGCATGCTTTTATTTCCTCTAGGCTTGACTACTGCAACTCACTTTTCACCTGTCTCACCAAATCATCCACAGATAAATTACAAATGGTCCAAAATGCTGCAGCCAGGCTACTCACAAGGTCAAAAAAATCATGCCACATCACTCCCATTCTGGTATCCCTGCACTGGCTCCCGGTACACTATAGAATTCACTTCAAAGTCCTCACTTTCACTTTCAGAGCACTTCACGGTCAGGCCCCCATCTACATCACTGAACTCATCCATCCCTACACAAACACCCGCTCACTCAGATCTGCCGATCAGCACCTCCTGGTGGTCCCCAGGTCCAGGCTTAAAACAAGGGGTGATCGAGCCTTCCAGGTGACAGCACCAAGGCTCTGGAATGCTCTCCCCCTGGACCTGCGAATTGCCCCCTCTGAGAACTCTTTTAAAAAACAATTAAAAACACATTTGTTCAGACAGGCTTTTGGTCATGCATAGGCACTTTTTTTTTTTTTTTTTTTTTGTCCTCACTGTTCTATAGTTTTTGTTTTAATTAGTGACTCATGATTTTATCGAAATTCTTTTATTCTACTTTTTCTATCTGGTTTCACTGTTTTTAACTGCTGTTTGTTGTTGTTGTCATTTATTTCTGATTTTGTTTTTATTGTGTTTTTATATTAAGCTGTAGTGTAAAGCACCCTGTGCATTCGTGCTGTGAAGGGTGCTATATAAATAAAGGTCATTCATTCATTCATAGATGCAGTACATTATAATTTAACTCAACATAAAAGCACATCACATTTCATATTTCTTTCTGAATTATGTCTGGCTTTCACTGTGGCATTTAACATATTTCAAAATTACAGATATAATATATAGAGATAGGACATATAGAGATATAATATATAGAGATATGTCATATAGAGATATGATATATAGAGATATGACATGTAGCGATATAATATATAGAGATATGACAGATAGAGATATTGTCACTATCCTGGCTGGGATAGTGGGAACAATATGAACAGTGGTCTCCTGCTGCCCTCTGGCGGGCACCGTCAGATGGTGCAGTCCATTATATCCTTGTGGTTGAATGTAATTAATATTATGTCATTATGCATGTTGTCGTTGGCTCTCCCTTCCTTTGTTTTATGTCGTCCTCCTGTCTGGTTGTTGTGTGTGATTATGCCTTTTGTGTCTAGGTTGGGTTATTCCTAGTGTGTTCTGATTTAGCATTCTATGTTTTTGCCTGGCTTTAACCAGGTGTTGCTCGTTATAATTAGTCTGTGTATTTAAGTTTGGTCTGTCCTCACTTCCTTGTGGCGTCATTATTCTCTGTTATTTTCAGCTTCTTTACTTTTGTGTTTTGGTCTTATGACCTATTATCGCTCTTGTGGTTCTACAATAAAAGAACACAGTGTTAGAGAAGAGCAAACTACCGTCTCCGTTTCCTCCTTCCATTCTGCTTGTTAGATTCTATCACCACCATGCCTATTCGTAACAGATATGACATATTATAGAGATATACTATATAGTGATATGGCATATAGAGATATACTATATAGAGATATGACAGATATTAAATTTTTTTCATTTCAACCTTTATTTTAAATCGTAAGCATCTGAGGTTTCCCTCATTTACAGAAACAACGATTGTACAAAATGCAAACAGTAATATATATAATATAACAACATAATAATAATAATAATAATAATAATAATAATAATAATAATAATAATAATAATAATAATAATAATAATAATAATAATAATAATAATAATAATAATAATAATAATAATAATATAATAACATAATACAAACAATATTCACAGAAATGTAAACACCAGAGTAAGAATAAAAAACATTTCAAATAATTTAAAAAGATCAGCTAAGGACGGCCGGGTAGCGCAGCGGACTAAGCGTCTGTCTACCACCACAGAGCCAGTGGGATCGAATCCAGCTGTGGTGCCGCCGGCTTGGCCGACCGTCCATACTGACACAATTGGCAGAGTTAGCGGGTGGGAAGCCGGCGAGGATGGGTCCTGGTCGATGTAAAACAGCGACTCCTACAGTTCGGTCGGGGCGCCTGCACAACGAGGGAAGGATCTGGGAGAGGTAGTGTGACCTTCCACATGTTACACTCCCCCAGTGAGAGTCTGCGCTGCCAGGTGAAAAGAAGTGGGGATTGGCTACACATGTGTCGGAGGAAGCATGTGATAGACAAGGCAAGACCCCCCGCATTTCACTGTATACTTGTATGCCGTGAAAAATAAAACTCTTGACTTGACTTGACTTGTCTCGGCCCTCCCAGACCGACGGTAGGGGGCAGAGCACGCAACAACCAGGAAGGGGGTTGGGAATTGGCATAACGACTAACATTGGGATGGGAGAAAAATGGAAAAAGGAGGGGGTAAAAAGATTTAAAATATATATATATTTCTTTAAGATCAGCTAAAACAGTTACAGGTAGTCACACAATGGTCTGAAATCATACGTTTAAACATTCCAAGGGAAGGGAGAACCTCCAATTTCAGAGAGAGTTGAAGGACATTCCAGGAGTTAGAGGCATCAAAGGAAAAGGCTGACTTCCCTCGATCAGAACAAACTTGAGGCAGACTGCCCAGATGTCGAGAGGTTGAGGTGAATACATACAATGTTATTTGGTGCCACAAGATGGCAGGCTTATACAAGCTTTCAGGTGGTGAGGTGAATACATGCAATGTTATTTGGTGCCACAAGATGGCAGGCTTATACAAGCTTTCAGGTGGAACCTCAAGTGGTAAAACCAAGGTGTCCAGAAAACCACATAAAACAAACCTGCTAATGTGTGTACACAGCAGCAGAGCCCCAGAACAGGAACATAGAAACACGTTGCTTTTCCTTGACCTACTACTCATTGTCTCATTGATTGATTGATTGATTGATTGATTGATTGATTGATTGATTGATTGATTGATTGATTGATTGATTGATTGATTGATTGATTGATGAATTGATTGATTACTTGTATTATTGCACAATGTCGTTCTATTGGATTCTTATTTATTATATATTACTATTGTATTATGCACAATCGTTGCGGGCAAGACCCCCCGCATTTCATTGTATACTTGTATGCTGTGACAAATAAAACTCTTGACTTGACTTGACTGATATGTTCTTGATTGTACAACTGGCTTTGTTTTACTGTTTATTTTAAACAATTGAATGCTTTGTAATTGATGATGCCATCATGTACCCTTGGCATCATTGAAAACGGGGGTCCCTCTCAATTGACTCCTGATGTGAAATATAGTACAAATAAATAAATACTAAATTAATTTCCAATGGAGCAGCACCAGAACATGGTGAGGGTTCTGATTGATTGATTGAATTGAATTGATTGAATTGATTGATTGATTGATTGATTGATTGATTGATTGATTGATTGATTGATTGATTGAAAACTTTATTAACAGATTGCAGAATGGGTACAGTACAGTACAGCTCAATACATACAATTGTTAAGGGGATGCAGACCAGAGAAAGACTTTCGTCTTGTTTACATCAGGGTCCCCCATTTTCAATTCATCGTAACATATATGACATACATGACATACAGATAGACAGTACTGCTACATCTATACATTTATGACATACCAGATTTGCAATTACAGTACTGTTTGTGATACAAAAAGAGTCCAGAAAAAAAGAGTATATACATTTGACGTAGAAACTGTACATTGGATTGGGTAGGTGGGGGTGGGGGGGGGACTGTACATTGGAGGTGGTTGGGTGGGTGGGGGGGGGGGGTTGGGTAGGAGTGGGGGGGGGGTTGGGTAGGAGGGGTGGGTGGGGGACACTGTACAACTGTACAAACAAAACTGTACATTGGATTATTGACAAGACCATGCTTGGTAATTTACTGTACATTGGAGGGGGTTGTGTTCGGACATTTACAGGGGCCAGTTTCGAGTTGCAGTCTCCCTTAGGTGTTTTTTGAGAGTGTTTTTGAAAGTGGGTAGTGATTCACACAGCTTTGGGTAGGGCGTTCCACATTGATGTGGCATAATTGCGAAACGTGTTTAGTCCCTTGTTTGAGCCGAATCTGGGTTTAACATGATTTGTGGAGCTCCCTCTGGTGTTGTGATCGTGGTATTCACTGACCTTTGGGAAGTATTTTGACATGTACATGGGTACCTTGGTCGTGTAGTGTATCTTGTAGACCAGGCCCATTGCAAGTTGCTGTACTCTGTCGTCTACTCTAAGCCATCCTAGGTTGTCAAAGTGGGCAGGGGTGAGGTGGGTTCTAGGAGTAAGGTCAAGCAGTAGTCTCTCTCTGCATTAGTCCAGGGACCTGGGGATAATAACTGAATAGGGACCTGGGGATAATAACTGAATAGTCCAGGGACCTGGGGATAATAACTGAATAGGGACCTGGGGATAATAACTGAATAGTCCAGGGACCTGGGGATAATAACTGAATAGGGACCTGGGGATAATAACTGAATAGTCCAGGGACCTGGGGATAATAACTGAATAGGGACCTGGGGATAATAACTGAATAGGGACCTGGGGATAATAACTGAATAGTCCAGGGACCTGGGGATAATAACTGAATAGGGACCTGGGGATAATAACTGAATAGGGACCTGGGGATAATAACTGAATAGTCCAGGGACCTGGGGATAATAACTGAATAGTCCAGGGACCTGGGGATAATAACTGAATAGGGACCTGGGGATAATAACTGAATAGGGACCTGGGGATAATAACTGAATAGGGACCTGGGGATAATATGTGGAGTCATGCCCTACAACAACATGAAACACAACAAGGTCTAGAAACATCCTTGTTCAACAATTATTAAATGGTAAATGGCTGCATTTATATAACAGCTTTTATCCAAATCGCTTTACAATTTCTTCCTCACATTTGACCAATTCACTCACACATTCACACACCGACAGCAGAGGCCACCATGCAAGGTGTCATTGTTTACGGGGCACTCTCGCTGGTAAGTTTACTTTACTTACTTTTTACATTTTAACGCATTAGCAGACCACTCATGGATTTAGTCAATAGTGGTATTTTATGTAGCCAGCTTTAGTTAATGTTTATCGTAAGTGAATAGCTTGTTAGATTCTAAATGCAGTTAGATAACGTTACCATACTGACGTTGGCCTAAAGTTACATTTACCAAATTATTTGCAGTAATTGGTGTTCGATAGTTTATCTTTGTTTATTAGATTTATTGTTAAAGTGAGCAACGCGTAGTTTCGATCGTATTCGTATTAGTACATCTGATTACAATCAAGAATCAAGAGGTTTATTTGTCACATACTACATACCAGGGCATACAGTGAAATGCGGGTGGCCATGCCCGCATTGATTGTGCAAAATACAATGATAAAATAGGCACAGAAAAAAATACCATGCGTTGGTAAAAAAAAATACATGCTAGGTTCCTGATAAACTGGTTCCTATACACTTCTATACAATATACAATTTACAATGTTAACTCTTAATGTATCTAAACTATACTATACAGTACCTCCTTCTTTTAAAGTGACTTAACACTTAGTTAGTTAGTTGCTCAACTAACATTAACCTTTCAGATGAAGAACCATAAAAGTCTGAACAATTAATCTGTTATCATCCACATTTATGCTGCTGTTATGTTTATGTTTTTGTGGGGTCAGGTGCAGGGCTGCGCTCCATCAGCTCCTCCATTCTGAGACCAGGACTGGGACATGTCTCCTTTGCGTCCAGGAAGTCTGCCAAAAGGCTGGAGGAACTTGATGGCCTTTTGGTATTCCTCCATCTTGTGCCTACTCAGTGCCATTACTGGGTGGCGAGAGGACATGCGGTCAAACCAATGGTTCACCTGCTCCAGGAGCCATGCTGTTGTCTGGTAAGATGGGGGTCGTTGTTCCTGCTCCACCATGAATTTCAGGCCAGCACTTGTTGCAAAGAACCCGGACGCGTGTTGCTTTTTAACAGCGGAGCAGTGCAAGAATGTGACAATTTGACCATGTGACCGCGGCAACGCGGGAGAGCGGCAGTGCGGAAATAGGCTGTCTCTAAGACAAACTCTAACCTTAACCAGCTCCTTAACAGCGCCTAAACTTAACCGTTCTAACCTTAACCAACTCCGAAACAATGCCTAACCTTAACCTTAACCTTAACCATGCCTAACCTTAACCTTAACCATAGAAAGAATATTGCCATTCTCTAAGACAAACTCTAACCTTAACCAGCTCCTTAACAGCGCCTAAACTTAACCGTTCTAACCTTAACCAACTCCGAAACAATGCCTAACCTTAACCTTAACCATGCCTAACCTTAACCTTAACCATAGAAAGAATATTGCCATTCTCTAAGACAAACTCTAACCTTAACCAGCTCCTTAACAGCGCCTAAACTTAACCGTTCTAACCTTAACCAACTCCGAAACAATGCCTAACCTTAACCTTAACCTTAACCATGCCTAACCTTAACCTTAACCATAGAAAGAATATTGCCATTCTTTAAGACAAACTCTAACCTTAACCAGCTCCTTAACAGCACCTAAACTTAACCGTTCTAACCTTAACCAACTCCGAAACAATGCCTAACCTTAACCTTAACCATGCCTAACCTTAACCAGCGAAAGAATACACGTTAAAAAAAAAATCACGCTAAAAAAATGTTTTTTGATGGGATTCGAACTTGTCAACAACGGACCGCAGGACTGCAGGACCGCTGCGCTGCAAGGTGAGCTGAGCGCCGAATGAAAATCATGGCGGATTAGGGCGGTTACATAATGCCGCAAGCTCTGCCGCTCCGCTCTGCGGTTGCCGCGCCTGCCGCGGGGCGTGTCGCAGCCAATCAGGGAAAACGCGGAAGCAACAGCAGCACTGCTCCGCTGTTATTAAGCAAAAGGCAACCCGGACTCCCACAGCCTCCTCCCGTCAGTGGCGGCTCTGCCACTAGGGGCGCACGGGCGCCGACCCACCTGCTGTTAAATCAGAGAAGAAGAAAATAAAACTTTTTAGTTTTTTGTTTTATAGCCCTATAAATAATATAAACATGTTTAAAATGAATAATATTTACTCATTTTAAGTATGTTTGTATTTCCAATGCACAATATAGCGTTATTATCTAAAATAAAAAAACACTTGTTTTCCTGAGCAGGAAGTGACGTTTTTTTTTATTTTTTAAATTTTTCCGTATTTCTCGGCCCGGGCTAGACGCGATAGCGCTCTGAGTGCGCGTCACAGTTTGATCGCTGTATCCGTCACAGCCAATCAGTGCATAACGCGTTGTGCGTTGAAATATGACTATTATGTTGGAATCCGGGCGCGATTTGAAGCGGTCTAGCCAGTAGCGTCAAGAATTTCTGTAGCCGCATTTCGCGGAGACGCTCTCTGATTGGCCGACGCCAGTATTTTTTTCCGTAGCAGAATTTCACAGAGACGATCTCTGATTGGCCGAATCCAATTTCTAATGTTCCAATTCTAGTTTATTCCTAGGTTGGTCCGTTGGTGAGAGATAGTTGTGTTGTTGTGTTGTTGTGAGATGCAGGCAGCAGAGCGTGCCGTGACTGCAAGTTCTTTAGACGGTTAAGCTTAGGCACTCTTTCAAAGTTGGTTAAGGTTAGAGTTTGTCTTAGAGCATGGCGATAGAACGCCAGGTAGTTTGCAGTCTGTTCGACGTGGAAAAATGGACAAAGAAATGTACTTGTGTTGTGCTAACAAGCTAACACTTGGCTAACAAGCTATATGGCGGATGCAGTCTGGAGACAGTGGACAGTGGTCTGGAATACATCAACAGTGGATTATACACGTTTATCAAGCTCTCCTGCCCTGGACGTTTCAACTAAACAGTGAGTCTCTCTCTCTCTCTCTCTCTCTCTCTCGCTCTCTCTCTCTCGCTATACACAGCTGTCTCCGCGAAATGCGGCTACGGAAAAAAGTATTGACTGTGCTTGCTGAGACGATAATTAATAGGCTAGCGATTCAAAACGCGCTGCTGTGTTGTGAACTATAACATTAATTTAGCTGCTGCTGATGCATAATGAATGAATGGTGAGTTGTTTAAAATGACAACATACATATGTTAATTATTTGATTTGATTGATCCGAGAGACAGAGAGAGATTGCTCCAGAGCATCTCAGAGCATTACATTTTCAACTCGACCTATTAACGTGAACTGCGACCCACAAGGCACCAGCGTCAGCGGCCGCCACTGCCTCCTGTATCCCTGTCCCTCCCACCGTAAGCTTTTAAAACATGCTGTAACTGTGGGGGACACTATCATTACTATCAGACACTATCATCTCTGTCAGGCCATCTACCTTCAGCTTGTCAAACACCCAGTGTGCGAACCATACCATGGTCTTCGGGGGAACTAGTTTCAACTTTATGCGCTGGGAGCGCTCTGCCCAAAAACGCTGCCGCCGAGAGCGCATAAACGCGAGGCGCGGAGCTGGGAAAAGGAGCGCGCCTGTCGCGCCTGTAGCATAGAAATTAATGACAGAAAGGAGCTGACAACTCATAAAACGTCCCTGGTCGACACAGGGCATAGGCTATAGGTATGAGTATTACAGAACCACACATAGTCCACACCACACAGGTGTCTAAATACACAGGCTCAGATTAACCCCTCTGATCCAACACTGAAATTCACACACAACAGTCCTATTTACACATAAACACACGGATGAACCAATACCGAACAACAAGTCCACAACCAAACACATCGAGTCTAACATTATTATAGTAGGCAAAAAAAATCAACATTATCGCCACCCACCTGATGGTGAAGATCTGCCCAATTCTCAAAATCTGCATGTCACAGAAGTATAGTCCTCGCAGCAGGCTGCTTCACCTTCTTTGTAAAACCAAAATTGGTTAGAAGGCTTACGTCTTTGATATTTCGTTTAACTTTCGACATTATCCTGAATACCTGTATTTATTTATTTTAAACGGCGGGTGAAATTTGATTTGTGCCTGCAGACTGCAGTGCAGCGCCGCCACGCTCCGAATGGTAAACGCAAGAATAGCATGTTGCCATCTATTACGAGTAGGGTATATCTGCAGTGCCGCAACCCCATAGATTTATGCTATTGTCTATTACGGTGAATTAGTGCGCAAATCATTAATCATTAGGGATGTCCCGATCGCCTTTTTTTGCTTCCGATCCGATCCCGATCATGTGATTTTAAATATCTATCGATCCGATCGTTTCCGATCCGATCTTTCACATTAGTAATCAATTTTGACGCATTTTTGTCAGAAACTGGCAGAGCGAGACAAGCCCATCTGTTGCCTATAATAGTCCGGGGCGCGAGAGCGGAGGCTTGTTTTGTTATTACATTCACCCTGAGAAATGTGCTTCTGCTTCATATGAGAAATATTAAAAGTTTCAATATATGTTTGCACATTAGTATACATTCAGTGTTCGACTTACGTAATGGTCCATTCTGGTCTGAAACGCCGACGATAATCCTCAGTCACGTAACGTTATCCTCCAGGTGAAAATTTTGTCTGAAAACTTCGCCTCCAGCCTGCTGCTTCATGAGTTTTTCCTCCACGCGGAATCTCCTCCTTGCAAACATTGCAACTGGCTTGACTTTCTATTTTAAAATGCTTAGTTCCAAACCTCTGACATTAAGTCTAGCTGCTCAAGTCAGTGGATATTAACCGTGTTTCGGGAGCGACGTGTTGTTGTTGTGATGTGGTCGCGTGTAGCGTGTAGCGTCTAAATTAAAGGGAATGTTTGTTGCAACGGTGAAAATTAAAGGGGAATGTGTTTGTTGTGGATAATTATTCTGCTCTGTGTGACAATAAATACATTAATGATGATATATTATATGTAATTTAAAACCAAAACTAAGGCCTCCGTATGAGTTTAAGACGTGGACATGGTCATGTTTGTTGAATAAAATTTTTCTTTTTTTGACTGCCGATTTTTATTATTATTTTTTCCCGATCCCCGATACTCTGAAAAGCACGTGATCGACGCCGATTCCGATCACGTGATCGGATCGGGACATCCCTATTAATCATACATCAAAATAGCCTAATTGTATTATTATACACGATGATGACGATACAGAAAATTACAGAAAAATGAGAAATGCATGGCAAAAATAGCATTTATTGTCAGTATTTTGGAGACCCCCCAAAAATTCACAAATCATATTTTCAGGGGAGCTGATGTCTGATCTAGGGGAGCCATGGCTCCCCCAGCTCCCCCATGATTCACACCCTGCAAACACCTCCCCTAATACTCCTGGTTAGTTTTTTAATTAATCTGAAATTATGATATGGTATTGTCAGTGTTACAGCGAGGGTGTGTAGGCTAGTCATTGAAATATTATATAAATTACAACTTTACGTTATTCATACCAACCTGTCTCATACCAGACTTTACCCCATAATTGTCAATCATAAATTCATTGTAGTCATGTACATATTACAGTAAAATACATTGAACCTGTTGTGGAATATTTTAAATGAGCCAAACAGTGAAACTGTAGAAATTCAGATGAGTCAAATTTTATCAAAAATAGAATAGTTTATTATCTGTTTCTATGGCCATAGAAAGATTATGCACAGTTTAAAATTTGACAAATTAAGATGACAAATTAATAAATAATGACAAGAAAGGTAAACAAAGGTGAGATTATGGGTTTTGTCGTATCTGTCACAAGATTGATATGAAGACAACGAGAAAAAGAACATGGTGTGATTTACTTGGACATGTCATATCTAAGTCAAGCTGGCCTGACCTTTAAGTTGTTGTCTGAGCTGTATACTAGTTAAACTATATGAACTAGTCAACCTTTTTCTTCTCCTGTCTGTGTCCAAATGCTGCAAGCCAACCATGGTAAGATGTCGATCTATAAAAGTTAGATGTTATGATTAAGCAAGCAAAATATGTATACTAAAATACCAAGTTTCCCACAGCAGAAACTGGTGGGTGAACTCTAAACCCTCTAAAATATTGAAATCAAATTGAGTTTTATTGTCACATACACAATCATACACCTCTTGAAGCAGGATGCTTGCATGCTGTGGAATGGAAATGTTAGAGATGAGAAGAGATACAAGATGTGTGTTGTTGTAGAGTGCATGAGCAACTCCATAACTCTCTATCTCCCTGTTTTGTTTTCTAGGATAAATTACCACTATAATGACGTGCATGTGTCCAGTCTGAGGTGAGCAGCAGTCATGACAGAAAGGCCCTAGCACTACAAACAACAGGAGTGGAAGACTGGACCTCTACCTGGACATATTATAGGCCTATAATAATAAAAAATTTGTGGAATGCAATTGCTTGCCTTGTATTTTTTCTACTGTTGACCAAACTTCTTTCTTGGTTTAATTGAGTAGTTTCTGGCATGATTGATATTTAGATTAGATTAGATTCAACTTTATTGTCATTTGCACAGACTACAAGTACTGAGACAACGAAATGCAGTTTAGCATCGGACCAGAAGTGCAAAAACGTACATATTATGTATAATATTTATAAATAGAATAAACAGTAAAGGTAGGTATGAATGTGCTAAGATACAGTCTGAACATTAACAGAATGAACTGTATGAAAAGAGTGGTATGAATACGCTAAGATATATACAGTGTGAACAAACAGTATGGGCAGTATGACATGTAGCATTTAAGTTAGTCATGGATGTATTAGAGCTCGTATAATACATCAATGGTTACAGTATGAAATGCAATGTAATAACAGCTTGAGGTATGATTCACTGCATTTCCATATTCACTTTGTGCATGTATATGTGAATGTCTTAACATAAGATAACCTTAGGATATGTGTGTATTTATGACTAGAAGCACAAGAAAAATATGAATGCATACATACTGTAAATGTTACAGTATGTAACGTTGCCTATGCATTCATATTTTTCGTAACTTATCCTAGGTTATGGGACAGTCCCCACAGACAACAGAAAAACTGACTAATGCTGTCTCTCTGCCACCGCCCAGAAATGCTATTATATATATTGAATATAAAGTGTTGTTAACATAGTAACTGTAATGTGGGCTGATTAATCAAATTATGCTTGAGTGTTTAACAACTGCCGTTAAATGGCTAATGTAAAGTAAAACAATAGTCATCAGTAGCTAGCATAGTAACGTTCGATATTGCCACCAGCGCCTAGTGATATAAAGAAAGTATTATAAATGTAAATAATAAAGTAGCAGACATATAAATGGTAGAACACAACAGTGATCAATGCACATTATGTATTCATATTTACCGAAAATTGCTGTAACAGACTAGTAGTGGTCGTTGCTGCTCCTCTGTCTCGCTAAAATCAGGTCGACGGCGCTGAGTGCAGATTTGTTTTGGAACTAAGCGAGCTACGTGAACCACGTGATCGCGTGGCGGCGAGATCACACAGTGTCGCAACTCTTATTACAGGACTCTGCCTATACCTGCCTATACCGAGCCACTGTCGCCCCTATTACTACTTAGCTAACCAACTACAATTCATGATGAAATTGATTCACCCGACAACACAGGACACCTCATGGATGGAAAGTGAACAATCACAATGCCCCTCCATCAAACACAGTAACAACCCTGTCAGCACGGTGGAGAATCCCATAACATCACCAACTCAACCCTGTCAGCACGGGGAGAGAATCCCATAACATCACCAACTCAACCCTGTCAGCACGGTGGAGAATCCCATAACATCACCAACTCAACCCTGTCAGCACGGTGGAGAATCCCATAACATCACCAACTCAACCCTGTCAGCACGGGGAGAGAATCCCATAACATCACCAACTCAACCCTGTCAGCACGGGGAGAGAATCCCATAACATCACCAACTCAACCCTGTCAGCACGGGGAGAGAATCCCATAACATCACCAACTCAACCCTGTCAGCACGGTGAGAGAATCCCATAACATCACCAACTCAACCCTGTCAGCACGGTGAGAGAATCCCATAACATCACCAACTCAACCCTGTCAGCACACGGGGAGAGAATCCCATAACATCACCAACTCAACCCTGTCAGCACGGTGGAGAATCCCATAACATCACCAACTCAACCCTGTCAGCACGGTGAGAGAATCCCATAACATCACCAACTCAACCCTGTCAGCACGGTGAGAGAATCCCATAACATCACCAACTCAACCCTGTCAGCACGGTGAGAGAATCCCATAACTAACAACACTAACTTGCAACTCATTCGATGTCCACCCGGTACTGTTCACATTGGTGGTATGGTACTGTATACACTAGCAGGGTGGTATGGTACTGTATACACTAGCAGCAGGGTGGTGTGGTACTGTATACACTAGCAGGGTGGTATGGTACTGTATACACTAGCAGGGTGGTGTGGTACTGTATACACTAGCAGGGTGGTGTGGTACTGTATACACTAGCAGGGTGGTATGGTACTGTATACACTAGCAGGGTGGTATGGTACTGTATACACTAGCAGGGTGGTATGGTACTGTATACACTAGCAGGGTGGTGTGGTACTGTATACACTAGCAGGGTGGTGTGGTACTGTATACACTAGCAGGGTGGTATGGTACTGTATACACTAGCAGGGTGGTGTGGTACTGTATACACTAGCAGGGTGGTATGGTACTGTATACACTAGCAGCAGGGTGGTATGGTACTGTATACACTAGCAGGGTGGTGTGGTACTGTATACACTAGCAGGGTGGTGTGGTACTGTATACACTAGCAGGGTGGTGTGGTACTGTATACACTAGCAGGGTGGTATGGTACTGTATACACTAGCAGGGTGGTGTGGTACTGTATACACTAGCAGGGTGGTATGGTACTGTATACACTAGCAGGGTGGTATGGTACTGTATACACTAGCAGGGTGGTGTGGTACTGTATACACTAGCAGGGTGGTGTGGTACTGTATACACTAGCAGGGTGGTGTGGTACTGTATACACTAGCAGGGTGGTGTGGTACTGTATACACTAGCAGGGTGGTATGGTACTGTATACACTAGCAGGGTGGTGTGGTACTGTATACACTAGCAGGGTGGTGTGGTACTGTATACACTAGCAGGGTGGTGTGGTACTGTATACACTAGCAGGGTGGTATGGTACTGTATACACTAGCAGCAGGGTGGTATGGTACTGTATACACTAGCAGCAGGGTGGTATGGTACTGTATACACTAGCAGGGTGGTATGGTACTGTATACACTAGCAGCAGGGTGGTATGGTACTGTATACACTAGCAGCAGGGTGGTATGGTACTGTATACACTAGCAGGGTGGTATGGTACTGTATACACTAGCAGCAGGGTGGTATGGTACTGTATACACTAGCAGCAGGGTGGTATGGTACTGTATACACTAGCAGCAGGGTGGTATGGTACTGTATACACTAGCAGGGTGGTATGGTACTGTATACACTAGCAGCAGGGTGGTATGGTACTGTATACACTAGCAGCAGGGTGGTATGGTACTGTATACACTAGCAGGGTGGTGTGGTACTGTATACACTAGCAGGGTGGTGTGGTACTGTATACACTAGCAGGGTGGTGTGGTACTGTATACACTAGCAGCAGGGTGGTGTGGTACTGTATACACTAGCAGGGTGGTGTGGTACTGTATACACTAGCAGGGTGGTGTGGTACTGTATACACTAGCAGCAGGGTGGTGTGGTACTGTATACACTAGCAGGGTGGTGTGGTACTGTATACACTAGCAGGGTGGTGTGGTACTGTATACACTAGCAGGGTGGTGTGGTACTGTATACACTAGCAGGGTGGTGTGGTACTGTATACACTAGCAGGGTGGTATGGTACTGTATACACTAGCAGGGTGGTGTGGTACTGTATACACTAGCAGGGTGGTATGGTACTGTATACACTAGCAGGGTGGTGTGGTACTGTATACACTAGCAGGGTGGTGTGTAGGGATATAGACTGATAACAGGTAGTAGTTACTGACATACAAGAGATCATAAAAAATATATACATCCGAAGGGGAAGAAAATGTACATTGGTGGGGGGTGGACATTACCTTCTGGAGGAGCAGCTCAAATTGGCATTTTGTTAGCCTGAACTACGCCTGGAGCCGGGCTCCATCGAACTGGAGCTCTTGGATGAGACGATGGTACTCCCCGTATTGCTGTCTCCGGCGAATGGTGTCGTGTATCCAGATTCTCCTCCTTGCTCTACGACCGTCTGGCACGGTGACAGCAGCAGGAACATCGATAAATGTATCCAGCAGAAGTATGAGGGCAATTTGCCTCTGCTGGTTGGTGGTCAGACTCATCGCGATTCGCGAAGAAGCACAAATACAATACACGAATACACTAATAAAAAGCTAATAAAAGCAAAGGGCGAACTGGTATCGGGTAATAACAAAATATATATAATTAATATACAATAAAGTATATTGAAATATACTATTTATGTACAAAACCGCGCCAGTAAAATCCGATAAAAGTTATTATTCCAAGATGGCTGTCATGTAGGTGTCGCTAGAGATCTTTCTCTCTCGTCTCGTCTCGTCATCAGGTAGCTTGGTGCGTCATCACGCTCTCGCTGCGTTTTTTTCTCACCGCATGCGCCCCGCCCCATTACTATCGGCGCACCGCGCACTGCCAGCATGTTTCAACTGGAAATATGAGGCAGGTGGACGGGCCCTTAGTAAGGTTGCAGGCTTGAAATTTAGCACTTGTAAAAAGATATGCGCTTTTGAAATAAAAACACATTCTAAACAGTGCTTTGCCATTCTAATGCCATTATCTGCATTGTAGGGCTATTTAGACTGTCTTAGTAAGGTTGCAGGCTTGAAGTTTAGAAGGTGGCAGCTAGGAGGAGCAGCTAGGAGGAGGAGCTATACCCCACATACAGAGAGGAGGAGCAGCTAGGAGGAGCAGCTATACCCCACATACAGAGAGGAGGAGCAGCTAGGAGCAGCAGCTATACCCCACATACAGAGAGGAGGAGCAGCTAGGAGGAGGAGCTATACCCCACATACAGAGAGGAGGAGCAGCTAGGAGGAGGAGCAGCTATACCCCACATACAGAGAGGAGGAGCAGCTAGGAGGAGCAGCTATACCCCACATACAGAGAGGAGGAGCAGCTAGGAGGAGGAGCTATACCCCACATACAGAGAGGAGGAGCAGCTAGGAGGAGGAGCAGCTATACCCCACATACAGAGAGGAGGAGCAGCTAGGAGGAGGAGGAGCTATACCCCACATACAGAGAGGAGGAGCAGCTAGGAGGAGCAGCTATACCCCACATACAGAGAGGAGGAGCAGCTAGGAGCAGCAGCTATACCCCACATACAGAGAGGAGGAGCAGCTAGGAGCAGCAGCAGCTATACCCCACATACAGAGAGGAGGAGCAGCTAGGAGGAGCAGCTATACCCCACATACAGAGAGGAGGAGCAGCTAGGAGGAGCAGCTATACCCCACATACAGAGAGGAGGAGCAGCTAGGAGCAGCAGCTATACCCCACATACAGAGAGGAGGAGCAGCTAGGAGGAGGAGCAGCTATACCCCACATACAGAGAGGAGGAGCAGCTAGGAGGAGGAGCAGCTATACCCCACATACAGAGAGGAGGAGCAGCTAGGAGGAGCAGCTATACCCCACATACAGAGAGGAGGAGCAGCTAGGAGGAGGAGCTATACCCCACATACAGAGAGGAGGAGCAGCTAGGAGCAGCAGCAGCTATACCCCACATACAGAGAGGAGGAGCAGCTAGGAGGAGGAGCAGCTATACCCTACATACAGAGAGGAGGAGCAGCTAGGAGGAGCAGCTATACCCCACATACAGAGAGGAGGAGCAGCTAGGAGGAGGAGCTATACCCCACATACAGAGAGGAGGAGCAGCTAGGAGGAGCAGCTATACCCCACATACAGAGAGGAGGAGCAGCTAGGAGGAGGAGCAGCTATACCCCACATACAGAGAGGAGGAGCAGCTAGGAGGAGGAGCAGCTATACCCCACATACAGAGAGGAGGAGCAGCTAGGAGGAGCAGCTAGGAGGAGCAGCTAGGAGGAGGAGCAGCTAGGAGGAGGAGCAGCTATACCCCACATACAGAGAGGAGGAGCAGCTAGGAGGAGGAGCAGCTATACCCCACATACAGAGAGGAGGAGCAGCTAGGAGGAGGAGCAGCTAGGAGGAGGAGCTATACCCCACATACAGAGAGGAGGAGCAGCTAGGAGGAGGAGCTATACCCCACATACAGAGAGGAGGAGCAGCTAGGAGGAGGAGCTATACCCCACATACAGAGAGGAGGAGCAGCTAGGAGGAGGAGCTATACCCCACATACAGAGAGGAGGAGCAGCTAGGAGGAGGAGCAGCTATACCCCACATACAGAGAGGAGGAGCAGCTAGGAGGAGGAGGAGCTATACCCCACATACAGAGAGGAGGAGCAGCTAGGAGGAGGAGCAGCTATACCCCACATACAGAGAGGAGGAGCAGCTAGGAGGAGGAGCAGCTAGGAGGAGGAGCTATACCCCACATACAGAGAGGAGGAGCAGCTAGGAGGAGGAGCAGCTAGGAGGAGCAGCTAGGAGGAGGAGCTATACCCCACATACAGAGAGGAGGAGCAGCTAGGAGGAGGAGCTATACCCCACATACAGAGAGGAGGAGCAGCTAGGAGGAGGAGCATCTAGGAGGAGCAGCTAGGAGGAGGAGCTATACCCCACATACAGAGAGGAGGAGCAGCTAGGAGGAGGAGCTATACCCCACATACAGAGAGGAGGAGCAGCTAGGAGCAGCTAGGAGGAGCAGCTATACCCCACATACAGAGGAGAGAGAGAGAGAGAGAGAGAGAGAGAGAGAGGGGGAGGGAGAGAGAGAGAGGGGGAGGGAGAGAGAGAGAGGGGGGGATAGGGATAGAGACACAGAGAGAGAGAGAGAGAGAGAGAGAGTGTGAGAGAGAGAGAGAGGGAGGGAGAGAGAGAGAGAGGGGGGGATAGAGACACAGAGAGAGAGAGAGTGTGAGAGAGAGAGAGAGAGAGAGAGAGAGAGAGAGAGAGAGAGAGAGAGAGAGAGAGAGAGAGAGAGAGTGAGTGTGAGAGAGAGAGAGAGAGAGAGAGAGAGGGAGAGAGAGACTCGTTCACATCACTGCAGCGACGGACGTGTCGGCAGCAACATGGTGACGTTGTGGGATAATAATAATATGATTCTTTACGGACACTGAGAGAGAGAGACGCGTCTGGAGGAAGATGGCTGAGAGGTGAGTCTACTATATTAATACACGATGTCCGTTGTTGTTGTTTTCTGCGTGTTCGCCTCCTGACGCTGACGACGTTGTCATTTCATTCGATGGAGGCGGCGGCGGCCAGCAGAGACCGTTATTAACCTAGATCTGTGTGGGTGTTGTAGAGGAGCTAATGTCAGCTAGCAGCACAGCACCCTCCTGCACCGCGCGCGCAGGAGACCAGCTGCACCTGTGTGTCCAGAGTCCAGTGTGACGGTGGTGCTCTGATCACAACCACTTCATCCATCCATCCATTCACTGGTCATCATTGTGTGGATGTCGGCTGCTGCCAGGCAAGCAGGCTAACAAGAGACACGGTTAAAGGAACACTCCAACATTTTGGGAAATGAGCTTATGTGCCATCTACCCTGGAGTTAGACAAGAAGATGCATACCTTTTTCTTCTCTGTGCACGCAGTAGGAGTAGGAAGACGTTGGGAACTAGGCTAATGGAGGAACCTACTTCCAGTGACTGACGCTAAGCTAGGCTAACGGTGCGTGTCTTCCTACTCCTACTGCGTGCACAGAGAAGAAAAAGGTACGTGTCTTCTTGTCTAACTCCAGGGTAGATGGCAAATAAGCTCATTTCCCAAAATGTTGGAGTGTTCCTTTAACTGAGCAGCAGCACCCTCCACAAGCAGGCTAACAGAGACACGGTTAACCCTTTCACTGCCACACGACAGAAGGTTAGCCCTTTCCTATCACACAACCGACGGCGATGCTCCATCATTAGCATCATTAGCTCCGCGGATGGAGCATCGCCGTCGGTTGTGTGATAGGAAAGGGCTAACCTTCTGTATTGTCACAGTGAAAGGGTTAACCGGCTGTGGTGTGACAGTGAAAGGGTTAACCGAGCAGCAGCGTCCCCGTGATGGAGGCGAGGGGCAGCTCTAGAAATGAACCATAGACGATGCCTAGTTCCCTGGTTCCAACGCCTAACATCTCTTATCTTATTTGTTTAAAGGTGAGGTTGAGAATGGTCAGGTTCAATTAAACAGAGACCCCCCCCCAAGCAGCAAGCATGAAAGCCCCACCGGCTCCATCAATAATGAATACCTCTTAAATCTGTGTTGCAGGGTTTATTCAGCCATATGTAAATCACAACTGGCATTTTTATCGAGTGGGCTTTGAAGCATTATGCAAATCCGGGCATGTTTATCAAACCGAGCCCTATTCTTCTATCGGCATGCCCTGGGAAACCTGTGCCTACTGCTACCCATGCTCTCCGTCACTCAGTAGCCTGCTCCGAGTCTGCCCACGGCACGGTTAATGGTGTCTCTGGCACGCCCGCCCCGGTCGGAACCGGGCAATGGAGTGAGGTTGTGTAATTTTGTGCAAGGAGAGGAGGACTGACTGTGTTGATATTTGCGGCAGGTCTCCCGCAGCAGGGCTGTAGGGCCAGGAGCAGGCAGACAGAAGGACCTCTCTCTCTCTGTAGTGACCACGGGCACAGCCTGTAGGGCCAGGAGCAGGCAGACAGAAGGACCTCTCTCTCTGTAGTGACCACGGGCACAGCCTGTAGGGCCAGGAGCAGGCAGACAGAAGGACCTCTCTCTCTCTGTAGTGACCACGGGCGCAGCCTGTAGCGCTCTCCATTCAGTGGTCTGTAGTACAGTGTTCATCATTATGTTTCGCCCCATAGGTGTGTGTGTGTGGTTGTGGTGGTATCATGTCTGTGCTTGCAGATGTGGTCTGTTTCAGCAAGTGTGTGTTTGTGTTCTGTTCTGGTGTGTTCTCTCAAGCAGTGGGTCATGTTGCTCTCAACTTTTCAGGCATGTGGCATATATTTCACACACACCGCATGAGGACCGTCAGCCCTGTACAGATGAACCTTCTGTATTGTCACAGTGAAAGGGTTAACCGGCTGTCGTGTGGCAGTGAAAGGGTTAAGGGTTGGGCTACACACACCGACCTGCCTCCTGGTGACTTCTGATCTGAGGAAGGGATTGCACTTAGCTCATGTGTTTACACCCCCCCCCCCCCCCCCCCCCCCCACATATGACACTGAAATATTCATATCTCTCCCTGAACGACCCAACTACGGACTATCTGTCACATACTATCTAGTCATTCTCACAGGCAGGTGTAGACTATAATGTCACCTCCCAACCTCATCATCCCAGAGGGGGCGCCAGAGGAGCGAGGCCACTCGGGCTTCTAGTGACGCTTATTATTAGATTGCAAAAGAATCAGAAGCACAGGAGTTTTTTGAATGAGTCCAGAGTTGGGGCGTTAAGGCTGAGCCCGAATGTTCGAATGTTCGAATGTTCGTTGCGTTGGCATTCGAATTCTAAATCAAAATTCGAATTACATTTTTTTAATTAAAACTTTGTATTTTTTTTTTTCTCAATATATTTTTTTTATGTGTCTTCATTCTGTTCATTCTATTCATTCATTCACCAATGGGGTTTTTCTTCACAGTTGCAGATAAAGATTAGGCTACACTAATATTATAGTATTAAAAAAAACTGCTGAGTTATATTCATTAACACATTGACCGCCACAGCAGGGGGCGCTAATACCCCATTCATTGCCAGGTCTTTATATATCTTATATTATATCTATGGGTCTAATAACGCCGTCGGGTCTCACTCTCATTCAAATTGAGGATTTAGTTTGAGGATATTTATAAAAATTATAAAAAATAAATTATTTTGATTTTTTTTGTTTTAATTATTAATTTCTTTTTAAACGAAGGTTCGAACGTTCGTTTGAAAAACCCTGACAAAGTTCAAATCCCAAAAACAGGCTTCGGGGACATCCTTATGGGGCGTTGAGGTAAGGTGCGATTGCAAATGAGGTATGAATGTAGTGCAAATCTCTTTAATAATAGATAAATAGAATGTGGTGTTAAAGTGTCTAAACTGAGTGTTAACACTATCAGTGTTAACTTGTTTACCTTTTTACCCCGTTGAATGCCATCATCCACTTCAATGTTAGCGTTAAAAACGCCTAATCTATGTTTTAAATTATGGCTATGTGTCTAATCTGCCCGTCGCTTATCAATGACTTGTTTGCAGTCAACATTGTCGAAACAGATTGTTTTTTAATCGGTTCATATCCTTTTTATAGCATTTCGAAAAGCTATCGTTCTCTCGAAATTTTTTGGAAAATTGAAAGATTCCGTCATAAACGGCATTTATTGGAATATTCTCGAATACACTAGACACGTTGTCATTTGTCGGCCTATTTATGAATCGTTTTCAAATAAACGCTAGATTATTGATAGTATATGTGTACTTATGCACGCTATAGAGGCGAGCTGAAAAATCTATTCTCTCGTTTCCTCAAGATCATGCACACACACACACACACACATAGGGACACGCTGTTATCTCAGTGAATACAGCTCCGATTACCCCAAGACTGGTAACATAGACTCCTTACCTTAGATCAGATGTTCTCCAAAAAGATTATTCCAATTCCTCATCGCCATTCCAAATATCGATCGCGTTTATTGATTGATTATTGGCTGCTGTTAGGCCTGCCACGATAACAAATTTTGCTGGGCGATTAATTGCCCCCGAAAATATCGCGATAAGCGATATTATTGCGACCGGTTAGAGAATTTTTTTTTGAGAAATTTATTTCCCAAAACTTTTATTTTGAAGCCCACCGCTCCGTCTTTTCCGGTGTTTTAGACTTTTATTTTGAAGCCCACCGACCGGACCGGAAGTATTGTTGTGATTATCCTAGCTTGCTGATGCTGCTGGTGGACTGGGGCCAGCTAACGTTAGCTTGCTGATGCTACTACTACTTCGACATGCTGCTAATGGGCTGGGGCCAGCTAACGTTAGCTTGCTGATGCTACTACTACTTCGACATGCTGCTAGTGGGCTGGGGCCAGCTAACGTTAGCTTGCTGATGCTGCTGGTAGATCGACATGCTGCTAGTGGACTGGGGCCAGCTAACGTTAGCTTGCTGATGCTACTAGTAGATCGACATGCTGCTAATGATAAAACAAATGTTGAGATTGTTGGTGAACAACTAACTTTAAGTTAGTTTTAACGTTAGCTACTAACGTTAAAACGCTAACGTTACACTACAAATAACGCTACTTGGTTAAAAGGAGCAACACTATTGAGAAATGTAGTTAAGCTATGTGGTGTTGCCCCACGGAGCTCCTGTGCTGTGCTCTCTGCTCTGTAGTAAAGCCAGCGGCCCGCCTCCCAACACGGACAGTGACTGACAAGGGGCACTGGTTCCGCCTCATTAAAACAAACGCGCAAATAGCAATTAATCGCGCCCGTCAAAATCATTGCATTAATTTTAATTATCGCGGCAATTAATCGATTTATTGCTTATCGCGGCAGGCCTAGCTGCTGTAAATATATATTCCATATATATAGTCTCGCGATCAGATCCCTCATCATCAGATCCATCGCCAGCACAATGGAGCCAGTTGGCTCCACATCTACAGATCCCACAGGGATCTCCCAGTCTAATGGACTGACCTGCAGTTACACAGGGATAGACGATAGGGGGCGCTTTTCCCCATCTGAGCTCCTGGAGGGGCTGCTGTACCAACGGGAGACTCGGTTGATGAAATATGAATTCACATTGCTAATAAAAAAATAAAATGACAAATCGCGTCGTCGGCACTCACCGGGGGGCATGAAATAACGAGATATGTCGTCGCTGGCATCCAAAGTGTTAAGGTGAGTGTTTGTTTAAAGTGAGTGTGTGGATGTGTGTGCAATGAGTGCAGATGACAGATTGTTACATGGAGTCATTGAGCATCCTGATGGCCTGGGGATAGAAGCTCCTTCCTAGTCTCTCTGTACTGGCCATGAGACTCCGGTAGCGCTTGCCTAACCGCAGCAGTTCAAAGAGGCAGTTGTTTGGGTGACTTAGAGTCTTTGGTTATTCTCTTAGCCTTGGCCCTGCAACGCTTGTTGTAAATGTCCTGGAGAGTGGGAAGCCCACCTCCAATTGTGCGTTCAGCTGAACGTGCCACTCTCAAGGATCCTCTGACTCCTTTAATAGGCGCCTAAGGCCTAACAAAATAAATCGTTTGGTTCCTGTTGGTTGTCAGTTAAGGCCATGGGTAGGTACTAGGCATGTACTCTGCCAGCATGTTTAATATCCATAATACTAAAGGTTAAAATACAAAGACACTGTACTACAAAAGTACAATGTACAAAGGTAGTAGTATTAAAAATGCCACCCCTAAATACTACTCACTAAATATCCTGACGTCAGAAAGCTGTGCAAATATTGTGAAATACTTGCTTTTTATATATTCTCATTATTGACATGGACTGCACTTTTTTACTAAGATTTAATTCAACTTTATATATATATATTTTTTCAAACTCATAAAATACATTTGGGTCGCACATAAATCGGCAGGGTCGGTCGGCAACCGGAACCAAACTTTATTTTGCATGGCCTAAGGAAGTAGAGGCGTTGCTGTGCCTTCTTGACTACACTGTCAATGTGTGTGGTCTAGGGCTGTCCCCGACTAAGGATTTGGATGGTCGACTATGATTGGCCAAAATGTGCCGTTAGTCGACTATTGGTAAAAAAAAAAAAAAGTACAATATTTAAATTTTTCTTTTTAAATGCGTGCCATTAGCGTTAGCCACGCTTCTAGGCCTCTTTTCTTTTGGTAAGAATGATACTTTTTTATTGTTTTTTATATTCTAATTTTTTATTTATTTTTTATTTTTTATATATTCGACTAAGAGGTTGGCCAGTCAACTACGGCTCCTTTCGACCGATTAGTCGACTAATAGGAGTCAGCCCTAGTGTGGTCCATGTCAAGTCCTCGGATATGTGGACTCCGAGGTACTTAAAACTGTTCACTCTCTCAAAGACCTCCTAAAGTCCACAATCATCTCTTTCATTTTGCTGACGTTCAGCGCCAGGTTCTCTACATCTCCCATGTAGACCCTCTCGTTGTTTGCAGAGATCAGGCCCACCACAACTGTGTCGTCAGCAAAACTTGATAATTGTGTTGCTACTCCGCTGAGCCACACAGTCATGTGTGTACAGAGAGTAAAGGAGGGGGCTCAGAACACAGCCCTGGGGGGCACCTGTGTTGAGAGTGATGGATGAGGAGGTGCAGTTGCCTGCTCTCACCACCTGGGGTCTGCCCATCAGGAAGTCCAAGACCCACTGGCAGAGGTCATAGTTCAAGCCCAGGGCCCTGAGCTTGGCTATGAGTTTGGAGGGAACTATGGTATTGAATGCTGAGCTGTAGTCAATAAATAGCATTCTCACATAGTTCCCCTGCCTCTTGTCCAGGTGTGATGCTGCTGTGTGCAGCACATGGGCTATGGCATCCTCCGTGGACCTGTTGGGGCGATATGCAAATTGCAGGGTGTCCAGGTTGATGGGGAAGGAGGAGCAGATGTAGCCCTTCACTAGCTTCTCAAAGCACTTCATGACTATGGAGGTGAGAGCTACAAGGGCGTCAATCATCACTGCCAGGTCCGACTTAATTTCATGGGCTCTGGTCTCCATCATCTCTCCACATGGGCTCTGGTCTCCATCATCTCTCCACATGGGCTCTGGTCTCCATCATCTCTCCACATGGGCTCTGGTCTCCATCATCTCTCCACATGGGCTCTGGTCTCCATCATCTCTCCACAGGACGTGGGCTCTGGTCTCCATCATCTCTCCACATGGGCTCTGGTCTCCATCATCTCTCCACAGGACGTGGGCTCTGGTCTCCATCATCTCTCCACATGGGCTCTGGTCTCCATCATCTCTCCACATGGGCTCTGGTCTCCATCATCTCTCCACATGGGCTCTGGTCTCCCATCATCTCTCCACATGGGCTCTGGTCTCCATCATCTCTCCACATGGGCTCTGGTCTCCCATCATCTCTCCACAGGACGTGGGCTCTGGTCTCCATCATCTCTCCACAGGACGTGGGCTCTGGTCTCCATCATCTCTCCACATGGGCTCTGGTCTCCATCATCTCTCCACATGGGCTCTGGTCTCCATCATCTCTCCACATGGGCTCTGGTCTCCATCATCTCTCCACATGGGCTCTGGTCTCCCATCATCTCTCCACAGGACGTGGGCTCTGGTCTCCATCATCTCTCCACATGGGCTCTGGTCTCCATCATCTCTCCACAGGACGTGGGCTCTGGTCTCCATCATCTCTCCACATGGGCTCTGGTCTCCATCATCTCTCCACATGGGCTCTGGTCTCCATCATCTCTCCACATGGGCTCTGGTCTCCATCATCTCTCCACATGGGCTCTGGTCTCCATCATCTCTCCACATGGGCTCTGGTCTCCATCATCTCTCCACATGGGCTCTGGTCTCCCATCATCTTTCCACATGGGCTCTGGTCTCCCATCATCTTTCCACATGGGCTCTGGTCTCCCATCATCTCTCCACATGGGCTCTGGTCTCCATCATCTCTCCACAGGACGTGGGCTCTGGTCTCCATCATCTCTCCACATGGGCTCTGGTCTCCATCATCTCTCCACATGGGCTCTGGTCTCCATCATCTCTCCACAGGACGTGGGCTCTGGTCTCCATCATCTCTCCACAGGCCGTGGGCGTGGCTGTCATAAGTTGGACCGTTCTTCTTGCAATGCAAAATTAGCGGCTTAAACTTATTGAAAGGAAGTTCTTCTTTGGCGATGCAATAGGCCACATTCATTTTCATCTTCACATCACAGAGAGTTTAGTTTCGTTGGTGTTGGATGTATGGACTCTACGCAGACAGGGAAATGGTCTGTAATCGCATGATAGACTACAACTACCAAGTAGAATAGCGTGGCCCAAGCAGGGAGCGAAATTAACTTTTTGACTCACCGACCAGTGGCTGGTAGATGGGAAAAATCTACCCGCCAAGCATATTTCTTACCCACCAAAAAAAACGCATTTTTGTGTCGCATATAAAAAAAATTCAGTGCATTTCAAGTAGATAAGGTATTATGTTGAAGAATACACTTAAATAAGAGGCCAGAGTAAAATTTGAAGCAAATTATTTTAATATATTGATTGATTACTTAATCAATACAAGATGTCAATCTTAAACTTAAATTGTAACCTAATGTTAACATCAAACATAACAGAACATAATAAAGTGGCGCAGTGGGCAAGGTGCTCGCCACTAGTGCAGGAGATGCTGGGTTCTCAAACATAACGGAACATAATAAAGTGGCACAGTGGGCAAGGTGCTCGCTCGCCACTAGTGCAGGAGATGCTGGGTTCTCAAACATAACGGAACATAATAAAGTGGCACAGTGGGCAAGGTGGTCGCCACTAGTGCAGGAGATGCTGGGTTCGAGCCCAGCTCTCGGCATTGCTACCAGCCTGGCTGGTCGTTCATACTAACACAATTGCTAGTGTTAGGGGTGGGAAAGCTGGTGGGTGGATCCTGGTCGTTATAAAAAGAAAAAAAAACATAATAAAATGTGTAAAATAAATAAATAAAACTTAAACCACCTCATTTCTCAATCATGTCCTCATCAGAGTCCACAATCTCCACCCTCTTTGCCCGGTCACGTCCGTCCAAAAAGTCCGGTCTCCTACTCCTGACGCAGTCCTGGTGCCACAGATTCACAGCTTTTGTGGTCATACTCACTGATCTCTGGAGAGGACAGCTGGACCATCAGGAGATCTGACAGTGTGTCAGACTTTAGGCTGGACCGCCAGTCTGTTTTTACCTGTTTCATTATACTGAAACCTCTCTCACATTCAGCTGTGGATGCAGGGAAGGACAGGACCAGGTCGACCAAATCAGGGCAGGAATATAGATGGCTCCTGTTGACCCCGAGCCAGGACATCTTCTGCAGGGACTGGGCCTCCTGGTACAGCAGTGCCTTCAGGACAGTCCACTGGTCAGGGATCCTTTCTGCAAAAATTCCAGAGGTCTCCAGGACTGGCTTGAAGTGGTCCACCAGGGTTTCGATTTCAGTTTCTCCAAAATCTAGAATTGTATAAATATTACAGAAAGCATAGTTTTAATTCTCAAATATTCAAACTATAATAATATGATCATGAACCAGGCTGACTGCACTGCCCTGTATTAAACATAAAGAAAGCAACCTACCTGCTGCTACGTCTGCTGACTCTGGCCAGTTGGTGAAGCTGACCACCTTGGTGGCACACAGCAACCCGTCACTGACGTCCTGGAGCCTGTCGGTCAGACTCTCCTGTAGCTTGTCAAGCATTTTCTCCTGTGAGGTGACTATGGTCTTGTTCTCCTGTGAGGTGACGCTGGTCTTGTTCTCCTGTGAGGTGACGATGGTCTTGTTCTCCTGTGAGGTGACGATGGTCTTGTTCTCCTGTGAGGTGACGATGGTCTTGTTCTCCTGTGAGGTGACGATGGTCTTGTTCTCCTGTGAGGTGACGATGGTCTTGTTCTCCTGTGAGGTGACGATGGTCTTGTTCTCCTGTGAGGTGACGATGGTCTTGTTCTCCTGTGAGGTGACGATGGTCTTGTTCTCCTGTGAGGTGACGATGGTCTTGTTCTCCTGTGAGGTGACGATGGTCTTGCTCCACTTGCTGTCACTTCTGGTCAGTGGAATTCCCTCATAGCTGTTGGCCATTGTGGCTTTCATCATGGGCCCTGTCTGAAGATAAAAGACTCATTTTACTATCTACTATTTACTATTTACATTTCTGAATTCACCTTTCACTCACACAATCATTTCTCTTAATTATCTTAAGGTACACATTTCTTTTGCAGCTTAAATAAACATACCTGGTTTTGTACTTCTTAAGTACTGCCTGTGTTGAGCACAAGGAGCTGTGTGCCTCCGCTATGGTGACAGTGGACCTCTGCAGACAGGCAGACAGGCTGCTCAGGTGTGTGAGTGTGTCATGCAGGAAGCCACAGAAGCTATGGTGACAGTGGACCTCTGCAGACAGGCAGACAGGCTGCTCAGGTGTGTGAGTGTGTCATGCAGGAAGCCACAGAAGCTATGGTGACAGTGGACCTCTGCAGACAGGCAGACAGGCT
>NC_140166.1:1987200-2079700 GCF_963971535.1 Notolepis coatsorum | reverse complement strand
AATAAACATGTTCACTTACTTGCACATCCACTCGAAGTCCGTAAAGGGTCTTGCATTCTTTCCAATGGCATGTACAGTCCGAAACATAATCTTCATTTTTGTGCTGGTCTGTTCTGACATGGCTGTTAGCCTAGCCACAGAGGGTCTTGAAAGGAGAGGCTCCAATGCAATCCGCGACGCAGACATGGAGCCAATGTGACACTGGCTCTGTTCATGGTCACGAATTGCTTCCAGCTTCATAGATGTGCTCCCAATAACAAAAGTGTTGTTTCTGTTTTTGTTTTTTGCATACTTGCGGCACACCGAACAAGTCATCACTCCAGCCCCAGCATCATACTGGAGCCAGTCTCTTGAGGCACCACTAACGGCATCTCCAAATTTCCACTCGTCTCTAAACTTTCTTTTATTAGACGGTCCCGCTCTCGCTGCCACTTCTTCCGCGGTGAGTTGTCTTTTTACCGGCCGGCTTACTCCTTTAATATGGTTCCACATACTGTATCAGTGAGTAACGTTATTTAACGTTATTACATTTCGCGTTAGCTAGGTGGGCGTAACGTTAGCTGAGCTCCCTACAGAGCAGAAGAAGAGCGTGCAGCTGATGTCACGTTGGTAAACAAGCCAACGAGATGACGCGCCGTGAGAGACGGGGTTGCCAAAAACGGCGACTGTCGTAAAACCAAAACACACCGCAGATTTTCTTTTTTTTACATGACTATAAGGTGCCCGCCACACGGCGGGCAGACCTCTCAGTGGGAGGCGCCAAACGTAAAAACTGAGCGCCAATGGCGGGCTCTTGTTTCGCCCCCTGGGCCCAAGCCCATCGATTCACTTCACACACAATTTATTTTTCTCACACACAGGCTGTCAGGCTATCACACGTGTGCTACGCAGTAAATTCATTCATCGTACAGACTGATTTTTTCGTAGCATGTGCAACATATATGTTGCACATGCACTGTACATCCCTGCAAAGGTTTTTGTAATGTGTGTACCGGCGTTAATCCGGCATGATTATCCAAAATGACCGTCCGCTTCCATTGATTCCGAGGCTCTAGTCAAAACAAAAGACTTCCCTGGCTTCTTCTACCCCTTTCTCATTTGGGATAGCGTTGGCTCCAGAATTTCATTGGCTACAAAGGTGGTCAATAATTTTCGCCATCAGCAGTGACTGGTCCGTTCAGGACCCGACCAAACCGGACGCGATAACTTATCCGAATGGCTCGTCAAATGACGCTCGTCGGATGTTTCGTCTTGTAACTCGAGACTGGAAGCACGCAATAGGTTGAGTGGGGTGGCGATCGAAAGGCGGCAAATTCAACTTTACAACAATGTATTGGTTGATCTGCGAAAACGTAGCTCTTAGCCGGCAGATGAGGGCAAAGTGCTGCGAAGTGCGCATGCGTGACGGCCCACTGTCGGACCGTCGGATGCTTAAGTGGTTAAGGAGTGTTTTGTAAACGTATATTAGCTAGCCAGCTAATACAGCTGATACATCTTCCTTCTCTTCATTGCCCACTCATTTGATTAGTTTAGAATCAAAACTCAGTTTTACAAATTAACTTAATGAGTTTGATGAGACATAAAATACCAGAATTAACATTACATGTGTCAAAGTTTCTAGTGGCTTGGCTTTACCATAATCAACATTATATTGAAATCACAATATGGCCTAGTGCCAATATCCACATGGTTGGAGGAGTTTTAGAGAAGGATGCTGAGAGAGAATGGAGGGGGCAGTGGCAGGACTGATGGAGGCTGAGAGAGAATGGAGGGGGCAGTGGCAGGACTGATGGAGGCTGAGAGAGAATGGAGGGGGCAGTGGCAGGACTGATGGAGGCTGAGAGAGAATGGAGGGGGCAGTGGCAGGACTGATGGAGGCTGAGAGAGGATGGAGGGGGCAGTGGCAGGACTGATGGAGGCTGAGAGAGAATGGAGGGGGCAGTGGCAGGACTGATGGAGGCTGAGAGAGAATGGAGGGGGCAGTGGCAGGACTGATGGAGGCCAGGCCACGTGAGCGGATCGGCGCGGCCGAGAAATCCGCTCTTCGCTCTTTAAAGCTTGGTCCGCTCCGCTAATCACTCATGTTGACCCCGCCCCCAAGTCGCTCTCCGCTTGCTCCCCGCTCACCTTGAATGGAGCGCTCCCCGCGCCAGATCGCTCTGCAGTTTTTTTTCTTTTTTTGGAGCATGGTGTAAATGAGCTCAAACTACAACAGTCTACACCCCCTGGGCCCCTTAACAATTGTTTGTATTGAGCCGCATTGTAATTGTAGCCATTCTGCAATGTTAAATAACGTTGTTTATCCATTCACTAGCTATATTAAGCGATGATAGGCTAGCCGAGCCACAATGCTATGGTCGCTGCCATTAACGTTAGCATGTAAGCTAACGTCAACAACAATGGCGTCGATACTTTTTCTAGCAGGAGTGAGTGTGGGCGTCTCTACAGTGACAAAGCCTGAAGAGGATATCACAGGTTCACCCTTCTCATTGGTTGAAAATGGCCTTCATGTTTGTACATCGCCATCTGTTGCTTTGGCATTGTACTACATGTATATTACATCAGTGTTAAACCACTGTGAGCGGCCTGGAGTGGATTGGAGCGGAGGAGAACTCTCGCTCCGGACGTCGCGCCGACTCATTTTAAAACCCACTCCTCGCTCACATCAAAACCGGCCGCTCCGCGCCCCGCGCCGCTCACGCTCCGATCCGCTCACATGCACTGATGGAGGCTGAGAGAGAATGGAGGGGGCAGTGGCAGGACTGATGGAGGCTGAGAGAGAATGGAGGGGGCAGTGGCAGGACTGATGGAGGCTGAGAGAGAATGGAGGGGGCAGTGGCAGGACTGATGGAGGCTGAGAGAGGATGGAGGGGGCAGTGGCAGGACTGATGGAGGCTGAGAGAGGATGGAGGGGGCAGTGGCAGGACTGATGGAGGCTGAGAGAGAATGGAGGGGGCAGTGGCAGGACTGATGGAGGCTGAGAGATGACTGAAGGAGACGGTGTAGCAGAGTGAATATTGACAGCCTGCAGAGCCTGGTGTGGAAACAGCCAAGCTGCCCAAAAATAGTGGTTGTGTTCGGGGAGCGATCTGGTCTGTTCCTTTATCCTGAAGTTACAAAATGAAACCTCGCATGGATGTTACTCTCCTCGTCAAAACCATTTGGCTTCGCGGTTAGGTGGCCGAGCGGAGATTGCGTTCGTCACCAGCCCCGGAGCTGAGCTGGATTTGCCTGTTCGAATCCAGCTCACAGCTCCGGGGTTGTCACCAGCTTGGCTGGCCGTCTGCACTGATACAATTGGCTGTATCAGAGGGTGGGAGAAGCTGGCGGGGTGGGTCCGGGTCGTTGTAAACAGCGACTCCTGCAGTTCGGTCGGGGCACCTGCTAAGCGTGGATTGGACGTGAGGGGGATAGTGTGGTCCTCCCACACGCTACGCCCTCTCAATGAGAATCCGCGCTGCCAGGTGAAAAGAAGCGGTGATTGGCTGGACGTGTGTCGGAGGAAGCACGTGGTAGCCTCCACTCTCCCAGATGATCTGACTGTGGGGGGTAAGTGCGCAGCGACCAGGAAGGGACTGGGAATTGGCATACGACTAACATTGGGATGGGAGAAAATCGGAGGAAAATGGAGGGGGAAAAAGACAAAAAAAAAATAAAAAAAAACCATTTGGCTTCTATTGTCAAACACTCTGCGACGGCCACAGTGAATCTGGAGGGGGAGCGGAGGTAGTGTATTGACTGACATTGACAGCGGATGGAGGGAAAGAGAGAGGGGGTTGATGGAGAGAGTATTGACTGATGAGAGTGGGCGAGAGAAGCCCTTTCTCACTCTAATAGGATTAATGTTAGTCTGAAGAGCTGCCTTTAGAGCAGGGGTGGGCAATTATTTATCCCGGGGGGCCGAATGAGCAACTGAAAATATGTTGGAGGGCCGGGCCAAAATTCCAAACTCAATTATGCATAATATACATTTTATTTCTATATAAAAAGCAGTAAATGGCATTGTTTTGACCCCTGGTAAGAGTGTATGTTATTATTTGGCAATTAAAAGGTGAGGTTAGCTTTCAAAAATATCATTTATTCAAATAGAATTTATTCCCAAAATGATAAACAAAATGTGAAACATTAATAACAAAGGGCATGTATGAAAAAGTGCTATACAGATAAAGTTATTATTTTGAGTTTCATATACTATTGAAACAAGGATTTTCTTAGCTTTCTAAAGACATCACATCATCTTATAGCCAAAATAAACAAGACATGTCACTGAACTGTGTAAAGAAAAGTGTCCCAGTAGCCTTTTTTACTTTACATGCCTATATTAAACATTTAATGTTTTCAGAACTGTGCAAAAAAAAGAAAAAAAAATATCAAGTGTCCCATTTCACTTGTTATATTTCCACATTTTAGTGTTCTTCAGCTTTTTTTTTCTTTCATTCAGTGTGATAAATCCAGTCTCTGTTGAGCTTTAACAAGTCCATCAAAGTCAGGTTGCATGTCTGAGGTGGAGATGCGAAGCACAGCTGCCAGATGTTCATCAGTGAGAGAGGATCTGTACCTGGACTTGGTAAACATCATGACTGAGAATGTCTGTTCACATATGTAGGTGGATCCAAAGAGAACCAACATCTTCTGAGCATGTCTCCTCATGTTTGTAAAGTTCTCCTCCTTGAGAGCAGAGTAGAACTCTAGCAGTGATGCTGACTTAAAGTGCTCTTTCAGTAGTGAATCAGACTGCAGGTCAATGAGTTCAAGCTGAACATCAGTGGGTGCACTATCAACACTGCAGGTAAAGGGAGAGGAAACCAGCTGCATTTCATCCTCAACCTTTTTGAAATCTTGAAAACGCCTTGAAAATTCATCATGCAGTGCTCCCAACATGGATGAGTACCTGTGCCGGTGATCAGCTGATGGTTTGACTTCTTTCAGGGTTTTCATGTGTTTGAGATTGTTGCTGCCTAGTTGCCTTGAAATTAATTGCAACTTTGTCATGAAGGCTTTCACATGGCTATGCATTTCATGAGCAAAAATGCCCTTGCCCTGCAGTTGTGTGTTCAGTAGGGATGGGTACCGTTCACATTTGAACCGATATGGTACCGGTACCTGTGAATCGATACCGGTACCCAACGGTACCTTTTTTCTGTACTTTAGTCTCAACAAATTTAATCTACCTACACCTACAGTACCTCAGTTGTGAAAAAAGAAATCCAAACTTCAAATAACCACACTTTCGACCGTTTTCGGCTTGCCCCGACTGCTTTGTTGTTGAATCAAGTCAAATCCTAGGTAAGCGTATATTGTGCGTGTGAACGTTGACATGAAAAAGTAAAAAAAAAAAAAAAAAAAAAAAATATATATATATATATATATATATATTTTTTTATTTTTATTTTTTTTATATCATGTAATCTTTCGCGGGCCGGTCAGAATCATCCCCATACCGTCCATCTCTAGCACCAGTGCTACCAAGTAAAAATGTTAATTTCGAGCCCTGGACACACACACACCACACAACTTAGCGACCCTCTAAAGCTGCCCAGGTCGTTATTGGCATGTCTAATAATGCTGTTATTAGAAAATGTGCGTGCACAGGTACAACAGATCAGTCAACAATGTCGAGCTAAAAAGTGAAGAAGATGAGGCTTCAATATCTGTTCCGTGGTTTGATGCAGTCAGTGGACAGCATAATTGGCCAAAACCAACCAGTGATCCCTCCGTTGTCCACAGTAATGTGGCCGGTTAGCCCATTCAAAGCGCCCAACGTTGTGACTAGTTGTGTTCAGCGACTATAGCGATCAAGTATATATGCATATTATCTTTTACGTTGTTCGTTATATATCATGTTTTGTCTAGAGAGAGGGAGGGAGGGGGCTGCTAGAGTGGAGCTAACGGTAACTTGCTGAGGCTACATCAACAGTTAACATTACATAAGGTTTTAGCGCAACGTGGGCAGCAGGGGCGGATTTAGGATTGTAGGAGATCCGGGGCTTAGCCCAGATGGGCCCCCCCTTTTTTTTTTTTTTTTTTTTTTTTTTTTGGCAGGCAAGGGGTGGTTTGGAGGGGCTCAGGCACGACCCCCTCCACGACAGATTTTTTTTGAATTTAATGAACCTGTATGTGCAATTTCCTGCAATATAGAGCCTTCAATCTTGACCAATAAAGCTGCTCTTTTCACTATAAAACTCAGTTAACCATAACGTAGTTATGGTTAGATTTATATATGGGGGGGGGATATATCATATTTTTCATATAATCAAAAAATGGTGGAGCAAGATTATACCTTTGCTCCCCCAAGTTCAATAGTGGGAGAGCAGAGATGCTCCGAATGCTCTTATGGCCAGGCGTCTATGATTCACTGATACAAAGTAAAATAGTGCAGTGCAATAATATAGTTAGTAAAATAGAATAAAATAATGCAATAGTGCATTGCAATAAAATAGTTATCATCGTATTTAATCGGGAGGCCGGTAAGGAGTGCATTACAGTAGTCGAGTTGGCTTGAGATAAAGGCATGGATCTGGTTTTCAGCGTCCTTTTGATTTATAAATGGCCGTACTTTAGCTATGTTTCTAAGGTGGAAGAATTAAGTTTTTGTCAACTTGTTGATTGTGATTTACAGCTTAGGTCTGAGTCTACCATAACACCAAGACTTAACTCACTCAAATACAGTTAGCAGCTGGATAGACCACAGATGGAAATTAGCTTCTGCTAAATCTGGTGCAAACATATTTTCATGTAACAATGATGAATTGATAAAAAAAAAAAAAAAAAAAAAAAAAAAAAAAAATTTTGTTTATTTTTTATTTTTTTTAAATAGATTCGGGGCTTTTCAGAATACATCCGGGGCTTGAGCCCAGGTAGCCACCCCCTAGCTCCGCCCCTGGTGGGCAGGGCACGAAATTAGAGCCCGCCACCCGCCATTGGCGGGCAGATTTTACGTTTGGCGAGTGAGACTGAGAGGTCTGTCCGCCATGTGGCAGGCAACGAAATGTGAAAACTGATCGAAAAACATGATCCAATTTTTAGCGGAGTTCTCACTCGCTGTCTCAAGCACACAGACATGCAGGGCACTGCTCCTCCTACTCCTCCTGCCCCTCCCAAACCCGTGTAAACACAGAGGCTATTGCCTCGAGTCGGGCAGTCTGCTCGAGTCTAGTGGGACCTCTGTGAGCTAACGTTAGCTACCGTTACAAAATGACCCAGTCAACTATTCACTTTTAGTTTATACATGAGGCATTGTCTAACGTTATCTAGCCGGCTAGCTACTGATAGCTCCTGATATCAACAAATGCTCCAGCAATAGTCTAGTAGTCGCATGATACCTCCGTTGGCTAGGTAGCTCACGTTAGCTCACGTTAGCTCACTACGAAATGTCCCAGTAAATTAAATAGTTCACTGAGGCGTTGTCTTACGGTTATCTAGCCGGCTAGCAGTAGCTACAGATAGCTCCTGATATCAATGTCTTATAACATTGATTCGATGCGTATTCGAGCCCCTGGCTTCCATCGCATGAGGGCATGCTGAATGTAGAGTAAAGGGTCCAGCTGCAGCGCCAGAGAATCCTTGCTGGAGCTGGAGGCTACTCGAGTATACACACAGACAGTGGAGCTGTTTGCAGATAGCGAGCATTTTGACTTGTTGCGTGGTGGCGATGTCTCGCAGATAATACAACTACAAGTATGATTATATAATATATATATTTAATTAAAAAAGAAAAGAAAAAATTGGCTGGTAAGAAATATGCTTGGCGGGTAGATTTTTCCCATCTACCCGCCACTGGCCGGTGAGTCAAAGTTAATTTCGTGCCCTGAACGTGGGCATTCCATAATGGCGAGGATGCAAAGCACGTTAGACCATTGGATCTGTCGCAGAGTTTACATTACACATAGAAACTGCGTGACTCGCGAGAGAAGTTGTCACACAGCCTTCAAACGCAGGGCGGAAGAGCTCGTTTGCTTCTAGAATTGAAGGTCCGCTCTGTTCCGTGTCTATTATGAAATGACAATTGCGCGTTGACACGCCCACTGCGCGAAGCCTCTGTGCTCCTAAATAACTTTTTCCAGTTCGCACATATCTATTATCTATATCTAATTCTATCTATTTTTAGGGGCAAATGCGAATGAAATAGTTGCACTGTCGAGCCCTGGCTGTGGTTACGTGACGTCATTGCTATTTTAGAGCTGCTCTACCGGTTACAAGGTATAGTAAAAATCCATACCGTACTGTGTGTGTGTGTGTGTGTGTGTCGTAGGGATGGGTACCTTTCACATTTGAACCGATACGGTACCGGTACCTGTGAACCGATACCGGTACCCAACGGTACCTTTTTTCGGTACTTTAGTCTCAAGAAATTTTATTTACCTACCTCAGTCGTAAAAAAAAAATCCAAACTTCAAATAACTACAATTTCGACAGTTTTCGGCTTGCCATTGCTCCGACTGCTTTGTTGTTGAATCAAGTCAAATCCCATCACCCCAGTCATCACACACATAATAAACCTCTCCAAAAAACAGGGACACGTCCCCAAGGACTTCAAAATAGCGAGAGTAACACCCCTGCACAAAAAGGGCAGCAAATTAGACCCAGGCAACTACCGCCCTGTTTCTATCCTTACATCCATCTCGAAAGTCATGGAAAAAATTGTATACGAACAGGTGGAAAAGTACCTCGCGGATAAAAATCTAATCTACGAATTCCAATCTGGCTTCAGAACATCCCACTCCACTGACACATGCCTTCTCTATTTGAACGACCACATCAAGCAAGAGGTGGACGCGGGCAAATACTGCGGCATGGTCATGCTGGACCTACAAAAGGCTTTTGACACTGTCAATCACACCAGGGAACATAATTAACTTTTTGACTTACCAGCCATTTGGCTGGTAGATTTTAAAAACTACCAGCCAGGCAGATTTTTTACCAGCCAAAAATTATAAATAGCTTTTTAGTATATCGCCATGTGTTTACTATATAATACTCTCATATGCTATTTTCAATTAATATCATAAACAACATAAGGAATATTATCATAATTTTGAGTGGACTGAAGGAATGAGTCAGCGACTCAGCGTTAATAGTTTTAAATGCAAAAATTTATTGAAACATAGAAGTGGGGTCGGGACACACACACACACACACACACACTGTTTCAACTCGCCACCCCCGCATCATATTGTAGTCTAGTCTGTCTTCAAACTTCCACTCCTCTCGAAACTTTTTTATATTTGAATATCAATATTATCTGTCCATCCTCAGTAATCCTCAGTTTACTATAATATACTCCTGTCCTGAGTCCTGACTAGTGACTCCGCCGTCTTTCCAAACGCACGCACACACACAGAGAAAGGGAGAGTGCCCCCCCCCCATTTCCCTTTCCCCAGTCCACACTTTCTGCTGTTCTCTATGGCTTTGCCGCTGATCAGGATTAGCTTGTTAGCTTACGCTAACGTAACGTTAATTTCGGGGCCGATGTGGGCATAAAGGAATGGCGACGATGCAAAGCATGTTGGATGCATTTGACCCGTTGTGAGAAAAAAAAACACCACAGACTTATTTCGGGTCGCAAAATAGGCGCACTGCTGTGTAGCCCTGCTCCTCTGCTTGACCGCCCTGCGCCACACAGACATTAGCACGGACTGGGCGGATATGACTCGTCAAGTTGCCACAGGATTTTCAAAATAAGAGTATCGATATGAACCGAACGTTGCTAGCTGCCGGAGCCATAGATATTGTAGGAGCCATTCTTGAGTTATTTAATCTTTGAGTTTGTATCATGCAATTATTTGAATTATGAAAATGCTTTATGGATTACGAAATATGAAAACAAAAACTGATAATTTGATTGACAAGTCATGATATTATTTACACTGATTATCTTATTGTAACTATTCTTATGATTTGAAACTATGTGCACTTTCCCTTTAAAGAGACCTACCTGAGCTATCCACCTGTGTAGTTTACCTTGATAAGGGGTGGTGGCTTGCGTGGGAAACGTGGACCGGGAAGGCAAACAGTTTTTGTACCGCACGAACGCACGCACTGCACGCATGAACCGCATGTATTAGATATACGAGTTTTGTTTGTTTTGCAGCTTGGAAATAAATGATTGATTCATTGTGACAGCCAAACGGATGGATCAGAATCTTTATTATGTGCGCGTAGACTAAAGCTATCCCCGGAGTGGAAGTGGCAAATACGAAATACAAAATTGTTTGTAAATAGCCACTATAGATATTATAGCTGGAGCTGCGCTTGGGGCGGAAATGAGACCCGCCACAGGATTTTCAAAATAAGAGTATCGATATGAACTATTTTGTTACACGCCAGGTGGCGGGCAGACCTCTCATTGTTACTCGCCAAACCTTAAATCTGCCCGCCATTGGCGGTTGGCGGGTACTTATTTTGTTCCCTGAATCACACCATTCTGATTGACAAGCTAAAAGCAATTGGTTTTGATAGTTTATCAGTGAGCTGGATACAATCCTACCTGGAGGGGAGAGAACAGATGGTGGAGGTAAACGGTACCCTATCCCCCCCCTCACAGTGAACTGTGGTGTTCCACAAGGAAGCATACTAGGACCACTACTGTTCCTAATTTATGCAAATGACATGTCGTCAGCTTGTGACTGCACCTTGTTCCTGTTTGCGGACGACTCAGCCCTGCTGGTCTCTGACAAGAACAAGTTACAGGTTGAAAAAAACCTCAGCTCGGAACTAGGTAAAATCTGCATATGGCTCGCCGACAACAAACTATCATTACACATGGGCAAAACAGAGTCCATTCTCTTCGGTTCAAATAACAAACTCAGCAAGACCGACGGCTTCTCAGTTACAGTGGGTGACAATATTGTCACAAGGAAAGATGAAATTACCTACCTGGGTTCCATCCTAGAGGCTAATCTTTCCTGTGACAAAATGGCATCCAATGTAATAAAAAAAGTCAACCAACGAACTTGATTCTTGTACCGGATCTCCTCTCTGGTAAACAAGAATACCCTGAAGACTCTGGCAGGAGCACTCATTCAAGGGTACTACGACTATGCTTGCACCTCATGGTACCAAAGCACCTCAAAGGCACTAAAAACCAAATTACAAACATCTCAAAACAAACTAGTCAGACTACTGCTTGACCTGACTCCTAGAACCCACCTCACCCCTGCACACTTTGCCAACCTAGGATGGCTTAGAGTAGACGACAGAGTACAGCAACTTGCAATGGGCCTGGTCTACAAGATACACTACACGACCAAGGTACCCATGTACATGTCAAAATACTTCCCAAAGGTCAGTGAATACCACGATCACAACACCAGAGGGAGCTCCACAAATCATGTAAAACCCAGATTCGGCTCAAACAAGGGACTAAACACGTTTTGCAATTATGCCGCATCAATGTGGAACGCCCTACCCACAGCTGTAAAGGAATGTGAATCACTACCCACCTTCAAAAACACTCTCAAAGAACACCTACGGGAGACTGCAATTCGAAACTGGCCCCAGTTGTACAATAAAGACCAAGCATGGCTTTGTCAGTATTCCAATGTACAGTGCCCCCCCCCCTACCCAACCCCCCCCCCACCTCCAATGTACAGCCCCACCCAACCCCACCTACCCAACCTCCTCCAATGTACAGTTTCTATGTCAAATGTATGTCAGTATTCCAATGTACAGTGTGTGTCCCCCCTACCCAACCCCCCCCCACCACCTCCAATGTACAGCCCCACCCCACCTACCCAACCTTCTCCAATGCACAGTTTCTATGTCAAATGTATATACACTCTTTTTCTGGATTTTTTTTTAGTATCACAAACAGTACTGTATTTGCAAATCTGGTATGTCATAAATGTATAGATGTAGCAGTACTGTCTATCTGTATGTCGTGTGTGTCATATGATGAATTGAAAATGGGGGACCCTGATGGAAACAAGACGAAAGTCTTTCTCTGGTCTGCATCCCCTTAACAATTGTATGTATTGAGTTGTACTGTACTGTACCCATTCTGCAATCTGTTAATAAACGTTTCAATCAATTCAATCAATCAATCAGGTAAGCATATATTGTGCGTGTGAACGTTGACATGAAAAGAAAAAAGGTTAAAAAAAAGGGAAAAAAAAGAATCGGTATCTCACTTGAATCGATAGTACCGACGTGTTTCGGTTCGATACCTCAAAAGTACAGAATTCGGTACCCATCCCTGTGTGTGTGTGTGTGTGTGTGTGGGGGAGAGTGAAAGAGATTCTAGGAAAGAGAGAGAGAGGGGCAGAATGGGAGGGCACATCATTGACACCTCTTTCTTTCTCTCTTCCTTTGCTCTCCTCTCTTCCTGCCTTCTCTCACCATGTGTTCTCTTTTTTATTTATCTTTTTATTGATTCGCGTCAGGGTCAAATGACAAATGATATGTTGGGGTGCATCTTCCTGACACTATCCATCTTTCCCATTTCTTCAGAAACTTGTCCTGTTGCAGTCTAAAAGAAAATGTAATTCTTTCCATTAGGGACGCACCGATCCGACTTTTTCAGTCCCGATACTGATACCTGGGTTTGGGTATCTGCCAACACCGATACCGATCCGATACCCATTTTCCAATTTCTTTTCTCCAAAAAAGTTAAGAAAAAAATTAGGGATGCACCGAAATTTCGGTGGCCAAAAATGGCCTTTCGGCTTTCGGCCGAAAGAGTTTTTTCACCGAAAATATATAAACAACCTGTAACCTTTTTTTTTATCCACTTTTTCTCCCATTTTTCTATATTTTCTCCCATCCCAATTTCGTATCATCCAATTCAACCCTCCCCTGTCACGAACGCTGTTTCTTGCCTCCCACAAGCCGGCTGCAATGTGGACTAAGTCATACATAGCACAAGTCCCCTCCGGTACTTGAGGTAACAGCAGTCGCATCTTTTCACCTGCGCAGCTCGATCTCTCAGTGGCGAGGAGTAACACGTGGGAGGCTCACGCTGCCCCCGACACTTCCTGATTCTACTGCGCAGGCGCACCAACCGACCTGGAGTCGCTGTCCACAACGCCCGATCCCCACCCATCAGTTTCCCACCCCCTAATACGGCCAATGTGTATTAGTACGGACGACCAGCTAAACTGAAAGCAAATGTGGAGCGCTGGGCTCGAACAGGCGAGCCCAGCGTCTCTGCATTCGTGGCGAGTGCCTTGCCCACTACGCCACGTAGCCGCCCAAACAACCTGTAATCTAACGCGTGTTGTTGTGATGACTTAATCAAAACGCGGCTTCAGTCATTACATGCGCAACGTGAACTCTTCAGTCCTGCGTTCTGGCAGCCTGTGATAATTTGTATGTAGATTGGTAGCGAGCTGCAGCGCAGTTCTCCTCTCCGGTCTGAGACCAATAGGGTCCAGCTGCAGCGCCGGAGAATCCTCTCACTGGGTCTTTCTTAAGCTACGTCATCCCCCGCTAAGATTCACGGGAGATGTAGTATATACAAGTCCTTCCATGTAGGCTAGAACGCAGTGAATTATGACAGTAGTTCAAGTTTCTTTATTAGTTGTCAACTTGAGTACTTTTATATAAAATGCTTACTGTAGCCACTACAGTAACATCATTAAGTCTGCTATAAGCTATTCTCCCTCTTGTGTGTGCAGATCTTTATGCAGTTTTAAAGCACCTTGGCTTTGTTCTGAATGCACTTGGTTGTAGTTATCCTACAGCGAAAAGAAAATGCACTTGACTTTTATTAATATTATTTAAGTTATGTTTTGCCATAATCATGTCTTTTGTCATAATCAGGTAGCTGAACAAAAAAAATACATTATATATTTCTATTAATCATTTTCAGCCTTTCGGCATTCGGTTTTCGGCCAACTGTTTCCTATTTTCGGTATCTGTTTCGGCCAAGAATTTCCCATTCGGTGCATCCCTAAAAAAAATATTGTATCCACGTTTTTTTTATATTAAAATATATTTAGTTTTTAAGAATTGTAAAGGATCACAAGTGTGTTTTTGATTTGTTGTAAACAAAGACGGAAAATAAACTTACTTCATTCAATTAACACATTCCCTGCCACGCTTCTATCCATCAATGTAGGCTCACTGCCACCACTCTAAGCCTATGGAGATGTTCACCTTCTTTGCAGGGCTATAACTTTTTAAATTGTATTGCTAAATTGACATTACTATGGCCCATTCAACATCGATTATCTATCGTTCAGGATGTAGGAACGTTATACTTTTTAATTCATAGATTCTTCCAAAAATACCTTCTAGAATATAAGTATGTTTTTATCGTTTTCTGCAGTAATTCATAGAATGTGAGTTATAGGCATAAACACATATTATCAACTGCCGTTTTATTGCCGATACACGCTATATTAAAAAATTCAACTGTACATGATTGTATACGTTATGATTCATCATGCGCGGGCGGCTAGGTGGTGCAGTGGGCAAGGCGCTCACCGCCAATGCAGGAGACGCTGGGTTCGAGCCCAGCTCTCCGCATTGCTATCAGCTTGGCTGGTCGTTCATACTAATACAATTGGCAGTATTAGGGGGTGGGAAGCTGATGGGTGGGGATCGGACGTTGTGGACAGCCACTCCTACAGGTCGGTTGGTGCGCCTGCGCAGTAGAATCAGGAAGCGATGGGGGCGGCGTGCCCTCCAAACGCAGACCCCCGACGCTGAGAGATCGCGCTGTGCAGGTGAAAAGATGCGACTGCTGCTTCCTCGAGTACCGGAGGGGACACGTGATGTAAGGCTTAGTCCACATTGCAGCCGGCTTGTGGGAGGCATGGTCTAACAGCGTTCGAGACAGGGGAGGGGAGAATTGGACGATACGAAATTGGAATGGGAGAAATATAGAAAATGGGAGAAAAAGTAGATAAAAAATTAAAATGATTCATCATGCGCGGTCGTTTATAATTCCGTGATCGTCAGTAAATACTTTATGTAGTATGGGTGATATATTGATCTGATCGGTTTGCAGTGAAAAGAATAAACAATCAAGCTGAAAGTAACGTTACTGTCCTCTTACCGTTCGCCGATGAGACTGGAGGAAAAAGATCCCACTTATTTGACGTCGATCTACTAGATCCATTTCCGGTTTGTATGGCGCAATAAACACCCAAATCATATAGATTATTGAGTTATGGCAGCGATCCATTGCATGTCAGTGTTTGTCTGTAGTCCCGCAACGATATGTGACTGCCGGACAGATTTCCCAGATGCACCGATGGCCACTTCCGGTTGTAAGTCGCCCGATCATCCACCAGCTCGATTGGACCTTATTAATTCAGACACGGAATTCTTCTCTCTGGGGCGTGGTACGCGCCAGGGCGACGCCCTTTCGCCCTCCTTGTTCGTGCTCAGCATTGAACCACTAGCTGAACTAATAAGGACTAATCCCTTAATACGAGGAATTCATGATGAAGGAAATGACCAACACAAATTATCACTATTCGCAGACGATATATATTATTATTTTTGGAAAACCCTGCTACCTCTGTCCCCGCACTTCTACATAGCCTAAGTGAATACAGTAAAGTGTCAGGATATAAGATAAATATAAACAAATCCGAAGCCATGATGATAGTCAGGGAATGGCCATCCCAATTAGATGATTTGGTCTCTTTAAAAAAAATCCAAACAGGGATTCAGATATCTTGGTGTTGTTCTTACACCCAAGACTACACAACTATTATCCTCAAACCACGATAAACTGATTAAAGAAATTAAAAAATATCTAGATAGATGGGATTTACTACCCCTGTCCTTTTTTATCAGGATAGTCAGTGAGGATGAATATCCTACCAAGACTACTCTTCCTATTTCAATCCATCCCTATACGAGTAACACAATCCACATTTAAGATGTTGGAAAAACTGATATCAAAATTTATCTGGCAAAAAAAGAGGGCAAGAATACGACTAAAAATATTGATGTCAACAAAAGAGAGAGGTGGCCTGGGCGTACCCACCCTGAGACTGTATTAATGGGCTGCTCAGCTTCCAGCAGTGGTGGCCTGGATGGTAAAGGATATGGAAACCGGTTGGATCTCTATTTAGCAAAACTCCATACCAGGAATATCAATATCCACCCTCCCATTTATGAGTAAAAAAGCGCAGGGAAAAATGAGAATAACTAATATATGGATCAAACATACACTGAAAATCTGGAACACAGTTCAAAAACACATAAAAGGTACCGTAGCTTTGTCAAGGGCTATGCCCATAGTAGGAAACATAGAGTTTCTCCCATCCATGTGGGATAACACATACAAAAGGTGGGCTGATAAGGAATTAATTACAATTGACCGACTATTTGATGGGAATACATTTAAATCCTTCTCACAATTACAAAACAGATTTTCTCTACCATCAAGTGACCTATACAGATATCTACAAATTAGAAACTATGTCACTAAACACGCAGATTGGGATACTATTAAGAAAGAACCAACTAATATAGAATTCCATTTTATACGACTATGTGAACGCCCGATATTGACAAGAAAACAAACATCCCTTATGTCCCAAAATCTAAGGCTAGCCATGTCTGATGACACTCTACATATGAAAGAAAAATGGGAACTAGAGATGAATACAATAGTGGAGGATTAGGCGAGTCAATATATGGTTTAACCCCAAAAAAATTGATACAAAAGGTTTTTCAATAGATTCTGGTAGTATTGGGCGTGCTAAATAACATACTAAAAGTCGACCAAAATCGACCCCTCCGAAAGCCGTCATTTCCAAGATGGCGTCCCAGATGGCGCCGGGGCGATTAAAATGGCTATATCTCAAATTAAGAAAATGGTGCAAAGGATTTCTCAACTGATTCTGGTACGTCTGGGCATGCTCACTAACATACTAAAAATCTAGGAAAATACACCTTCCAGAAAGGCTTCATTTTCAAGATGGCGTCCAAAATTGCGGCTGGCCAAGCTTAAAATGGCTATATATATGTCAATATAAAAATTATATAAATGATTTTGTCATTTGATTCTGGTACCCCAAGTACCCCTAGACATACTTAGGAACATACTAAAGTTTTAGGGAAATACACCTTCCGAAGAGGCTTAATTTTCAAAATGGTGTCCAAAATGACGACTGGGAGCTTAGAATGCCTGTATCTCAAATGGGAAACATTTCTAAAGGATTTATAAACTGATTCTGGCACCTCTATACATTAATAACGAGCAAAATATCTAGCTAAATATATCTGCTAGGAATGCATCATTTGCATCATCAAAATGGCTGCCTGTAGCTTATTTTGGCTAAAATTAAAATTGGTTATTATATTCAACCTAGAAAGCTGGCTTTGGTGTTGAACACAAAATAAATGACCCACTTATTGTGGTCTTTAGGCCTACTCATCATCATCTTCAGGATCCTCTGGGAGAAACTTGTTATGTGGATTGTCACATTCATGAAGTTGACATGGTCCACAGACAGTAGTACAGGTAGTCCATATTTTCTGCATGAGCAGCGAAGTGTCTTGCAGGCAGTGGTACAGTTACAATGAATGACCTTCAGAGACTGTCTGGAGCAGCATTCATTGTTGACATGAGTGGGACAAATCTATTGTCCTGCAGGTTCCAGCCCCAGTCTAGAGCATCTATACCATCATCTGTTCCCATCCAGACCATGACCTGGTAGTATGCTCTACGACAGTGGAATTTGGTAGCAGATTCAGTTGGTGGTAGACGTTCAGGCGTTACCGTTGATGAAGCTGAGACAACCTTCTTGCTGAAAATGTTATATCTCATTTTTGCAAGCGAATCTGTGCACTTTCCACCAAAAAAGACAGCCATTGCTTGGCACCCAAGGTCATCGATCACATCTGTTGTCTGGTTTGGTACAGTGAATGCATTGGCACAAGCCTGAAGGACAGGATCCCCTTTTACAAGTTTTTGGAATGCTGTCTTTTTGCCGACTCCGAAGATCCGGGAAGTTGTGTCACAGCCAGTCACAGCATGGATGAACAGCAACTGAGAACACACATCCTGTCCGAGTACTTCTTTCAAATGGTTTATGGCGTACACTTTAAAACTGCCATCAGCTTTCGACTTGTCTGATCTGAAATAAAGGCCCTTGCTATCTCTCTGTGCATAGTAAAGAAGTAAGACGAGGAGATCAGTATCTTCTCCAATCAGCGTCGTGGTGTGAAGAAGAGATGATCCCACTGCGGTTTTTTGAGAGTGTTTTTGAAGGTGGGTAGTGATTCACATTCCTTTACAGCTTTCCTTTACCTACTTTCGGGCATGCTGCCATTGATCTGCTTGCGACTCGAGAGCACAACAAACTTAACGTAGCTAATACCTTAGCTGCCCGGCCCGCCGACCAGCGCTCCACAGCATGACCAAATGAGACATAATGATTTTACTGCAACAAATGTTATAATAAAACAAAGCCTTTTTTTTTTTTTTTTTTTTTTTTTGCAAAACAAAATTGTTAAAAGTCAGTACTCAACACACAATGCATAATGAAACTAACAATTAAGGTGGCTAAAATGACATGCAAGTACAGTAACAGAAAACAAACAAAAGTATATAATAATATTTTACCGTATACAGTGTATATCCAACGAAATTACCAATTGTACCAATGTCTTATACAGGATATACTCCTAATACCTATTATCTAAAACCCTACACACATATGCTCCAGCTCGAACCCCCCCCTCCCGGACCCCTCCTTGGATAGTACCTCCATTATCCCTCACTCCTAACCAGACACCACCATTATAAGCTAGCTTTTATTCTCTCCACCACTTCTAACCACATTGACATTTTGGATTCGTTGAGTCCCAGAATTCTTGCTGTAGATATTTCTTGATAAATCACATCGAGATATGTAAGAAACCAAACCTTCCGGCACATTTTTTCCGGTTGAAACCAGCGTGATGCGATCAGTTTTTTAGCTACTGTGATACCCGATAGAACCAATCTCTTTAGCTGTGGATTTACTGCAAACTCAAAAACATCATTCAATAGTAATACAGAGGGGTGTACTGGTATATTCCAAGATACGAGTTTTGATAATTGATGGGTCACATCTTTCCAGAATGCCTTAACTGGTGGGCAGTCCCAATACATGTGCATAAATGTTCCTTCGTCTCCATTTGTACATTGGGAGCATTTTGAGTCTTGTTTGAGACCCATTCTGTTCAGTCTTATAGGACTCAAGTATGTCCTGTGAATATAGTTAAGATTGATTTGTTGATGGTCTGGGTTCCTTGATGTAAGACGGACATTTGCCCATGCTCCTTGCCAATCAAAGTCACTTTCCAGGTCTGGTATATCCCTCCTTCAGACAGAGTCTAGTTGGAGGGTTTCATACAAGGACGTTAGTAATTGATAATAAAAACCTGATACAAAACCTCTCGATGTCTCTCTTTCATAGAAGAATTTGTGGTATCTGTGGTGTTCAACTGGTATGTCTAATGGAACACCGTGAGACTTCAAACATAGCTGTAACTGTATGTAAAAAAGCCATGTGGACTCGGTGAGATAAAATTTTGTGCATATTTCTCCATAACTACAAAAACCCTGGTTGTTAAAAACATCCCCTAATGAGTGTATGCCTTGCTCTTCCCATATAGGGAATCTTATAGGACGTTTTTCAATTAAGAGTGCATTGTTATTGAATAAGGGAGTGTGATTGTGCCATTTTTGTGGGTTAGGATATTTCTTTTGTGTTTCACGCCATATCCGGATCGCATGGGTAATTATGGGGCCAAATTTCCGCTCACAGTGCTTGATTGGTAGTTTAGTGTGTGCTATGTCCTTCAGTCTATGTGGGGCTACTATGTTTTCTTCCAATTTTCTCCAGGATACTAATGCTTGGGGATCAAACCATATTGTCAATGGTCTTAATGTGTACGCCTTAAAATATTGGAAAAAATCTGGAACTGCCATGCCACCGTCTGCTTTATTTCTCTGTGCGGTGGATCTTTTTCAAGTTCAAGTTCAAGTTTCTTTAATAGTTGTCATACAGAAGTACAGAATACTTTTGTACAAAATGCTTCTTACTGTTGCGCTCCAGAGACTGTGCATGACAAGATAGTATGAAATAAAAACATAGTAAAAATTAGAAGAAAAAAAAAGAGGTCACAGTGTTCAGTTTAGACATATGTACAATGTTCGTAGACGTAGTTACCATACAATATACAATACTGTGCAGTGTACTAATATACAATACTATATAGTGCAAGGCATAAATGGACAAGGTGCAGTTTAGGTACAATTCACAGTAGGTGTACGAGTTGTAGTGCAAATCCTTTATCAATAAATATAAAGTGTAAGTGTGTTTGTGTGATCTAAAGTGTGGAGTGGGTGCTGCAGTGTGTTGTTTGTTTGAGTGAGTGTGTGTGTGCGTGTGGGTGTGTGTGCTGTGTGCATTTGATGGTTGTTGCATAGTGATTATTGTTCGTTTAGCGATTATTGTTCGTTTAGCAGCCTGATGGCCTGGGGATAGAAGCTCCTTCTGAGTCTTTCTGTGCTCGCCATAAGACTCCGGTATCGCTTGCCTGACGGCAGCAGTTCAAAGAGGCAGTTGTTCGGGTGGCTCGAGTCCTTAATAATTCTCTTAGCCTTCCCCTTGCACCGCTTGTTGTAAATGTTCTGGAGGGTGGGAAGCCCCCCTCTAATTGTGCGTTCGGCTGAACGTGTCACTCTTTGTAGTCTGCTACGGTCTTGTGCAGTGCTATTCCCAAACCAGGAGGTGATGTTGCCGGTCAGGATGCTCTCTATTGTACATGAGTAGAAGTTCCTAAGGATCTTCTGACTGACTTGGAACTTCCTTAGGCGCCTGAGGAAGTAGAGGCGTTGTCGTGCCTTCTTCACAACACTGTCAATGTGTGTGGTCCATGTCAAGTCCTCGGATATGTGGGCTCCGAGGTACTTGAAACTGTTCACTCTCTCAACTGGTGCCCCGTCGATGCTGAGGGGGCTGTAGTCCTTGACCCCCGACCTCCTGAAGTCCACAATCATCTCTTTTGTTTTGCTGACGTTCAGGGAGAGGCAGTTCTCCTGACACCACTGTGACAGGTTCTCTACCTCTTCCAGGTAGGCCCTTTCGTCGTTGGCAGAGATCAGGCCCACCACTACTGTGTCATCAGCAAATTTGATGATGGTGTTGTTGTTCCGCTGTGCTACGCAGTCATGTGTGTACAGGGAGTAGAGGAGGGGGCTCAGAACACAGCCCTGGGGGGCCCCTATGTTGAGCGTGATGGATGAGGAGGTGCAGTTGCCGGCTCTTACCACCTGGGGTCTGCCCGTCAGGAAGTCCAGGACCCACTGGCACAGGTCATAGTTCAAGCCCAGGTCCCTGAGCTTGGCTATGAGTTTGGAGGGGACTATGGTATTGAATGCTGAGCTGTAGTCGATGAACAGCATTCTCACATAGTTCCCCTTCCTCTTGTCCAGATGTGATGCTGCTGTGTGCAGCACATGGGCTATGGCGTCCTCCGTGGACCTGTTGGGGCGATATGCAAATTGCAGAGGGTCCAGGTTGATGGGGAGGGAGGAACAGATGTAGCCCTTCACTAGCTTCTCAAAGCACTTCATGGCTATGGAGGTGAGGGCTACAGGGCGGTAGTCGTTGAGGCAAGCGGGCGTAGATTTTTTGGGTACAGGGATGATGGTGGACTTCTTCAGACAGGTGGGGATGACGGCCTGTTCCAAGGACAGGTTGAAGATGTCAGTGAATACCGGGGCCAGTTGGTCGGCACAGACTTTTAGGACGCGGCCGGGGATGCCGTCCGGTCCTGCTGCCTTCCTGATATCCACTTTTTTAAAGATCCGTCTCACCTCATGCTCTGTTACCCTGAACACTGAGTCTCCATCAGCAGACCCCCCCCCCCCCATTGCCGTGGTTTGTAGGCTGGTGTTGTTATTCACAGCCTCAAACCTCGCATAGAAGGAGTTGAGATCATTTGCTAAGGAGATGTCACTGTTCAGTTTGAGGGGGGTTCCTTTGTAGTCTGTCATTGTTCTGAGGCCCTGCCACATGCCTCTAGAGTCAGCCTGTTCAAACTGAAGTTCAACTTTATCCCTGTAACGCCGTTTTGCCTCTATTACTGCTCTCCTGACGTTGTATCTTGCCATCTTGTGTTCTTCCATGTTGCCTGTCACCAGCCCGGTGTTGTATGCTGATGTGCGCACTTTCAGAGCCTCACGGACGGATTTGTCTACCCAGGGCTTTTGGTTTGGGTAGATATTAATTTTGGTGGTGGGGATTATTACTTCTACCTGAGTACAGACATAGTCAATCACCGTTTCGGTGTATTCGTTAATATTGGCTGTGTTATCACGGAGTACACTCCATTCTGTGCTTCCCAGCACTGCTTGGAGTGACTCTACTGACGTCACGGTCCAACGTTTAACCTCTCGCGAGACCACCGGCGTTCGCTTGAGACACTGTTTGTACTTAGGCAAAAGAAAAATTGCAACGTGATCGCTTTTACCGAATGGACTAAGAGCCTGTGACTTGTACCCATTCTTAAATTGCGAGTATTATACGTGGTGGTTTGTTATTCCAAATAAATTTGTATGTGGAGGAGTGTAATCTTTTCCAGTAACCCTCTGGAGGGGGTAACGGTAGCATTGAACTGATGAAGTTGATTCTAGGTAGTACATCCATCTTAACTATTGATACCCTTGCCTGTACTGAGTTTTTAAGTTTTGCCCACCTGTCCAGGTCGTCTTTGATTTTGTTCTGTATTTTTGTGTAATTGTGCTTCACCGTTTGTCTTATGGTGGGAAATATTTCCACACCCAAGCATCTAAAATGTTTTACCATAGGTATCTCACCTGGGAGGGTTGTATCTTTTTTTGCATGGGTGTTAAGTGGAAGGAAAGCCGACTTCGGCCAATTTATTTTAAATCCCGATAGATCACCAAAGTTCTCAATCAACTTGAGTAGATGAGGCAATGTGGTGTTGGGGCTTTGCATGAACAATATTACGTCGTCCGCATATAAACTAATTTTATGTTGTGTGCCCTTGATTACGATTGGTTCTATGGATTGGGATTGTCTTATATATTGTGCTAAAGGCTCTAATGATAGATCGAATAGTCCGGGACAGGGGAGGAAACTAACTTTTTGGCTTACCAGCCAACTGGCGAGTATCTGATTTTTTTTACCAGCCAAACAGATTTTTTACCAGACAAAAAAAATCGCTAATTGTGATAATTACTTCTTTGTATGTCAAGCCGTGTCAATGTTGTGTATGCATCTGGGTAGGCACACTGTGCCTTTAAGACAGCACGGTGGTCTTACGACAGTGCTGTGAAGTACCGTCAAGTGTTGTGGTAACGTCAGTTGGGTTGGTGTGCTGTTGTGCACAGTGCACTGGTTGAGCTAGCCCCTTTCGTGACTGCGATGTGCAAGCCAGGGGCTTTTGAGCAAGAAATAAAATGTCTAACCTTACGTCGTAGTCCGGTGCTTTTTTGGAAACATTATAGTCATAACAGATACACCTAGCTGGCTGCTTTGAGCACACGGGGCTAACGTTAGCTAGCAAGCAGCTATAGCTAAAACGCTAACTAGAAGCTAACCACTGTATACAGTTCCAGTAGACTAACATTACACCTCTGTGATTTAAATGTGTCCTTAGTAACTTATACTCGAGGGTTGTACTAGGGTTGGATGCAGTTCCCCGTTGGTCAGTCTGTCTGTTTTCCATCTTCTGCTGTGTTTAACGTTATCTGTTTGCGAGTGCTCCTGATGGCTAGCCTAGTACCGCGGGACTTTTATTATTATATGTCCGCGGGTTGGCCAGTACTGCGCAAACGTTTATTAAACATTATATGTCCGCGGGTGGTCTTGTGCAGTGCTCTCGTGGCACTGTCAACTAAAGCGAACACTCAGAAGACGCGCACCGTTTGCCAGTGCAGTGATTGCAGAATGTTTTATTTTTTTGTATACTCGCCAGCAGGGGAGGAAACTAACTTTTTGGCTTACCAGCCAACTGGCGGGTATCTGATTTTTTTTACCAGCCAAACGTAAAAAATACCAGCATTTGGCCAGTAAAGTGGCCTAATTTCCTCCCCTGGTCCGGGACTAAGAGGGCAACCCTGTCTGGCTGAGCGTGATACCAGAAAGATTTCGGAGATGAATGTACCTGTTGTAATCATGGCCGATGGGTCTTTGTATAATACTTTAATCATATCAATGAATCCTTTTCCTAACCCCATCCTTTCTAATACTGCCCATAGATACGACCATTCCAGCCTGTCAAAGGCTTTCATAGCATCCAGGGACAGCATCGCCTTAGGTATGGTGTCGTCCTTGTCTGCATCTAGTACGTGCAGTATTCGTCTTATGTTATCAGTGATCAGGCGACCTCTTATGAAGCCAGTTTGGTCCGGATGAACTAAAGACGTCATATGCTTTTGTAATCTGATGGCTAATACCTTAGAGTACAGTTTGACATCGGTTCCGAGGAGGCTTAAGGGTCTGTAACTACCGCACTCGGTGGGGTCTTTGTCTTTTTTGAGAAGGACTGAAATGAGTGCAATATTGTCGTTTTTATGGAAGCTCCCCTCCTTGACTGAGTATAAGATCATATTTAGTAATAAGGGTCCAATTATGTCCCAACAAGAAAGGTACATTTCTGATGGGATACAGTCTCTTCCAGGAGCCTTACCATTTTGAATTTCGGATATGGCCTTCTTGAGTTCCTCTAGTGTGATCGGTGTTTCTAACTGTTTAGCGTCATCCTCTGAAAGTTTAGGGAGAATAATTTGATTAAGATATGTGTCCATTTTGTATTGATCGAAGGTCGTTTCTGATTTATATAAGTCGGAGTAGAATTCTTTGAATGTATCGTTTATTGTTTTGGGGTCTGTTTCAAGTACTTGTTGTGCTCTAATTGTAGTTATATCTGCAAATTTTGCATTAATTCTTAATCGCATGGCTAATAGGTGACTAGGTTTAGAACCTTGGGAGTACTGCTGTTGTCTTGTGCTGCGTATTTGCATTTCCGATTGTTGTCTGTATATGGCATTGATCTCTGTTTTTAGTACGTTAACTTGATTTTCTAGTCTAGTTGAGTTGTTGTATTTTAAAGAATTAAATAACGTTGAGTAAAGCGTTTCCAGTTCAGACAGTTTTGTGCATTGATTTTTGCGCATTATGGAGGAAAATCTATCAGTGAAATCCTTGATCATACCCTTTACCGACATCCATATTATTCTGGGGTCTTGCACCGAGTTTGCATTCTCCCGTAGGAATACTATGAAAGCTTCTTTGAGTTGTGTAATGAATTCCTTGTTATTAAGCAGCATCGAATTAAAACGCCATCTTGGGGCCCGGGAAGATAGTATACCAAATGTTGCTTTTAGGAGTAAATAACAGTGATCTGATAGTGCATTGGGTATTATTTCCACTTCATATTTATCAAATAGTCTCGGGGATGCAAAGACATAATCAATTCTGGATAATGTGTTATGTCTCGCCGATCGACAAGAGTACTTTCGGGTCGTGGGATTAAGTGAACGCCATAAATCATTTACACCTGTAATCTTTGACCAATCCTTTAATGCTTTAGATGAATTTTTTTGTTCGCTGGAAAAGGCGAGGTAAGATTTGTCCATCCTTGGATTCCAAATGGCATTAAAATCCGCACCTATTATAAATGAGTAATCGGGATGGTTTAACATTTCATCGGTTAGTGTAGTGAAGAAACCCTCTTCGTACAAATTTGGGGCATATACCGCTGCCAACGCTATTTTCCTGTTATTGTGTACAATCCTAGCTATAGTTATACGCCCATCCGCATCCGACCATACCCCCTTTAATTCAATATTTAACTTACGTCTGACGACTATGGCTACACCTCGAGTTCTCGTACCAAAAGAAGAGTGACTGATATTATGATATGTGTTATCCGCTAACGTATCTATGTCTTCCTCTAAAATGTGCGTTTCGCTTAGTAGAGCCACGTCCACATGTTCTTTTTTCATCAGTGTGAGCACGCTTTTGCGTTTGTGTTGTTTGTTTATCCCACCAGTGTTCCATATCATTATATTCAAACTAGCCATAATCTATACATGTTTTTGTGTAGTTTTTGGTAATGCTTCTGGAGTGCGAAGCTACAATAGATGTACATCCAATTATTGAGGTCCCGTTGAGAGCCGAGCTTAAAAACATATATATATACAAATAAAAATCCCCTTTTTTCCCCTCACCCAGAGAGTCGTACAGGCCTGTGTTCCAAAAACACATCCTCCGCGTATGACTCCCTCCCTTAGGCCACCGGATTGCCCAAACTGAGCTTTGTAATCCTAATCTTCCTATGCTAATTGCCATAGGATCTAACATTTTCATTCTAATTCAATAGAATGTCGCTTTTGGTCTTGCGCCTTCCCTTACTGTAATGAAATATTATGAAAAAATGAAAAATTATAATAATACACTTTCATCGATATATTCTTTTGAACCTTCTACTAACTTATGTAGGAAACATCAGAAAAAAGGAAAAGATTGTAGAGAAACATTAACACCTTAATATGAAGAACAATGGGAAAGAACAATGTAAGATAAAAGAGAGAGAAAAAAAATAAAAATAAGGAGTGAGAGATAGAATAAAACTCAACGTGGAGAAGCCACTAGAACAGAATTGAGTAATTAGATAAAAGAGAAAAACAGAGCCTTTTAGAGCTACAATGTGCCAATCTCTACATCAGTGGAGTGATTATTTAAATTATTAGAATAACCTTGTTGTGCTCATACGTTTAGGTGTGGTTGATTTTTTTTTTTAAAGTCTTATTAAGGCCTGATTAAACTTCAGTCAATTGATCATATGCTTATACACACCGGATGTTAATGTTAGAGTTGCAGGCCTTCGTTGTAATGTTGCATTATATTCTAGAAGGTTGTAGAATACACTAGTATATACTAACAGACTGTTGTTATGTTCCAGAATGATCTTCCTACCCAGGGTTCATGACTACTAGTATTTTCGGGGGATTTCTAAGTGACCCAGAGCAGTCGAGCGATAAGCCCAGAATATTCCAGATTGTTCTTATTGTCAATGATATATTCTTGTCTCCACGGAGACCAGAGGTCTGAAAATATAATGCATTACGAATCATATTATACACATTATGCCTTGGTGTAGCCGGCATGCATATCATCTGCTACTTTTGTTGAGCCCGGATAAAGTCATTCTAATACTGATATACACAGAGAAAGAGAGAGATGAGAAGGCTTATCTGTTGTTAGACAATGTTCCGCTCTGCCTTGGGGGTTCTGCTCCATGTAGATTCCAGTATTCCTCGGCTTCTTTAGGCGTGTGTAATCCTACCCTACGGGCGTCACTGCCCACGATCGATAATAGCGCCGGGTATACTAGCCTTGGTCTGAGGCCAGACTTGAACAATTTCTACATCACCTCCTTGTAGGGGAGACGCCGAGCGATGGCCTCTTTGCAAAGATCCTCGTAGATAAATATTGGGTTTTCACCATGTTTCAGCTTTCCCCTTTGGTTGCGAGCAATTTTGATGATGTCATCTCTTATTGCCGTCTTGCGCAGAGTAACAATGATGACTCTTGGCCCGTTGCTTCTTTGATCCCGAGTACCGATTCTGTAAGCTTGGTCCACTGTCGGCACTGTGTTTAAAAAGTTGTTACCCAAAATCTCTGATAGCACTGTTGGAAAGTTGTCGTCTGCGCAATTGACTGCTTCATCAAGTCCTACAATGCGGATGTTATTTCGCTTGTAGTAGCGTTGGGTTTCGAGTAGCCTCTCCATCGCTTCATCTTTAACTTCTTGTATTTTCCTCCGGCATGCCTCTTCCACCCTTTTTATCTCCTTTGTTACCTCTGTCATACCAACGTTGATGGTGTTCTCGTTCTCTTTGACTGCCCGTGTAATTTCTGTCACCGTATTCTCCACTGTCGTGATTCGCTCGGACTGTACAGCGACCGCTTTCATAACTTCTTCTAATTTAGCATCGATGTGTTCAAATTTAGTATCGATGTGTGCGACGTGTAATTTGAAAGCTACCATCTGTTCATTAATCAGATCCTTGATCAGGCTAGTCAGGGAGTTAAAGTCGGGTTGTGTAATTACACTGCCAGTGCCAGTTGTTATTGTAGCTGCAGTGATGGGGCCGACGGGTTTGTTGGCTATTATCTTCTCAATATCCTCTGCTTTGTCCTTCACGCTACTTTTTCCTGTCGTTCCCGTTGTGTTGTCCTCTATTGTCTCCATCTCGGAGCCAGTCGCCGATGTACCCGGTATATTCTCCGTTATATTCCCATCGGGGGTTGTCATCAGCGGATCTGCCGGCGCGCCGCCTGTTATTTTCTTGGAGCGTGTATCAATCGTCGCCGTTGTATTCACTGCTTCTTTTTTCTTTCTACCCCTATTCTCATCCTTACCCCCCATGCTGAGTCTTTATGTCTTTTGATATAGTTAGTAGGAGTTCCTATCAATACATACGATGTGGTCTAATCTCTTTGGTATTTGTTAAAATAATGTTTTTGAACTAAATTAACGGTGACGGGAGCGGAGCTGTTACCAAATGCGTGTGCTACATGTTGTAGCTAAACCGGAAGGTCAAACAAAGCCTTTCTATACATTTGTCTGGTTGAAAACTTTATTAACAGATTGCAGAATGGGTAGTTGGGTACGGAATGAGCAACGGAATGGAACTGAGCTATGAACGGAATAATGCCTTGCTTACTTGCTGTATTCGGGTAAATAATATGCTGATGTTATATTGAACGTGTAACACTAACTATATAACGTTATTATTAACTAACTAGCTACCGTACCGGGAGCTCACGTTGATGCCTGGATGGTGCTAACTAACTAGCTACCGTACCGGGAGATCACGTTGATGCCTGGATGGTGCTAACTAACTAGCTACCGTTCCGGGAGATCACGTTGATGCCTGGATGGTGCTAACTAACTAGCTACCGTACCGGGGGCTCACGTTGATGCCTGGATGGTGCTAACTAACTAGCTACCGTACCGGGAGCTCACGTTGATGCCTGGATGGTGCTAACTAACTAGCTACCGTACCGGGAGATCACGTTGATGCCTGGATGGTGCTAACTAACTAGCTACCGTACCGGGAGCTCACGTTGATGCCTGGATGGTGCTAACTAACTAGCTACCGTACCGGGAGCTCACGTTGATGCCTGGATGGTGCTAACTAACTAGCTACCGTACCGGGAGCTCACGTTGATGCCTGGATGGTGCTAGCTAACTAGCTACCGTTCCGGGAGCTCACGTTGATGCCTGGATGGTGCTAGCTAACTAGCTACCATCCCGGGAGCTCACGTTGATACCTACTAACTGGCTACCGTTCTGTGATTTGTTTACTTCGAGGTTGAAGAAAGTGCACTTTTAGGTTGAAAGAACGGGGGCCGGGGGAGCTCCAGTAGCTCACCGCGTACCTCGGACGCTATTTCGGCGTCGGGGACAACCGTGCGCGTCACGGATCTGGGGTACACGAGTTCGACTCCCGGACTCGCCGTATTTTCTCAGTGTCTTTCCCCCGATCTATACCCCATTCAACCTGTTTCTGTCGGTCATGCTTGACCAGAAAAAGCGATAAACGCTAAAAGAACCAGCTGACTGGTCAAAAAAACAGCGGTGATGCGGTATTCAACCTACTCTTGCGGTGGGCGTGATGTAACCGCGATACCGCGGTAATGCGGTAATCGCGGCAGCTCTAGGTACAAGATGCTGATTCAGAATCCGGGTACTGAAAATCTCCATTGAAAGGAAAAGAAAAAAGTCATCCATTCGCCCACAGGGCACATTGCAGTGGAGCGATGGCGCCCCTAAGAGGATCTGGCCGGTATTGCACATCCTTGAATTCACAGACTAGGGAATATATGCACTGCCGCTCTGCGACCTTGACCCGGTTATTAAAATGATATAAAAGCAATAACAACTTGCCACGGCTTTATACGTGATTCTGTCCACAAGTTCCACAACGCATGGATTCGAAACCCGTATTAACTCGTGGTCTGGCGGCAAAGTGTTAAGAAGATGTTTGCATTTCGATTCTTAAAAAAATTAAATAAAATCTTATTATTATTTTTTTTATAAATTAATTTGTTAATTAATACCCTAGTTACAGTACAGCAACCAAATTAAACTGTATCAAGTCAACTGACAATGTGAATAGTATGAAAAAGAAAATAAAGGAGTTTTCAAATAATTTTTTTCTCCTGCGAAATAAGCTGTGACCTGTTTTGACCTGCACCTCAAAGAATCGGAATCAAGAATCGTTTAGAACAGGAATCGAAATGGAGAATCAAAATCGTTCAAATCCAAAAGATGCCCAACCCTAGTTACTGTGCTATTTTGATGTAGATTGCGAGCTGCAGCGCAGTCCTGACTCCTGTGTCACCTGCGGAGACACGTTGTGGGCGTCTACTAGTCGAGTTTTTACACATGGATATTCTCACTATTTCTCTTTTGTCGAGCACAAAGAAAAGAACGTTTTCCAGGAAATACCTAGTGGCTAATAGTTGTTATCGTCGTCGAAAATATATAATAATAAGGGTTACAATATGCAGTGGAAAAGTACGTTCATGAGATACACATTTACCTTAGACCTCCATGGTGATGCAAGCATTAGCTATATACAGTATAACGTTAGCTAGCTACTCTCAAGCATTACTTACAGTTGACTTGATTGAAGATTACAAGAACTATGACGATAATCCATGATTACTACTATTGCTGATACATTTTAGTGGAGAGGGGAGCTATATTCAAGTAGCAACTAGTACGAGCAGTGTTCTCAAACAGTAGCCTTTCTTTTCTCCCCTTCTCATTTCTGTTGAAACTAGGGATGCTCGATATTGGCTTTTTTACCGATACCGATATACCGATATTGTCCAACTCTTAATTTCCGATACCAATATCAACCGATACCGATATATAGGGTTTCCCCCCCCCCAAAAATGGAATAATTTCAGGTAATTAACATTACATATCTCTTGTTGTGGAATTAACACAACATTATGCATACTTTTGACAATAAATACAATCAGAATTTGTTCTTACTTGCTTGCCTGGGTAAATAAAGGTTATAGAAATGTAAAAAGAAAAAAAAATTGAAACCCGATACAGATATTTTCCGATATCACATTTTAATGCCGATATCGGCCGATAATATCGGTAGGCCGATAATATCGGACATCCCTAGTTGAAACCATAGGGCACCAGGGTACTGTGCACACATCATTGGGCTCATGTACAGTTTAGACATTTCTCGTCCATAAAATGAAGACACTGCCTCCTGTACAAGTCGGCCACAGCAGTGGCATAAACCCAGAGGGAAGAAGGTAGCAGGCCAGCCTATAACCTCTGCAGTGGTGGCAAAATTGATCCCCACCTACACTCCTAACAGGTAGTTTCAAAGCACAATAAAAACACAGATACATTTGGTAATAAAGGCAAAATGGTGCTCATTCACAGTTTATTGAATAAAAATGTTTGCACCGTCATGCAGTTTGATGTGAAAGAATAATAGCCCATTGGTTGTGGCTTGAGCTATCAGGTAATGGTATTCTTGGCTGGAAGTTAGACAGCATGCTCACAACATACCAGATCTGGTTGATGTTTGTCAACCTTATGTTAGGGATCCTCTCTGACACAATTTTAAATTTCTTTATCTTTGATATAGCACGTTCAACATGTATCCTGTGTGCAGCCACTTTCTTTGTTAGGCAGACATCTGCAGAGGACATCTGCCTTTTTCCTCTGACGAAGGGTGGGATGTTTATTTCAAGTCCAATTTCTTGTAGGTCATTTTCAATTAAAAATCTTTTATCTACCATAAGCCCATCCCCTTCCTGCAGATAGCCATGTTTAAGCAGATTTTTCATTAGCTTAATAATGTTGCTCTGCCTAACTATTTCTTTGTCAGACATAGATCCAGTGAAAATAGTTGAACAAAATATTACAGAACCTTGTGGATCACATGCTATGAGGGATTTCAATGTGTTTGCAGACTTGTAGGTTGAGTAGCTTTGGAAGTTGGGGTTTGAATTTTTAACTCTGTACAGTCTAATATTGCCATCGTTGTAGGAAATTCCTCTCTGTACTTTCTTGACATTTGTGCCATTATTATGTCTCTATGAGGCCATGCGGGTAGTTCCCCTAGAACTGTGAACATGTAGTCCACCCATGCGTTGAACAAAGTACCAACACTTCGTTCATCAATCATAAATCTAAATGCCAAATCTTTTAAATCATGATTTTGTCTCAGTTTCATAAGAACAAGCAAGAGCTGCACACGCAGGGGCATTGTGTTAATTTGCCAATCACTTCTGCTATATGTCAATGGGACTGAAGTTTGCTGTGCTGTTTCACTGCTAGGTATACTAAACACAGTACATAGATTATTGAATTGATCATAAGTGAATCCAGTGGCATATTTGAAATAGGCTTGTACACGGCTGTTCTGCAAGACCTCTGGTGTTCATCTATTTGGTACTTGATTATGTCTCAGAACAGTATTTATACTCGTCAGTGATTCGATTTGTGCTTGTTGATTTCTCAATCGTTCATCTCGCTCCTCTTGTCCACCTTCTTCCATTTGGGGGAGGCTGCTCCACAGGCCGGCAGAAGTGCTTTGAGGGGAAAAGACAGTTGGCAAACGTTAAGTTAGCTAAAAACACCAGCTAACTAGCGTGGAAGAGAAGTAAGACAGAAAATTAATGACCGCAAAGTTGATGTTGATAACACTGTAGCTAGCTAGCTAGGATAACACCAGCTAGCTAGCTGGCTAGCTAGCTTGCAGCTAACGTTAGCTAACTAATAGTTTGGTCTACGTTTCTAATACATGCTGTCAAATATTATGTCTTTATGAATTTACCTTACCTTTGAGCAAACATAAGTGTCCTTGGAAATGGTCTTCACATTCAGTTGTGTACGTGGTCGACGACACAGTAGAATCCACCGCTTGCATTTGCAGAGTTTTCTTTTGGGCTTCGGAAAAGGTACAAAATATACTCCTCCATCCAGTCTTTCAGGGTACCTGGTGTCCGAATTACAGGTACCCCACGCACAGCGTTTCACCATCAGATATTAGCTAGATAATAAACATAGAAACTGAACTCTTCACAGTGGTTTCGATCACAGACATTTGGTTTGATGCGCCCCACAAATGGCTTTTCTGGTGGTGTCCGAGTTTTCTGCCAGCGAGGATTTTCGCGGTGATATGATTGGACAAATTCTATTTGGGGCATGGTTTAGCGGCGGGTCTATTACAAGCGACGCCGCTTCCGACGGCGATGGTCTACTGAGAGCAGAACAAGTGAGGGTATCAGCCGCTGTGTTATGATATTATGATACAAAAATGTTACATTAATGAAAACATGCAGCTTATTTCTACAGTGGAGAATAATTTAGTTTTTGTTTTTTAAGTAACTAAAAAGTAACTTTTCACAGTAACGCATTACTTTTTTGAAATGAAGTAACTAGTAATGGTAACTAGTTACTATTTTTCAGTAACTATCACAACACTGCTGGGAACCAATCACAACCCCCCCCCCCCCTCTCTCTCTCTCTCTCTCTCTCTCTCTCTCTCTCTCTCTCTCTCTCTCTCTCTCTCTCTCTCTCTCTCTCTCCGTCTCTGTCTCTCACATACACTTCGTCGGGTCCTGGCTTTAGGCAGAAACCTGAACAGTGGTTTAAGAGAACTTATTTATATTTTGAACATGACTCATTCAATTCATGTTGTATTGGTTTGCCCTCTTGAGGACATCATTTTTCAATAATATGTATTCAAATAGCTTCTTATTTAATTTTCTTTGGAATAATCAAACATCATTTTTGGCCAATTTTGCCAGCCCTCTTGACAGATTGATTGATTGATTGATTTTTATTGTGGAGTAAAAGACAGCATCCAAGGGATAAAAACATGAGAAAGTGCAAGCACTTATTTCCATCATGGTCCCTGATTTTGGACATGGACAGACATCATAAAAACAGAGCATCATAATAAAACATAGAGCATCATAATAAAAAACAACAAACTATTTTCGCAGAATAAAATCCGTACTGCTCCTTCTAGTGGAATATGAATGATTGTCACGGAATCGATTAAAGTAATTGGATAGATATTTCGGACCTGTATTTTGAACTATCTTGTGTGTGAGACCTAATTTGATGTGAATTACCCTTTTATTGACCGGAAGCCAGTTTAGTTGTCTAAAGAAAGTTGGCCCTAGGTGAGTGCGTGGAGGTAGCTTAAGGACTACTCTCACTAATTTGTTTTGAGCTGTCTGAAGTTTGTTTTTCAGGGCCTGTGGAGATGTGCCATCTTGGCGTGTGTGTGTGTCTAGAGGCACGGTCGTAATAATCCTCTTTCATCAGGATGACATGTGTGATGGCTTGTGTTTGTGTGTTGCTTTCGGCTGCCAGGTCTTCCTCTCCAGTCGCATCACAGATGTCACCAGTCAAGGGTCACAGAATGGTGGAGGCGATGGTTGCTTTAGTGTTTATGAGCCTTCAGCATACACATACACAGTCCCCCCCTTAACAACACACACACACACGCACACGCACGCAGAGAGACATACATGCACGCACACACACATTGTCAAACACCAAAATACCTACGCACACGCAGACTTACACATATGATATACACATGCCTGCCCACATAAACACACATACAGATGGACACACACACACACAGAGCCCTGAGGTGAGATTTACTGGCTATAATTAGTTGTTGATCTGATCGATTCATTCTGCTCCAGCTGTCCCTGTCACTCATTGTCACATCTGTCTCTCTGTCTCTCTGTCTCTCTGTCTGTCTGTCTGTCTATCTCTCTCTCTCTCTCTCTCTCTCCATCTCTCTCTATATCTCTATCTCTTCTCTCTCTCTCTCTATCTCTCTCTATATCTCTCTCTCTCTCTCTCCATCTCTCTCTATATCTCTATCTCTATCTCTATCTCTATCTCTCTATCTCTCTCTATCTCTCTATCTCTCTCTCTCTCTCTCTCTGTCTCTCTGTCTCTCGTCTCTCTCTCTCTCTCTATCTCTCTCTCTCTCTCTCTCTCTCTCTCTCTCTCTCTCTCTCTCTCTCTCTCTCTCTATATTCTCTCTCTCTCTCTCTCTCTCTCTCTCTCTCTCTCTTCTCTATCTCTCTCTCTCTCTCTCTCTCTCTCTCTCTGTCTCTCTCCTCCTCTCTCTCTCTCCTGTCTCTCTCTCTCTCTCTCTCTCTCTCTCTCTCTCTCTCTCTCTCTCTCTCTCTCTCTCTCTCTCTCTCTCTCTCTCTCAATTCATTCAATTCAAGTGGCTTTATTGGCATGACGCAGCTTGTACATGTTGCCAAAGCAGATGGTTGATAACATAAGCATGGATTACAAAACACTATTAATGTCATAGTATATACAAAATTTTCATCATAAAATAGAACATAAAATATTACGGCATAAACATGTCGGGTGACTGTCACTCACTGTCCCTCAGTCTATGGCAGGCAGCAACATAGGCTGCTGCTAGCTCACAGCTTGTTGAGTCCTCCCCTAGTAGGACTGGTAGTTTTCCTGTATCTGGTAGTGCAAGAAAACCTTTTGTTATTAGTTCAAATTTTTTAAAATGCGTTTCTCTAATATCTTTATATTTTTCACATTTGGTGAGGAAGTGCAACTCAGTTTCAGGCTCACTGAGGATGCAATGACTGCATAGCCTTTGCTCTGCAGGGAGCCAGGTTTCCTGTGCCTCCCCTTTTCAACAGCGAGGCTGTGCTCTCTCTCTCTCTCTCTCTCTCTCTCTCTCTCTCTCTCTGTCTCTGTCTCTGTCTCTCTCTCTGTCTCTCTCTCTCTCTCTCTCTCTCTCTCTCTCTCTCTCTCTGTCTCTGTCTCTGTCTCTCTCTGTCTCTGTCTCCTGTCTCTGTCTCTGTCTCTGTCTCTGTCTCTGTCTCTGTCTCTGTCTCTTCTCTCTCTCTCTCTCTCTCTCTCTCTCTCTCTCTCTCTCATCTCTCTCTCTCTCCCTCTCCCTCTCTCCCTCTCCCTCTCCCTCTCCCTCTCCCTCTCCCTCTCCCTCTCCCTCTCCCTCTCTCTCTCTCTCTCTCTCTCTCTCTCTCTCTCTCTCTCTCTCTCTCTCTCTCTCTCTCTCTCTCTCTCTCTCAGAGCACTACAGTGAGAATGCACTGCTGTCTCTCAAACCAATACGCCTGCAATATATAACAAACAGGGTTTCAGCTGGAAGAAATTGGTGCTGGTCCACGTGTCCATTTATTGCTTAATACTTATTGTCAATCACCAATAATGGATTTTTGGGCCAAATTCTATCCCATGTAGTCCCACGCCTTATCAAAGAAATATAAATAAAAGTGTGAGACAATAACAAAATTATATTTGAGCTGGAACCAGGAGTGCGCTCTGCTGGACGAACTGCGATGACAACATTTCTAAACTGCCCCAAGCAAATACTGCCACGTATCGGTCAACATATCATCCGATACCAATATGTCAGTGATAGACCAATATCGGCCGCAGGGCTCGAAATTGCGACCGAATTGGTCGCATATGCGACCGAAATTGTATCTGTGCGACATAAAAATATAATTGGGAGCATTCGTGCGAGTGCAAATAATTGTTCTGGTGCGACCATATTGCGATGCTCTTATTTTGAAAATCCCGTGGAGAGTTGTATCCGCTTGGCTCACAGCACAGCAGTAGCGTCTGGAACGCGGACATTGCAACAGAGCAAGGCTAGTGTGCCTATTCTGCGACCCAAAACAAGTCCCTGCTGTTTTATTCCGCAACGGGTCAAATGCATCTAACATGCTTTGCAATCCTCACCATTCCTTTATGCCCACGTCGTGTTAAAGACCGAAATGAACGTTACGTTAGTGTAAGCTAACAAGCTAATCCTGATCAGAGCGATAGACAGAGAGAACAGCAGAGGGGACTGGGGAAGGGGGGGGCAGGCAGGGGAGGAAACTAACTTTTTGGCTTACCAGCCAACTGGCGAGTATCTGATTTTTTTTACCAGCCAAACAGATTTTTTACCAGACAAAAAAAATCGCTAATTGTGATAATTACTTCTTTGTATGTCTTCGTCTAAATGGATTTTCAATCATAGTAAAATAATCACACCGTGTCTCTACTCTTTAAAATATTTATTAGCATAAAACATTAATCTCTACTCTTCACAATATTAGCATAAAACATATTAACATGAAAGGGGGATCTATTCTGGACTGGGTTGGGCTGAACTGGGCAGTGAAAGATGCTGGGTTGGACTGGGTTGGGCAGTGAAAGAAAAAAACCGAAGTATGTTGTGAAGTGTATAGATAGATAGATGTGAAATGTATAGATGTAGCAGTACTGTCTATCTGTATGTCATATGTTATGATGAATTGAAAATGGGGGACCCTGATGTAAACAAGACGAAATTATTTCTCTGGTTTGCATCCCCTTAACAATTGTGTGTATTGAGCCGTACTGTATTGTACCCATTCTGCACCATTCTGCAATCTGTTAATAAAGTTATCAATTAATCAATCAAGTTAACTTTGAACCTCGGTTGTCAAGCCGCGTCAATGTTGTGTATGCATCTGGGTAGGCACACTGTGCCTTTAAGACAGCACGGTGGTCTTACGACAGTGCTGTGAAGTACCGTCAAGTGTTGTGGTAACGTCAGTTGGGTTGGTGTGCTGTTGTGCACAGTGCACTTGAGCTAGCCCCAGTTCGTGACTGCGATATGCAAGCCAGGGGCTTTTGAGCATGAAATAAAATGTCTAACCTTACGTCGTAGTCCGGTGCTTTTTTGGAAACGTTATAGTCATAACAGATACACCTAGCTGGCTGCTTTGAGCACACGGGGCTAACGTTAGCTAGCAAGCAGCTATAGCTAAAACGCTAACTAGAAGCTAACCACTGTATACAGTTCCAGTAGACATAACATTACACCTCTGTTATTTAAGTGTGTCCTTAGTAACTTAGACACTAGGGTTGGATGCAGTTCCCCGTTGGTCAGTCTGTCTGTTTTCCATCTTCTGCTGTGTTTAACGTTAACTTATCTGTTTGCGAGTGCTCCTGATGGCTAGCCTAGTACCGCGGGACTTTTATTATTATATGTCCGCGGGTTGGCCAGTACTGCGCAAACTTTTATTAAACATTATATGTCCGCGGGTGGTCTTGTGCAGTGCTCTCGTGGCACTGTCAACTAAAGCGAGCACTCAGAAGACGTGCACCGTTTGCCAGTGCAGTGATTGCAGAATGTTTTTTATTTTTTTGTATACTCGCCATACTGGCGAGTGGTCTTCATGAATCACTCGCCAAATGTAGAAAATACTTGCATTTGGCGAGTAAAGTGGCCTAATTTCCTTCCCTGTGTGTGTGTGTGTGTGTGAGTGCGTGTGCGTTTGGAAAGACCAGATGAATATTTATGAGTATAGTATATTTATAGTAAATGTACTGAGGATGGACAGATGATGTTGATATTTAAACAGAAAAAATACAATACATAATAAATGTATTCATGATAATCATGCAACAAAACAATTACAAGAACGGTTTGGGAGAGGAAGGAGTTTTAGGTTGCGTGTTGTGAGTTCCAAAAAAATGTACTTAAAGTTTAAAGCTCAATATATCAAAACGTGGCACTTTACAGTGAACAGGAGGTCTATTTGTATTAAAAACAATAGATTGTTTTTCATTTAAATGTCTGGAAGAGCTCAAAAATCTAAATGTCAAATGATATTTCCGTTGCCTTTTTTGAGTTGATCTAAATGTTACTGATTGTGTTAAATGGTCATATAATATCATCTCATACCAGGGTTAGAAATTAAAAAAAAATTTCAAGGGCTTTTTTTGCCCCCCTTAATTGATTTTCGGGGGCTTTTTTTTGTATTTCGGGGGCACTGAATTTTTATGATAAACGGTAGGGGTGGGACGGTTCACAAAATGGACGGTTTGGTTCATATCACGAATTTGGGGTCACGGTTTTCAGTTCGATATACGTTAATTTTTATTAAAAAAAATGTAACACTCAAATCTAAAAGTCAAGATAGACTGCGCTCACAAATTATAACACTGGGTGCTGAAATCCCGTCGAGTATAATAGAAAAAGAAAGCAATACGCTTGGACCAGCACTCACAGATTTTGGTATATTTAATGGCAGCCTGAAACAAACATGTTTCGGAACATAATCGTTCCGAAACATGTTTGTTTCAGGCTGCCATTAAATATACCAAAATCTGTGAGTGCTGGTCCAAGCGTATTGCTTTCTTTTTCTATAACACTCAAATCTAAACATGTTTCTCATTTATTAAAAATAAAATAAAAGGTTTACAGTGTTTACAGCCTTAAATAATGTTTGGCACACAAAGACCGAACTGACTGAAAAATATAGGCTACATTTGTCAAAGTATTAATTTAGTGCAAACAAACAATATGCTCAGCCAGCACTAGACTTTCCTTTCTTTAATTAATATAAACACACAAAAACAATGTCAACCATGTTTAAATTCCCTGCTTGTCAGTTCTTAATGGAAAGATTCGTTTTCTGCTTGAAATTATTGTGTTTCTGTCTACATATATTTAGACTAACATTATTTAAATATTGAGTGCAGCTGTGGTGGATTACGTAATTCGGTGAGTTGGAACTATCTATGGGTTGGCGCCGGGTCCCCACGGACATTTTAGCGTGTGGCACCGCCACCTTCAGCTCCGGTCACGTTAGGAGCAGTTCATAACGTCAACAAGCAGCGCGAAAGCGGCAATAGTCCCGGTTGGAGTTAGTAAAACACAGTTGTATGTTAGCCTTCTTGGATGTTGAATAAACGCCTATCATTGTCTTTAAACACCCCGCCTCTCAGACTCCCATTTCCTCCTCTGCTACAGTAGCTAGTAGCTACGGTGTTAGCTGTTGTTGTGAAGGGCTAGCTAGCTAACAGCTACAAACATTGTACAAACTGCTAACGCTATGGCAAGATGTGTGTAGGCCTATGTAATGTTAATGGCTATGTTTTTAAAGTCGTAATGAAGATTGATTTATATTGTGCGTGCCATTTTTACACAAACTGACTAGCACCTGGCTGCTGCTGCTGCTGCAGCCAGTGCAGAACACCGGCTCCGCCAAATGATTTTTTTTATTTGCGCGTCATCTGAACCGTATACGATACACAGACGCTCCATTACCGGATAAATATATATAATTAGTAAACTGTCGGGGGCATTAAGTGCCCCCCTTAACTGATTTTCGAGGGCATTTTATCCATTTTCAAGGGCATTATGCCCCAAGCCCCCGTTAATTTCGAACCCTGTCTCATACCGATCGCAGGCACCTGAATCTAATCGAATCGTATCGCATCGTGGCAGACTTTGTGATATCGGCAAATATTGCATCGTTGTCCAAATAATCGATATATCGTATCATATCGTGATGAAACTGGTGATTCCCACCCCTAACTAGGTCTACACTATACTATAGTTTAAGGCTACTTTCATTGTTTTACTGCATTACAGTACTGTTATATATATATTTTTTTTTTATCAATTAAAAAGAAATATATTACATATTATATTGTTGGTGCTCCTTACATTTTGGTGGGTGCACCTACATTTTTGCTGGTGCTCCCAACTATATATATCCTCATTTGCATTTGGTATCAGCATACGTGACTCCTTTTTCACTCAACAAAGGCTGTGCGTGTCACACACAACTATGTGTTGGCTCCACGTAAAGGCTGTGCGTGTCACACACAACTATGTGTTGGCTCCACGTAAAGGCTGTGCGTGTCACACACAACTATGTGTTGGCTCCACGTAAAGGCTGTGCATGTCATACATAGAACCCGGGGAACATAGGACCCGGGGAACATAGACATGATGTTCCCTGATTGATTGATTGATTGAAAAGTTTATTAACAGATTGCAGAATGGGTACAGTACAGCTCAATACATACAATTGTTAAGGGGATGCAGACCAGAGAAAGACTTTCGTCTTGTTTCCATCAGGGTCCCCCATTTTCAATTCATCATATGACACACACGACATACAGATAGACAGTACTGCTACATCTATACATTTATGACATACCAGATTTTCAAATACAGTACTGTTTGTGATACTAACAAAATCCAGAAAAAGAGTGTATATACATTTGACATAGAAACTGTGCATTGGAGGATGTTGGGTAGGTGGGGTGGGGCTGTACATTGGAGGTGGGGGGGGGGGGGGGGGGTTGGATAGGGGGGGGGCACACTGTACATTAGAATACTGACATACATTTGACATATAAACTGTACATTGGGGGAGGTTGGGTAGGTGGGGTGGGGTTGGGTGGGGCTGTACATTGGAGGTGTCATCACTGACTAGTGAACAGCTCTCACTTACTGAGTCTGTTGTTATCATCACTGACTAGTGAACAGCTCTGAGTCTGTTGTTATCATCACTGACTGGTGAACAGCTCTGAGTCTGTTGTTATCATCACTGACTAGTGAACAGCTCTGAGTCTGTTGTTATCATCACTGACTAGTGAACAGCTCTGAGTCTGTTGTTATCATCACTGACTAGTGAACAGCTCTGAGTCTGTTGTTATCATCACTGACTAGTGAACAGCTCTGAGTCTGTTGTTATCATCACTGACTGGTGAACAGCTCTGAGTCTGTTATCATCACTGACTAGTGAACAGCTCTGAGTCTGTTGGTATCATCACTGACTAGTGAACAGCTCTGAGTCTGTTGTTATCATCACTGACTAGTGAACAGCTCTGAGTCTGTTGTTATCATCACTGACTAGTGAACAGCTCTGAGTCTGTTGTTATCATCACTGACTAGTGAACAGCTCTGAGTCTGTTGTTATCATCACTGACTAGTGAACAGCTCTGAGTCTGTTGTTATCATCACTGACTGGTGAACAGCTCTGAGTCTGTTGTTATCATCACTGACTAGTGAACAGCTCTGAGTCTGTTGTTATCATCACTGACTAGTGAACAGCTCTGAGTCTGTTGTTATCATCACTGACTAGTGAACAGCTCTGAGTCTGTTGTTATCATCACTGACTAGTGAACAGCTCTCACTTACTGAGTCTGTTGTTATCATCACTGACTAGTGAACAGCTCTGAGTCTGTTGTTATCATCACTGACTAGTGAACAGCTCTGAGTCTGTTGTTATCATCACTGACTAGTGAACAGCTCTGAGTCTGTTGTTATCATCACTGACTGGTGAACAGCTCTGAGTCTGTTGTTATCATCACTGACTAGTGAACAGCTCTGAGTCTGTTGTTATCATCACTGACTAGTGAACAGCTCTGAGTCTGTTGTTATCATCACTGACTAGTGAACAGCTCTGAGTCTGTTGTTATCATCACTGACTGGTGAACAGCTCTGAGTCTGTTGTTATCATCACTGACTGGTGAACAGCTTGGAGTCTGTTGTTATCATCACTGACTGGTGAACAGCTGTCACTACTGACGTAGCTGGCTGCTGTCATCGCTAACAGCTAGATATTTGCGAGTCGCAGCAGGCTAACGTTATTTCCTGGAACAAAAGCATTCATTCAGAAAGTTACATCATTGAAGCTTCCACGTTAACGCTTTGTTTTTACTTAATAGCGAACGTGAGATAATCCAACAAGCGAGCGAGCTGGCTGCTGTCATTGCTAACGTCAACAACCAAGCTAGCGTTCATTCTGAACATCACCGACGCTTGAAATGTGTGAGCTTAGTGAAACAACACGGCAAACGTACAAAACGCTGCTGCCATGTAACATCAACCAGTCTCTTTTTTAATCTTTCTTTTCTGTTATGTTCTTTTCTCCCAGCTGTTAACAGCTGACTGTTATGCTATCTGACTAGCTAGCGAGCTGTACCCAGCATGCCGTTCAGTGGTGTAACAGTTAATAGGTTCCCCTCTCAATACACTACTCTGGTGACTGTACACATTCACCAGATATGATAACTATAGACCACTTGGAATGTCCAACAATTGTACCATCCCACAGGAAAGCAAAATTCAACTTGAGATATAATTTACAACATATTTAATCTACTTCTCCTTGACCAACAAGGACACGTAGTGTCACAGATGTGATGCAGGAGCTGTGATCTGTGGGCTGTCACTAAGACTGATCTGTGGGCTGTCACTAAGACTGATCTGTGGGCTGTCACTAAGACTGATTTCCCTCATTTTGTCCAAGGAGAAAGAAAGAAAAAGAGAGAGAGAGTGCAAGCTTCCCATTCATTGATGAGTGAGAGCTGCACATGGAACTGCTTAAAAGGTCAGTGCAGAATAACACCACAGACAGAGCATCGCTGAACTTTAACATAGTTCCTTAACGCATCAAACATCAGAATTTGACGTGATGGAATAATAAGATTCACATTATTGTTGTTGAATGTTCAATCAGTGAAAACAAGTTAACATAAACATGAGTTAACCACCATGTTAACCACACAACACGCCTGATGATTGCATACCCAAAGTAATTAGCGATTTCTTATACTTTATACTAGTGCTGTCAGGCGATTACATTTTTTTATCTAATTAATTACAGGATTTGTAATTAATTAATCTAATTAATCGCATTTTTATCGCATAACCATTTTATGCCTGATATTCTATATTATTTTTTTTATCTACTTTTTCTCCCATTTTTCAATTTTTTCTCCCGTCCCCAATTTCGTATCATCCAATTCTACCCTCCCCTGTCTCGAACGCTGTTAGGCCATGCCTCCCACAGGCCGGCTGCAATGTGGACGAAGCCTTGCATCACGTGTCCCCTCCGGTACTCGAGGAAGCAGCCGTTGCATCTTTTCACCTGCACAGTGTGATCTCTCAGCGTCGGGGGTCTGCGTTTGGAGGGACACGGCACCCCCGTTGCTTCCTGATTCTACTGCGCAGGCGCACCAACCGACCTGTAGGAGTCGCTGTTCACAACGTCCGATCCCCACCCACCAGCTTCCCACCCCCTAATACTGCCAATTGTATTAGTATGAACGACCAGCCAAGTTGGTAGCAATGCAGAGAGCTGGGCTCGAACCCAGCATCTCCTGCATTAGTGGCGAGCGCCTTGCCCACTGTGCCACTTAGCCGCCTGATATTCTATATTCTATAATCATATTTCAAATTGCATGTGTCCGGATGGCAGAATTCAGTACTGTATCTACAAAACCTTCTGTTTAATCATCTTCCATCTATTAATTTGCTTAGATTTTTCAGGTCTGGTCAATTTGAGCATGGTGTTATTCACAGTCAAAGATAAAAAATGTTTGATTGATATTCTCATTTGGTTCATTACAATTGACTCAAAATAAAAATTTTATTCAATCAATCACCTTGATTGATTGATTGATTGATTGAATGAAAATGTTATTAATAGATTGCAGAATGGGTACAATACAATACGGCTCAATACACACTTTTTAAGGGGATGCAGACCTGAGAAAGACTTTCGTCTTGTTTACATCAGGGTCCTCCATTTTCAATTCATAATGAATTGTAAGTAAGGGTGCAACTTGCAATACATTCCCTGAGATTCATAGATGTCCCTAGAATCAGATACCAAGAACATGCAAATAGGCCATATAAAAAAAAGTCTGTTAATGTGTATTCTACATCTTATGGAATGAATGAGATACAAAAAAAATATTATAAAAAAAGATTTTTTTTGTAATTAATTTTGAGTTGATTTTCATAACGCGTTTTTTTTTTTTTTAACCTTTATTTACCCAGGGTAGGTTCGCTGAGCACAGATGCTCTTTTTCAGGAACGCCCTGCTTCACATTCACACAGTTCCATTCACACCTGGGAGCTGCCCAGTACAACCACAGTTGACACCATTGGCCACTGAGCAACTCCACTGGAGCAGTTGGGCGATAATTTGCTGTGTAATTAATTAATCTAATTAATGCGATAAACTGACAGCCCTACTTTATAATTATAGCACATGCATGAGTCTGGTCTCTTTTGAAAGGGAACATTCTGATCTTTCTTCCACAACAAAGAGGAATCACTCTTAGTGCTAATGAAATAGAGTTAAAGAGGTTTGAACACACTGAAGTAAAGGTTTTGTGTACTCACATTTCTGTTTACTTGTTGCCAGATACCTGTTTTTAAGTTCCAGCTGAGAGGTTTGAGCTGGAAAACATAATGGTTCCATAGCTTGAAGTCTTATCTAGTACAGGTCCAAAGTTTATAAAAATCCCACGTAAAATTAGTGTTCTACAAATGTTTTTGTAATGTGTGTACCAGCGTTAATCCTCCATGATTATCCAAAATGGCCGTCCGCTTTCATTGATTCCGAGGCTTCTTCTACCCCTTTCTCGTTGCGATCAGCCCCTGCATGAAATACTGGATAGCGTTGGCTCCAGAATTTCATCATTTTCGCCATCAGCAGTGACTGGTCTGTTCAGGACCCGACCAAACCGGACGTGGTAATTTTTCCGAATGGCTTGTCAAATGTTTCGTCTTGTAACTCAAGACTGGAAGCACGCAATAGCTTGAGTGGGGTGACGATCGAAAGGCGGCAAATTCAACTTTCCAAGAATGCATTTGTTGATGACTGAAAACTCAGCCCGGACCCGGTAGACAAGCCGGACAAGCCGTGCCGCGACGTGCTTGCGTGACGGCCCGACTTATGTAGTACAGGTCAATTTTTTTTTTTAAATCCATTCAGAAATGAGTGCTTGAGAAAGGTTTTGGTCAAAAAACAGTGTGAAAATCCGAAATGGCTATTCACTTCAACACTCGAGTCGCAACAAAGTCCTTCTTCGTCAACTTTCACCACCTTCCCCTAATCTTCCCCTAGCTTTTTGGATGACGCTCACTGGATATATCGTCATGTAACTCGGGACCCGAAGCACACAGCTGGTTGAGTGTGGGCGCGATCGAAAGGCAGCAAAACCGGACCGCAAATGACATCACGTCATAAATCAGTCTCTCTAGACTGTCTAACATAATAATTTCAAATATATTCAAGAGTAAACATCCTGACCATGTCACAACAGCAGTCATAGTGTATATTTTCAGCAATATGTTTGTTTACCAATAGGTTAAAGTGTTATTAGTGAGATTTTAGTTTTTGAAATGTGTTTTGATCACAGGAGATAACTAGAGAAGTCATTAGTGCTGACAGGAGATAACTAGTGAAGTCATTAGTGCTGCATCACAGGAGATAACTAGTGAAGTCATTAGTGCTGCATCACAGGAGATAACTAGTGAAGTCATTAGTGCTGCATCAAGATAACTAGAGAAGTCATTAGTGCTGCATCACAGGAGATAACTAGTGAAGTCATTAGTGCTGCATCACAGGAGATAACTAGAGAAGTCATTAGTGCTGCATCACAGGAGATAACTAGAGAAGTCATTAGTGCTGCATCACAGGAGATAACTAGTGAAGTCATTAGTGCTGCATCACAGGAGATAACTAGTGAAGTCATTAGTGCTGACAGGAGATAACTAGTGAAGTCATTAGTGCTGCATCACAGGAGATAACTAGTGAAGTCATTAGTGCTGCATCACAGGAGATAACTAGTGAAGTCATTAGTGCTGCATCACAGGAGATAACTAGTGAAGTCATTAGTGCTGCATCACAGGAGATAACTAGTGAAGTCATTAGTGCTGCATCACAGGAGATAACTAGTGAAGTCATTAGTGCTGCATCACAGGAGATAACTAGTGAAGTCATTAGTGCTGCATCACAGGAGATAACTAGTGAAGTCATTAGTGCTGCATCACAGGAGATAACTAGTGAAGTCATTAGTGCTGCATCACAGGAGATAACTAGAGAAGTCATTAGTGCTGCATCACAGGAGATAACTAGTGAAGTCATTAGTGCTGCATCACAGGAGATAACTAGAGAAGTCATTAGTGCTGCATCACAGGAGATAACTAGAGAAGTCATTAGTGCTGCATCACAGGAGATAACTAGAGAAGTCATTAGTGCTGCATCACAGGAGATAACTAGTGAAGTCATTAGTGCTGCATCACAGGAGATAACTAGTGAAGTCATTAGTGCTGCATCACAGGAGATAACTAGATAAGTCATTAGTGCTGCATCACAGGAGATAACTAGAGAAGTCATTAGTGCTGCATCACAGGAGATAACTAGTGAAGTCATTAGTGCTGCATCACAGGAGATAACTAGAGAAGTCATTAGTGCTGCATCACAGGAGATAACTAGTGAAGTCATTAGTGCTGCATCACAGGAGATAACTAGTGAAGTCATTAGTGCTGCATCACAGGAAATAACTAGAGAAGTCATTAGTGCTGCATCACAGGAGATAACTAGTGAAGTCATTAGTGCTGCATCAAAGGAGATAACTAGTGAAGTCATTAGTGCTGCATCACAGGAGATAACTAGTGAAGTCATTAGTGCTGCATCACAGGAGATAACTAGAGAAGTCATTAGTGCTGCATCACAGGAGATAACTAGTGAAGTCATTAGTGCTGCATCACAGGAGATAACTAGTGAAGTCATTAGTGCTGCATCACAGGAGATAACTAGTGAAGTCATTAGTGCTGCATCACAGGAGATAACTAGTGAAGTCATTAGTGCTGCATCACAGGAGATAACTAGTGAAGTCATTAGTGCTGCATCACAGGAGATAACTAGTGAAGTCATTAGTGCTGCATCACAGGAGATAACTAGTGAAGTCATTAGTGCTGCATCACAGGAGATAACTAGTGAAGTCATTAGTGCTGCATCACAGGAGATAACTAGTGAAGTCATTAGTGCTGCATCACAGGAGATAACTAGTGAAGTCATTAGTGCTGCATCACAGGAGATAACTAGAGAAGTCATTAGTGCTGCATCACAGGAGATAACTAGAGAAGTCATTAGTGCTGACAGGAGATAACTAGTGAAGTCATTAGTGCTGCATCACAGGAGATAACTAGAGAAGTCATTAGTGCTGACAGGAGATAACTAGTGAAGTCATTAGTGCTGCATCACAGGAGATAACTAGAGAAGTCATTAGTGCTGCATCATGGGAGATAACTAGTGAAGTCATTAGTGCTGACAGGAGATAACTAGTGAAGTCATTAGTGCTGCATCACAGGAGATAACTAGAGAAGTCATTAGTGCTGCATCACAGGAGATAACTAGTGAAGTTATTAGTGCTGCATCACAGGAGATAACTAGAGAAGTCATTAGTGCTGCATCACAGGAGATAACTAGAGAAGTCATTAGTGCTGACAGGAGATAACTAGTGAAGTCATTAGTGCTGCATCACAGGAGATAACTAGTGAAGTCATTGGTGCTGACAGGAGATAACTAGTGAAGTCATTAGTGCTGCATCACAGGAGATAATAGTGAAGTCATTAGTGCTGCATCACAGGAGATAACTAGAGAAGTCATTAGTGCTGCATCACAGGAGATAACTAGTGAAGTCATTAGTGCTGACAGGAGATAACTAGAGAAGTCATTAGTGCTGCATCACAGGAGATAACTAGTGAAGTCATTAGTGCTGCATCACAGGAGATAACTAGAGAAGTCATTAGTGCTGACAGGAGATAACTAGAGAAGTCATTAGTGCTGCATCACAGGAGATAACTAGTGAAGTCATTAGTGCTGCATCACAGGAGATAACTAGTGAAGTCATTAGTGCTGCATCACAGGAGATAACTAGTGAAGTCATTAGTGCTGCATCACAGGAGATAACTAGTGAAGTCATTAGTGCTGCATCACAGGAGATAACTAGTGAAGTCATTAGTGCTGCATCACAGGAGATAACTAGTGAAGTCATTAGTGCTGCATCACAGGAGATAACTAGAGAAGTCATTAGTGCTGCATCACAGGAGATAACTAGTGAAGTCATTAGTGCTGCATCACAGGAGATAACTAGTGAAGTCATTAGTGCTGCATCACAGGAGATAACTAGTGCATACAATGCATACAATGACGGCCTAGTGGCAGGCAACATGAATGACCACAAGGTGGCGCGACACAACGTAAGGAGGACAGTGTCAGAGGCCAAACGGCGCTACAGGGATAAAATTGAACTCCAGTTTGAACAAGCTGACTCTAGAGCTATGTGGCAGGGGCTCAAAACGATGACAGACTACAAAGGCGCCTCCCTCAAACTGAACAGTGACATCTCCTTAGCAAACGACCTCAATACCTTCTATGCGAGGTTTGATGCTGGTAATAACAACACCAGCTCACAAGCCTCGGCAATGGGGGGGGGGGGGGGTCGGCTGCTGATGGAGGCGCAGTGTTCAGGGTAACAGAGCATGAGGTGAGGCGGACCTTTAAAAAAGTGAATATCAGGAAGGCAGCAGGTCCGGACGGCATCCCCGGCCGCGTCCTAAAAGTCTGTGCCGACCAACTGGCCCCAGTATTCACTGACATATTTAACCTGTCCTTAGAACAGGCTGTCATCCCCACCTGCCTGAAGAAGTCCACTATTATCCCTGTACCCAAAAAATCCAAGCCTGCTTGCCTCAACGACTACCGCCCTGTAGCTCTCACCTCCATAGCCATGAAGTGCTTTGAGAAGCTAGTAAAGGGCTACATCTGCTCCTCCCTCCCCATCAACATGGACCCCCTGCAATTTGCATACCGCCCCAACAGGTCCACGGAGGACGCCATATCCCATGTGCTGCACACAGCAGCATCACACCTGGACAAGAGGCAGGGGAACTATGTGAGAATGCTATTCATCGACTACAGCTCGGCATTCAATACCATAGTCCCCTCCATACTCATAGCCAAGCTCAGGGACCTGGGCTTGGGCTATGACCTCTGCCAGTGGGTCTTGGACTTCCTGACTGGCAGATCCCAGGTGGTGAGAGCAGGCAACTGCACCTCCTCATCCATCACCCTCAACATAGGGGCCCCCCAGGGCTGTGTTCTGAGTCCCCTCCTCTACTCCCTGTACACACACGACTGTGTGGCTCAGCGGAGTAGCAATACAATCGTCAAATTTGCTGACGACACAGTGGTGGTGGGCCTGATCTCTGCCAACGACGAGAGGGCCTACCTGGAAGAGGTCAAGGTCCTGGCGGGATGGTGCCAGGAAAACAGCCTCTCCCTGAACGTCAGCAAAACAAAGGAGATGATTGTGGACTTCAGGAGGTCGGGGGTCAAGGACTACAGCCCCCTCAGCATCGACGGGGCACCGGTTGAGAGAATCAACAGCTTCAAGTACCTCGGAGCCTACATATCCGAGGACTTGACATGGACCACACACATTAACAGTGTGGTGAAGAAGGCACGACAACGCCTCTACTTCCTCAGGCGCCTAAGGAAGTTCCAAGTCAGCCAGAAGATCCTTAAGAACTTCTACTCATGTACAATAGAGAGCATCTTGACCGGCAACATCACCTCCTAGTTTGGGAATAGCACTGCAAAAGACCGAAGCAGACTACAAAGAGTGACACGTTCAGCCGAACGCACAATTGGAGGGGGGCTCCCCACCCTCCAGAACATTTACTACAAGCGTTGCAAGGGCAAGGCTAAGAGAATCATTAAAGACTCCAGTCACCCGAACAACTGCCTCTTTGAACTGCTGCGGTCAGGCAAGCGATACCGGAGTCTCAAGGCGAGCACAGAAAGACTCAGAAGTAGCTTCTATCCCCAGGCCATCAGGCTGCTAAACGAACAATGAATGAACACTACACAACAACAACCACCAAACGCACATAGCACACACATCCACACGCACACGCACACACTCACTTTAAACAAACACACTGTAGCACCCACTCCACACACTTTATAGCACACACCCACTTTAAACAAACACACTGTAGCACCCACTCCCCACACTTTATATTTATAGATGAAGGATTGCACTACAACTCGTACACCTTACTGTAAATTGTACCTAAAATTGTACCTCATCCCATTTCTGCTTTGCACTAGATAGTACTGTACATTAGTACACTGCATAGTATTGTGTATTGTATATTATATGGTAACTCAGAACATTGTACATATGTCTATACCGAACACTGTGACCTCATTTTCTTCTTCTAAATTCATGCTATATTATGTTATTATGTTATTTGATACTATCTTGTCTAGCACAGTCTCTGGAGCGTAACAGTAAGAAGCATTTTGTATGAAAGTATTCTGTACTTCTGTATGACAACTATTAAAGAACTTGAACTTGAACTTGAACTAGTGAAGTCATTAGTGCTGCATCACAGGAGATAACTAGTGAAGTCATTAGTGCTGACAGGAGATAACTAGAGAAGTCATTAGTGCTGCATCACAGGAGATAACTAGTGAAGTCATTAGTGCTGCATCACAGGAGATAACTAGTGAAGTCATTAGTGCTGCATCACAGGAGATAACTAGTGAAGTCATTAGTGCTGCATCACAGGAGATAACTAGAGAAGTCATTAGTGCTGCATCACAGGAGATAACTAGAGAAGTCATTAGTGCTGACAGGAGATAACTAGTGAAGTCATTAGTGCTGCATCACAGGAGATAACTAGTGAAGTCATTAGTGCTGCATCTCAGGAGATAACTAGTGAAGTCATTAGTGCTGCATCACAGGAGATAACTAGAGAAGTCATTAGTGCTGCATCACAGGAGATAACTAGTGAAGTCATTAGTGCTGCATCACAGGAGATAACTAGTGAAGTCATTAGTGCTGCATCACAGGAGATAACTAGTGAAGTCATTAGTGCTGCATCACAGGAGATAACTAGAGAAGTCATTAGTGCTGCATCACAGGAGATAACTAGTGAAGTCATTAGTGCTGCATCACAGGAGATAACTAGTGAAGTCATTAGTGCTGCATCACAGGAGATAACTAGTGAAGTCATTAGTGCTGCATCACAGGAGATAACTAGAGAAGTCATTAGTGCTGCATCACAGGAGATAACTAGTGAAGTCATTAGTGCTGACAGGAGATAACTAGAGAAGTCATTAGTGCTGCATCACAGGAGATAACTAGTGACGTCATTAGTGCTGCTTAGTGCTGCATCACAGGAGATAACTAGAGAAGTCATTAGTGCTGCATCACAGGAGATAACTAGTGAAGTCATTAGTGCTGCATCACAGGAGATAACTAGAGAAGTCATTAGTGCTGCATCACAGGAGATAACTAGTGAAGTCATTAGTGCTGCATCACAGGAGATAACTAGTGAAGTCATTAGTGCTGCATCACAGGAGATAACTAGAGAAGTCATTAGTGCTGCATCACAGGAGATAACTAGAGAAGTCATTAGTGCTGCATCACAGGAGATAACTAGAGAAGTCATTAGTGCTGCATCACAGGAGATAACTAGAGAAGTCATTAGTGCTGCATTACAGGAGATAACTAGTGAAGTCATTAGTGCTGCATCACAGGAGATAACTAGAGAAGTCATTAGTGCTGCATCACAGGAGATAACTAGTGAAGTCATTAGTGCTGCATCTCAGGAGATAACTAGTGAAGTCATTAGTGCTGCATCACAGGAGATAACTAGAGAAGTCATTAGTGCTGCATTACAGGAGATAACTAGTGAAGTCATTAGTGCTGCATCACAGGAGATAACTAGAGAAGTCATTAGTGCTGACAGGAGATAACTAGAGAAGTCATTAGTGCTGACAGGAGATAACTAGTGAAGTCATTAGTGCTGCATCACAGGAGATAACTAGAGAAGTCATTAGTGCTGCATCACAGGAGATAACTAGTGAAGTCATTAGTGCTGACAGGAGATAACTAGTGAAGTCATTAGTGCTGCATCACAGGAGATAACTAGAGAAGTCATTAGTGCTGACAGGAGATAACTAGATAAGTCATTAGTGCTGACAGGAGATAACTAGTGAAGTCATTAGTGCTGACAGGAGATAACTAGTGAAGTCATTAGTGCTGCATCACAGGAGATAACTAGTGAAGTCATTAGTGCTGACAGGAGATAACTAGTGAAGTCATTAGTGCTGACATGAGATAACTAGAGAAGTCATTAGTGCTGCATCACAGGAGATAACTAGAGAAGTAATTAGTGCTGCATCACAGGAGATAACTAGAGAAGTCATTGGTGCTGCATCACAGGAGATAACTAGTGAAGTCATTAGTGCTGCATCACAGGAGATAACTAGTGAAGTCATTAGTGCTGCATCACAGGAGATAACTAGAGAAGTCATTAGTGCTGCATCACAGGAGATAACTAGAGAAGTCATTAGTGCTGCATCACAGGAGATAACTAGAGAAGTCATTAGTGCTGCATCACAGGAGATAACTAGTGAAGTCATTAGTGCTGCATCACAGGAGATAACTAGTGAAGTCATTAGTGCTGCATCACAGGAGATAACTAGTGAAGTCATTAGTGCTGCATCACAGGAGATAACTAGTGAAGTCATTAGTGCTGCATCACAGGAGATAACTAGAGAAGTCATTAGTGCTGCATCACAGGAGATAACTAGTGAAGTCATTAGTGCTGCATCACAGGAGATAACTAGTGAAGTCATTAGTGCTGCATCACAGGAGATAACTAGTGAAGTCATTAGTGTTGCATCACAGGAGATAACTAGTGAAGTCATTAGTGCTGCATCACAGGAGATAACATTAGGTTATGACTATAACCAAGTTCTGTTAGTTAGGGGCGATGCTTGGCATCGCTACTGCACTATCTCGCGTACGTGCACGCGTACTGAATAAACCACAAATGTACCTCTAATACCAGTATTAGTCTGACCACACCCCTCATCAGCTTACCTTCATAAGCAGGTGTGTGGTCACCTGCTCTCCTCCTTCCCAAGCTTTCACCACAAGGTGAGGACAAGGGCTGCAGCGGCGTCCGATGCCAAGCATCGCCCCTAACTAACAGAACTTGGTTATAGTCATAACCTAACGTTCTGTATCGTTAGTGGCTTAGCTTGGCATCGCTACTGCACAAGGGAGGCCAAGCGGAGCCACTTGGCTGACAAATACACCCCGCTGACAGCCCCCCAAAACCATCAGAACAGGGAGGGCCGAGCCCCCCCGACCCCCCCTAATGGAGGGTAGCCCCCCTATTAGGGACGTCACGGGAGGGCGACGGACCCGACCGTGCGAAGAGGCACTCAAGCAACTCAACGCACAGGGTGAGCAGACCGTGGCTTGACCCCACGACTACACACACGCACAACCCGCATGCCACCCGGGAACGAACGGAGGAACAACCTCGTTACTGCCCCCAGAATCACGGGGTCAAGGGCAAACCCAACCCCGTGGCAAGGCCGTAGCAGCGGAGCACGAAGGAAGACCCAGACCCACCAAAAGGACTGGACTCCCTGGAATGGGGGCCCGGAGAAGTCCATGATGCCAGCATCAAGACCCCACCAGGTGGGCACGTAGTGCCCCGCCCCCCACATCGCCAGCGTATTCGGACAAAGGCCCCTCAGTTACTGCACCTGGTATTCCCAGGCGGAACCAACCAGGCCAGAACCTGCCCAGCTTCCGAGATCGGACGAGACCGGGCGTGTTCAGGTCGGTATGGCCGTAAGCCGAGCGGGCCCCGTCCCCCCAATAGTACACCGCCTGGCACACTGACCCTGCAGAATAGGCAGTCAGCATGGCCGTAAGCACACAAAAAAGGTTAACCAACGGAAGCAGGCAGCGCACCGGGGAAAACCAGGCAACAGGCTGTTAACCCTAGCCTGGAGACTGCGGACGAGACAGGCGCCAGAGGGGACAGCTGAACACAGCCGCCCCGGCGGAAGGAGCGTAAGCTGGCGGTGTTGCATGACCAAGCCTCCATTTAACAACCCCCACCCAGAGGGGTCGAGGCAGAGAAGGCTGACACGATTGGCAGACGTCATGAACGTGCAGGGGCACCCTCAAACGGTGAACCCGGGAGTTGACACTGCTCCAACACACCAGGGAATCAACCACCTCGGTGTTACCCAATGCGGTGGTTGTTCCTATAACCCCTCAAGAAAAAACTCCAAAACACACCTGCGGGTATACACCGGCTATACCGCAGTACAAGTGTTTCAGTTTCCAAAAAGGGTTAACCCAGGCCTACGGGTCGCAAACATCACTTCGGACCGGGCCTGGCGGTACGGGAAGCACAGGGTCACCAGAGGAGGTCAAAAAACCACCCCCACAGGCCCCTCTTCGCCATGCGTGAGAGAGGAGCGAAAAATAATGGAGAACCAGCCCCTAAGCACACCGTACCTGGTATTCCCCGGCGGTCTCCCAACCAAGTACTAACCAGGACCAACCTGTGTAGCGGCCGAGATCCGACGAGATCGAGCGCGTACAGAATGGCATGGCTGTAAGCCATGACGACAGTGCTGAGTAAAAACATACCCAACCAGGGTCTCCATAGCGCTTAACCCTGTGACACCCAGACCGACCTGGCATTTTTCCCCCTGAAAAAAGCCCAAGTCCCTCAGGGTACCAGAACAGCAGATCTGCATCCCCGGCGGACAACGGGTTCAACTGATCTGGACCAGCGTGACCAGAACCAGTCCCGTGCCCTAACCACGCCGACATGCCTACTCCAGGAGAAGGGCAGATATGCGTGTTGATCTTAACATGAAAAGAAGGCGCCACCCAGACGTCGGGACGAACCGCGCCTGGTGGCCCACCCCAAGGGCGTGAGACCCCACTACATATGTTCAGATCCATCCCGTCATCATCCCCCAGACATGAACGAGAATCCGTCGACAACCCACCCAGGTCATGGGATGTGGTCGCCGGAAGAGGAAAAACCCCCATCTCAGTTGCTTTATAAAAACGCTGTTTCAACCACAAGCAACTAAGGCGTGCCAGTCAATCGCCTGTTTACAGCGAGCTAGCACTATACGTGCGTCGGGACACACCCCCATCAATGAACAGGCTATTTAGACCTGTCATTGAATCCCCAAGGCGCCCAGGGGAACGACAAGAGGGGTGTGACACTCCCTAACTCCAACACTTCTGGAATAGAAAGAAGGAAGCATCAACAGTATGTATCCCAGTCTACACAGCCGGGGTAAAAAATGTTCACATTTTTACATCCCACCACCCTCCCATAGGAAAGAGACGGGGATCCCCAGAGAGACTTCCCACGCGAGCTGTACAGATTGAAAAGAATATATTGCACCTTGAGCCATGTAAAAAACTGGTTTTAGGGCCTCCGGGGAAGAGGCACCGAACCCATACACACTCAATAAACGAATTGAATCGAATATACATACAATAGAAAAGGACCCTTCTAGAGGGTCCACTCACTTTGACAATCTGAGGAGGAAGGCTCTGTACTCTGATGGAGGCTTCCTCACATGGAAGAAGGAGTCCGAACTCACAGAAGGCCTGAGTAGGCGCTTGGTGAGGAGGAGCCCTGACCACCCCCCCTGAAAACAGATCCATCACATGGACCTGAACAGCACACAGAAGTCCTACCAACAGAGACGCGCACGGTGACGTACTCTATGGCGGGGGAATTCCTGCGGTGCACACGCCCAATATACCAGGCCGTGGGACCAGGAACTCCCTCCTCCCCCCCCCCCCCCCCCCCCCCGTAACGTGCCGAACCGCCACGTGACGGGAACCTTGAAGGACAGGGGGTGTACCCCTGACCGACAGAACAATGGGGAGAGGAAAGGTTACCAGTTCACCCCTTTACGACCCCACACCCATGATACGACGTAACGACAAAAAGAGAATATGACACAGTCATAGTCAGCTCTATGAAGCGTTTCACAGCTCCACACAGCGCACGAGCTAACCTGCTATCTGATTTTTACTAAGGAAAAACACAGAATAGAGAGGGCTCTAAGAACCCCGGTCCAACATACACATGTGCTTCTGTGGCCAGTACAACCCAGTTGTAGGTCACATGACACACACAACCCATCATCACCTACAAAAAATGGCAAAAACACTCAACAGAGGAACGCCGTTTTTTTCACAATGAGAGAATACATCATTCTTGATTAGTATCGACCACAGGCCTTGCTAAGCACACATGACAGCAACCAAACCAATTTCCCTTTAGGAAATAAGTTTCTCCAGCAGATTTAGCACAACCTCAGCAATCAAGCTGAGAGTTACATCGTATCCCTACCACACAAAAGACACAATTAATGCACAACATGTCTGATAGGAGGTGATAAAGTCCCCAGGGAACCGGGGGGGGAAACACAATCCTCCTATTTTACCCTCAATACGGCCAGTTAAAACAGGAAAACCTGTTAATGTGTGAACTCACTGTACATTGTCATTACAGTCTGAGAAAGAACATTCTTTTACTCACTCGTCACCAAGCATAGCTTCATAGGTTAGTTGCCTTAGTAGTGAGTACACGGTACACATAAACACCATGATGTTTCTCACACAACAACCAGATCAATACATCACGATCTGCACGGAGAAGCTAACTGCCAGTGACAAAAACAGCTCACACACAACCCGCAACGTATCTCAAATGCATTGCAACAACACACGTTTTGGGAAAAAACACCGTTATTCACAATACATCTAGCAAGGTAAAACCAGAAGACGTGTTATGAGGTCTGGCCAACCCCGTACCTGCCCGGAACGCAGATCAGCGAAGTGCAGTCACAAGCCACCGTAGAACACAGCCGTCCCGTGTTGTTCGATCCGGGCAGCGTCGCCGCTCCACCAGTCGCTACAGTCCTCTTTGTTGACGCAATCCCCGTCTAGGCTCAGGCAGGGTCGACGAACATCCCCTGTCAAGGATGACGTCGTGGTCAAGAGTGTAAAACATGTTAAAATCAAAGCACGTTCAACAGAATAGCATCAAGCTAACGGCTGCTCCAACCGTTCGGGTGCTATTGCTTCCGCTCGCGAGACGCCGATCTACGACGCACGCGATCAGGAGCGAGCTCCCGGCGGCGCGCGAGAAGCCAAGCTACCCCGCGCCAGGCCACCGACCGGCTAACCGTAAGCTATGAACATGTAAACAATGACATAACACTCACCCAGACAGGCCGCCGTTCTGAACCCTCCTCACTTTTTAAGAGAAAAGAGAAAACAAGACGTCAACACCGCTTCACAACGGTGACTTTACCACGTCCGGCGGAATCAGCACAGTACCAACTGGCCTGTATAGCTGACTTTGAACATGAATCTGCCGCTATCGCACATTACATGCACATATCCCCTCGTGAAGGAATACTCTCATTTGGATATGAAAGATGGGGTCTTAACACGGTGACAGAGAGAATCCACTCGTCCAGAACACACAGGGATCACCAGTGTCAATGGTCGCGGCCCACTAGTTAAAACTATAATGGTCGCCAGACCAAGGCCTTCTGTCGCCTAGACGGCTAAACAAAGGACCCTAGCCTGGGGCCGGTTTCCATAAACTTTGTCAAGTAGCCCCCATAGCACTAACAGACAAGTGGAGCCCGCCAGCAAACACTACTCACCCAACCTGGAACGCACCGCTCCTCACAACAGCGGCATGTCCGACAGTTCAGCTGTGGCCTGACAGGTTTCACCCCAACAAACACAGCAAGGAACTGCAGTTGAGAAGCATGCAGCGGCGTGCTCCCAATACGAAAACCGGTGGAGGGTTTGTAGAATGATCATCATCTTCTAGACACTCCAGTACGAAGACAATATCGCCGTATTTTCTCGAAAATAGTGAGAGAGAAAATAAAGATATGATGTCAACGTATCCTTGTTTCCCAAGCTGTTCCTAATCCAATTTCTTCCATCATGGTGTCAAGTGTGGGGATCTACCGAGGCACCTCTTCCTTGTGGTGAAAGCGAGAAGGAGGAGAGCAGGTGACCACACACCTGCTTATGAAGGTAAGCTGATGAGGGGTGTGGTCAGACTAATACTGGTATTAGAGGTACATTTGTGGTTTATTCAGTACGCGTGCACGTACGCGAGATAGTGCAGTAGCGATGCCAAGCTAAGCCACTAACGATACAGAACTAGTGAAGTCATTAGTGCTGCATCACAGGAGATAACTAGAGAAGTCATTAGTGCTGACAGGAGATAACTAGTGAAGTCATTAGTGCTGCATCACAGGAGATAACTAGTGAAGTCATTAGTGCTGCATCACAGGAGATAACTAGAGAAGTCATTAGTGCTGCATCACAGGAGATAACTAGAGAAGTCATTAGTGCTGACAGGAGATAACTAGTGAAGTCATTAGTGCTGCATCACAGGAGATAACTAGAGAAGTCATTAGTGCTGCATCACAGGAGATAACTAGTGAAGTCATTAGTGCTGCATCACAGGAGATAACTAGTGAAGTCATTAGTGCTGCATCACAGGAGATAACTAGTGAAGTCATTAGTGCTGCATCACAGGAGATAACTAGAGAAGTCATTAGTGCTGCATCACAGGAGATAACTAGAGAAGTCATTAGTGCTGACAGGAGATAACTAGTGAAGTCATTAGTGCTGCATCACAGGAGATAACTAGTGAAGTCATTGGTGCTGCATCACAGGAGATAACTAGTGAAGTCATTAGTGCTGCATCACAGGAGATAACTAGTGAAGTCATTAGTGCTGCATCACAGGAGATAACTAGTGAAGTCATTAGTGCTGCATCACAGGAGATAACTAGAGAAGTCATTAGTGCTGCATCACAGGAGATAACTAGTGAAGTCATTAGTGCTAACAGGAGATAACTAGAGAAGTCATTAGTGCTGCATCACAGGAGATAACTAGTGAAGTCATTAGTGCTGACAGGAGATAACTAGTGAAGTCATTAGTGCTGCATCACAGGAGATGACTAGTGAAGTCATTAGTGCTGCATCACAGGAGATAACTAGTGAAGTCATTAGTGCTGCATCACAGGAGATAACTAGAGAAGTCATTAGTGCTGCATCACAGGAGATAACTAGAGAAGTCATTAGTGCTGACAGGAGATAACTAGAGAAGTCATTAGTGCTGCATCACAGGAGATAACTAGTGAAGTCATTAGTGCTGCATCACAGGAGATAACTAGAGAAGTCATTAGTGCTTGCATCACAAGAGATAACTAGTGAAGTCATTAGTGCTGCATCACAGGAGATAACTAGTGAAGTCATTAGTGCTGCATCACAGGAGATAACTAGTGAAGTCATTAGTGCTGCATCTCAGGAGATAACTAGTGAAGTCATTAGTGCTGCATCACAGGAGATAACTAGAGAAGTCATTAGTGCTGCATCACAGGAGATAACTAGTGAAGTCATTAGTGCTGCATCACAGGAGATAACTAGAGAAGTCATTAGTGCTGACAGGAGATAACTAGAGAAGTCATTAGTGCTGACAGGAGATAACTAGTGAAGTCATTAGTGCTGCATCACAGGAGATAACTAGAGAAGTCATTAGTGCTGCATCACAGGAGCTAACTAGTGAAGTCATTAGTGCTGCATCACAGGAGATAACTAGTGAAGTCATTAGTGCTGCATCACAGGAGATAACTAGTGAAGTCATTAGTGCTGCATCACAGGAGATAACTAGAGAAGTCATTAGTGCTGCATCACAGGAGATAACTAGAGAAGTCATTAGTGCTGCATCACAGGAGATAACTAGTGACGTCATTAGTGCTGCTTAGTGCTGCATCACAGGAGATAACTAGAGAAGTCATTAGTGCTGCATCACAGGAGATAACTAGTGAAGTCATTAGTGCTGCATCACAGGAGATAACTAGTGAAGTCATTAGTGCTGCATCACAGGAGATAACTAGTGAAGTCATTAGTGCTGCATCACAGGAGATAACTAGTGAAGTCATTAGTGCTGCATCACAGGAGATAACTAGTGAAGTCATTAGTGCTGCATCACAGGAGATAACTAGTGAAGTCATTAGTGCTGCATCACAGGAGATAACTAGAGAAGTCATTAGTGCTGCATCACAGGAGATAACTAGTGAAGTCATTAGTGCTGCATCACAGGAGATAACTAGTGAAGTCATTAGTGCTGCATCACAGGAGATAACTAGTGAAGTCATTAGTGCTGCATCACAGGAGATAACTAGAGAAGTCATTAGTGCTGCATCACAGGAGATAACTAGTGAAGTCATTAGTGCTGCATCACAGGAGATAACTAGAGAAGTCATTAGTGCTGCATCACAGGAGATAACTAGTGAAGTCATTAGTGCTGCATCTCAGGAGATAACTAGTGAAGTCATTAGTGCTGCATCACAGGAGATAACTAGAGAAGTCATTAGTGCTGCATCACAGGAGATAACTAGTGAAGTCATTAGTGCTGCATCACAGGAGATAACTAGAGAAGTCATTAGTGCTGACAGGAGATAACTAGAGAAGTCATTAGTGCTGACAGGAGATAACTAGTGAAGTCATTAGTGCTGCATCACAGGAGATAACTAGAGAAGTCATTAGTGCTGCATCACAGGAGATAACTAGTGAAGTCATTAGTGCTGCATCACAGGAGATAACTAGAGAAGTCATTAGTGCTGACAGGAGATAACTAGTGAAGTCATTAGTGCTGCATCACGGGAGATAACTAGAGAAGTCATTAGTGCTGCATCACAGGAGATAACTAGAGAAGTCATTAGTGCTGCATCACAGGAGATAACTAGAGAAGTCATTAGTGCTGCATCACAGGAGATAACTAGTGAAGTCATTAGTGCTGCATCACAGGAGATAACTAGATAAGTCATTAGTGCTGACAGGAGATAACTAGTGAAGTCATTAGTGCTGACAGGAGATAACTAGTGAAGTCATTAGTGCTGCATCACAGGAGATAACTAGAGAAGTCATTAGTGCTGCATCACAGGAGATAACTAGTGAAGTCATTAGTGCTGACAGGAGATAACTAGTGAAGTCATTAGTGCTGACAGGAGATAACTAGAGAAGTCATTAGTGCTGCATCACAGGAGATAACTAGTGAAGTCATTAGTGCTGACAGGAGATAACTAGTGAAGTCATTAGTGCTGACAGGAGATAACTAGTGAAGTCATTAGTGCTGACAGGAGATAACTAGTGAAGTCATTAGTGCTGCATCACAGGAGATAACTAGAGAAGTCATTAGTGCTGCATCACAGGAGATAACTAGAGAAGTCATTAGTGCTGCATCACAGGAGATAACTAGAGAAGTAATTAGTGCTGCATCACAGGAGATAACTAGTGAAGTCATTAGTGCTGCATCACAGGAGATAACTAGTGAAGTCATTAGTGCTGACAGGAGATAACTAGTGAAGTCATTAGTGCTGCATCACAGGAGATAACTAGATAAGTCATTAGTGCTGCATCACAGGAGATAACTAGTGAAGTCATTAGTGCTGACAGGAGATAACTAGAGAAGTCATTAGTGCTGACAGGAGATAACTAGTGAAGTCATTAGTGCTGCATCACAGGAGATAACTAGAGAAGTCATTAGTGCTGCATCACAGGAGATAACTAGTGAAGTCATTAGTGCTGCATCACAGGAGATAACTAGAGAAGTCATTAGTGCTGACAGGAGATAACTAGTGAAGTCATTAGTGCTGCATCACGGGAGATAACTAGAGAAGTCATTAGTGCTGCATCACAGGAGATAACTAGAGAAGTCATTAGTGCTGCATCACAGGAGATAACTAGAGAAGTCATTAGTGCTGCATCACAGGAGATAACTAGTGAAGTCATTAGTGCTGCATCACAGGAGATAACTAGATAAGTCATTAGTGCTGACAGGAGATAACTAGTGAAGTCATTAGTGCTGACAGGAGATAACTAGTGAAGTCATTAGTGCTGCATCACAGGAGATAACTAGAGAAGTCATTAGTGCTGCATCACAGGAGATAACTAGTGAAGTCATTAGTGCTGACAGGAGATAACTAGTGAAGTCATTAGTGCTGACAGGAGATAACTAGAGAAGTCATTAGTGCTGCATCACAGGAGATAACTAGTGAAGTCATTAGTGCTGCATCACAGGAGATAACTAGAGAAGTCATTAGTGCTGACAGGAGATAACTAGTGAAGTCATTAGTGCTGACAGGAGATAACTAGTGAAGTCATTAGTGCTGACAGGAGATAACTAGTGAAGTCATTAGTGCTGCATCACAGGAGATAACTAGAGAAGTCATTAGTGCTGCATCACAGGAGATAACTAGAGAAGTCATTAGTGCTGCATCACAGGAGATAACTAGAGAAGTCATTAGTGCTGCATCACAGGAGATAACTAGTGAAGTCATTAGTGCTGCATCACAGGAGATAACTAGTGAAGTCATTAGTGCTGACAGGAGATAACTAGTGAAGTCATTAGTGCTGCATCACAGGAGATAACTAGAGAAGTCATTAGTGCTGCATCACAGGAGATAACTAGTGAAGTCATTAGTGCTGCATCACAGGAGATAACTAGTGAAGTCATTAGTGCTGCATCACAGGAGATAACTAGTGAAGTCATTAGTGCTGCATCACAGGAGATAACTAGAGAAGTCATTAGTGCTGCATCACAGGAGATAACTAGTGAAGTCATTAGTGCTGCATCACAGGAGATAACTAGAGAAGTCATTAGTGCTGCATCACAGGAGATAACTAGAGAAGTCATTAGTGCTGCATCACAGGAGATAACTAGTGAAGTCATTAGTGCTGCATCACAGGAGATAACTAGTGAAGTCATTAGTGCTGCATCACAGGAGATAACTAGAGAAGTCATTAGTGCTGACAGGAGATAACTAGAGAAGTCATTAGTGCTGCATCACAGGAGATAACTAGTGAAGTCATTAGTGCTGACAGGAGATAACTAGAGAAGTCATTAGTGCTGCATCACAGGAGATAACTAGTGAAGTCATTAGTGCTGACAGGATATAACTAGTGAAGTCATTAGTGCTGCATCACAGGAGATAACTAGTGAAGTCATTAGTGCTGCATCACAGGAGATAACTAGTGAAGTCATTAGTGCAGCATCACAGGAGATAACTAGTGAAGTCATTAGTGCTGCATCACAGGAGATAACTAGTGAAGTCATTAGTGCTGCATCACAGGAGATAACTAGAGAAGTCATTAGTGCTGCATCACAGGAGATAACTAGAGAAGTCATTAGTGCTGCATCACAGGAGATAACTAGAGAAGTCATTAGTGCTGCATCACAGGAGATAACTAGTGAAGTCATTAGTGCTGCATCACAGGAGATAACTAGTGAAGTCATTAGTGCTGCATCACAGGAGATAACTAGTGAAGTCATTAGTGCTGCATCACAGGAGATAACTAGTGAAGTCATTAGTGCTGCATCACAGGAGATAACTAGTGAAGTCATTAGTGCTGCATCACAGGAGATAACTAGTGAAGTCATTAGTGCTGCATCACAGGAGATAACTAGTGAAGTCATTAGTGCTGCATCACAGGAGATAACTAGTGAAGTCATTAGTGCTGCATCACAGGAGATAACTAGTGAAGTCATTAGTGCTGCATCACAGGAGATAACTAGTGAAGTCATTAGTGCTGCATCACAGGAGATAACTAGTGAAGTCATTAGTGCTGCATCACAGGAGATAACTAGAGAAGTCATTAGTGCTGCATTACAGGAGATAACTAGAGAAGTCATTAGTGCTGACAGGAGATAACTAGTGAAGTCATTAGTGCTGCATCACAGGAGATAACTAGAGAAGTCATTAGAGCTGCATCACAGGAGATAACTAGAGAAGTCATTAGTGCTGCATCACAGGAGATAACTAGTGAAGTCATTAGTGCTGACAGGAGATAACTAGTGAAGTCATTAGTGCTGCATCACAGGATATAACTAGAGAAGTCATTAGTGCTGACAGGAGATAACTAGTGAAGTCATTAGTGCTGCATCACAGGAGATAACTAGAGAAGTCATTAGAGCTGCATCACAGGAGATAACTAGAGAAGTCATTAGTGCTGCATCACAGGAGATAACTAGAGAAGTCATTAGTGCTGCATCACAGGAGATAACTAGAGAAGGCATTAGAGCTGCATCACAGGAGATAACTAGAGAAGTCATTAGTGCTGACAGGAGATAACTAGTGAAGTCATTAGTGCTGCATCACAGGAGATAACTAGAGAAGTCATTAGTGCTGCATCACAGGAGATAACTAGTGAAGTCATTAGTGCTGACAGGATATAACTAGTGAAGTCATTAGTGCTGCATCACAGGAGATAACTAGAGAAGTCATTAGTGCTGACAGGAGATAACTAGAGAAGTCATTAGTGCTGCATCACAGGAGATAACTAGTGAAGTCATTAGTGCTGCATCACAGGAGATAACTAGTGAAGTCATTAGTGCTGACAGGAGATAACTAATGAAGTCATTAGTGCTGCATCACAGGAGATAACTAGAGAAGTCATTAGTGCTGCATCACAGGAGATAACTAGTGAAGTCATTAGTGCTGCATCACAGGAGATAACTAGTGAAGTCATTAGTGCTGCATCACAGGAGATAACTAGAGAAGTCATTAGTGCTGCATCACAGGAGATAACTAGTGAAGTCATTAGTGCTGCATCACAGGAGATAACTAGTGAAGTCATTAGTGCTGCATCACAGGAGATAACTAGTGAAGTCATTAGTGCTGCATCACAGGAGATAACTAGTGAAGTCATTAGTGCTGACAGGAGATAACTAGAGAAGTCATTAGTGCTGACAGGAGATAACTAGTGAAGTCATTAGTGCTGCATCACAGGAGATAACTAGTGAAGTCATTAGTGCTGCATCACAGGAGATAACTAGTGAAGTCATTAGTGCTGCATCACAGGAGATAACTAGTGAAGTCATTAGTGCTGCATCACAGGAGATAACTAGTGAAGTCATTAGTGCTGCATCACAGGAGATAACTAGTGAAGTCATTAGTGCTGCATCACAGGAGATAACTAGTGAAGTCATTATTGCTGCATCACAGGAGATAACTAGTGAAGTCATTAGTGCTGCATCACAGGAGATAACTAGTGAAGTCATTAGTGCTGCATCACAGGAGATAACTAGTGAAGTCATTAGTGCTGCATCACAGGAGATAACTAGTGAAGTCATTAGTGCTGCATCACAGGAGATAACTAGAGAAGTCATTAGTGCTGCATCACAGGAGATAACTAGAGAAGTCATTAGTGCTGCATCACAGGAGATAACTAGTGAAGTCATTAGTGCTGCATCACAGGAGATAACTAGAGAAGTCATTAGAGCTGCATCACAGGAGATAACTAGAGAAGTCATTAGTGCTGCATCACAGGAGATAACTAGAGAAGTCATTAGTGCTGCATCACAGGAGATAACTAGAGAAGGCATTAGAGCTGCATCACAGGAGATAACTAGAGAAGTCATTAGTGCTGACAGGAGATAACTAGTGAAGTCATTAGTGCTGCATCACAGGAGATAACTAGAGAAGTCATTAGTGCTGCATCACAGGAGATAACTAGTGAAGTCATTAGTGCTGACAGGATATAACTAGTGAAGTCATTAGTGCTGCATCACAGGAGATAACTAGAGAAGTCATTAGTGCTGACAGGAGATAACTAGAGAAGTCATTAGTGCTGCATCACAGGAGATAACTAGTGAAGTCATTAGTGCTGCATCACAGGAGATAACTAGTGAAGTCATTAGTGCTGACAGGAGATAACTAATGAAGTCATTAGTGCTGCATCACAGGAGATAACTAGAGAAGTCATTAGTGCTGCATCACAGGAGATAACTAGTGAAGTCATTAGTGCTGCATCACAGGAGATAACTAGTGAAGTCATTAGTGCTGCATCACAGGAGATAACTAGAGAAGTCATTAGTGCTGCATCACAGGAGATAACTAGTGAAGTCATTAGTGCTGCATCACAGGAGATAACTAGTGAAGTCATTAGTGCTGCATCACAGGAGATAACTAGTGAAGTCATTAGTGCTGCATCACAGGAGATAACTAGTGAAGTCATTAGTGCTGACAGGAGATAACTAGAGAAGTCATTAGTGCTGACAGGAGATAACTAGTGAAGTCATTAGTGCTGCATCACAGGAGATAACTAGTGAAGTCATTAGTGCTGCATCACAGGAGATAACTAGTGAAGTCATTAGTGCTGCATCACAGGAGATAACTAGTGAAGTCATTAGTGCTGCATCACAGGAGATAACTAGTGAAGTCATTAGTGCTGCATCACAGGAGATAACTAGTGAAGTCATTAGTGCTGCATCACAGGAGATAACTAGTGAAGTCATTATTGCTGCATCACAGGAGATAACTAGTGAAGTCATTAGTGCTGCATCACAGGAGATAACTAGTGAAGTCATTAGTGCTGCATCACAGGAGATAACTAGTGAAGTCATTAGTGCTGCATCACAGGAGATAACTAGAGAAGTCATTAGTGCTGCATCACAGGAGATAACTAGAGAAGTCATTAGTGCTGCATCACATGAGATAACTAGAGAAGTCATTAGTGCTGCATCACAGGAGATAACTAGAGAAGTCATTAGTGCTGCATCACAGGAGATAACTAGTGAAGTCATTAGTGCTGCATCACAGGAGATAACTAGTGAAGTCATTAGTGCTGCATCACAGGAGATAACTAGAGAAGTCATTAGTGCTGCATCACAGGAGATAACTAGTGAAGTCATTAGTGCTGCATCACAGGAGATAACTAGAGAAGTCATTAGTGCTGCATCACAGGAGATAACTAGTGAAGTCATTAGTGCTGCATCACAGGAGATAACTAGTGAAGTCATTAGTGCTGCATCACAGGAGATAACTAGTGAAGTCATTAGTGCTGCATCACAGGAGATAACTAGAGAAGTCATTAGTGCTGCATCACAGGAGATAACTAGAGAAGTCATTAGTGCTGCATCACAGGAGATAACTAGTGAAGTCATTAGTGCTGACAGGAGATAACTAGTGAAGTCATTAGTGCTGCATCACAGGAGATAACTAGAGAAGTCATTAGTGCTGCATCACAGGAGATAACTAGAGAAGTCATTAGTGCTGCATCACAGGAGATAACTAGTGAAGTCATTAGTGCTGCATCACAGGAGATAACTAGTGAAGTCATTAGTGCTGCATCACAGGAGATAACTAGTGAAGTCATTAGTGCTGCATCACAGGAGATAACTAGAGAAGTCATTAGTGCTGCATCACAGGAGATAACTAGAGAAGTCATTAGTGCTGCATCACAGGAGATAACTAGAGAAGTCATTAGTGCTGCATCACAGGAGATAACTAGAGAAGTCATTAGTGCTGCATCACAGGAGATAACTAGAGAAGTCATTAGTGCTGCATCACAGGATATAACTAGAGAAGTCATTAGTGCTGACAGGAGATAACTAGTGACGTCATTAGTGCTGCATCACAGGAGATAACTAGTGAAGTCATTAGTGCTGCATCACAGGAGATAACTAGTGAAGTCATTAGTGCTGCATCACAGGAGATAACTAGTGAAGTCATTAGTGCTGCATCACAGGAGATAACTAGTGAAGTCATTAGTGCTGCATCACAGGAGATAACTAGAGAAGTCATTAGTGCTGCATCACAGGAGATAACTAGAGAAGTCATTAGTGCTGCATCACATGAGATAACTAGAGAAGTCATTAGTGCTGCATCACAGGAGATAACTAGAGAAGTCATTAGTGCTGCATCACAGGAGATAACTAGTGAAGTCATTAGTGCTGCATCACAGGAGATAACTAGTGAAGTCATTAGTGCTGCATCACAGGAGATAACTAGAGAAGTCATTAGTGCTGCATCACAGGAGATAACTAGTGAAGTCATTAGTGCTGCATCACAGGAGATAACTAGAGAAGTCATTAGTGCTGCATCACAGGAGATAACTAGTGAAGTCATTAGTGCTGCATCACAGGAGATAACTAGTGAAGTCATTAGTGCTGCATCACAGGAGATAACTAGTGAAGTCATTAGTGCTGCATCACAGGAGATAACTAGAGAAGTCATTAGTGCTGCATCACAGGAGATAACTAGAGAAGTCATTAGTGCTGCATCACAGGAGATAACTAGTGAAGTCATTAGTGCTGACAGGAGATAACTAGTGAAGTCATTAGTGCTGCATCACAGGAGATAACTAGAGAAGTCATTAGTGCTGCATCACAGGAGATAACTAGAGAAGTCATTAGTGCTGCATCACAGGAGATAACTAGTGAAGTCATTAGTGCTGCATCACAGGAGATAACTAGTGAAGTCATTAGTGCTGCATCACAGGAGATAACTAGTGAAGTCATTAGTGCTGCATCACAGGAGATAACTAGAGAAGTCATTAGTGCTGCATCACAGGAGATAACTAGAGAAGTCATTAGTGCTGCATCACAGGAGATAACTAGAGAAGTCATTAGTGCTGCATCACAGGAGATAACTAGAGAAGTCATTAGTGCTGCATCACAGGAGATAACTAGAGAAGTCATTAGTGCTGCATCACAGGATATAACTAGAGAAGTCATTAGTGCTGACAGGAGATAACTAGTGACGTCATTAGTGCTGCATCACAGGAGATAACTAGTGAAGTCATTAGTGCTGCATCACAGGAGATAACTAGAGAAGTCATTAGTGCTGCATCACAGGAGATAACTAGTGAAGTTTCAAGTTTCTTTAATAGTTGTCATACAGAAGTACAGAATACTTTTGTACAAAATGCTTCTTACTGTTGCGCTCCAGAGACTGTGCATGACAAGATAAGTATGAAATAAAAACATAGTAAAAATTAGAAGAAAAAAAAAAAAAAGAGGTCACAGTGTTCAGTTTAGACATATGTACAATGTTCGTAGACGTAGTTACCATACAATATACAATACTGTGCAGTGTACTAATATACAATACTATATAGTGCAAGGCATAAATGGACGAGGTGCAGTTTAGGTACAATTCACAGTAGGTGTACGAGTTGTAGTGCAAATCCTTTATCAATAAATATAAAGTGTAAGTGTGTTTGTGTGATCTAAAGTGTGGAGAGTGGGTGCTGCAGTGTGTTGTTTGTTTGAGTGAGTGTGTGTGTGCGTGTGGGTGTGTGTGCTGTGTGCATTTGATGGTTGTTGCATAGTGATTATTGTTCGTTTAGCGATTATTGTTCGTTTAGCAGCCTGATGGCCTGGGGATAGAAGCTCCTTCTGAGTCTTTCTGTGCTCGCCATAAGACTCCGGTATCGCTTGCCTGACGGCAGCAGTTCAAAGAGGCAGTTGTTCGGGTGGCTCGAGTCCTTAATAATTCTCTTAGCCTTCCCCTTGCACCGCTTGTTGTAAATGTTCTGGAGGGTGGGAAGCCCCCCTCTAATTGTGCGTTCGGCTGAACGTGTCACTCTTTGTAGTCTGCTACGGTCTTGTGCAGTGCTATTCCCAAACCAGGAGGTGATGTTGCCGGTCAGGATGCTCTCTATTGTACATGAGTAGAAGTTCCTAAGGATCTTCTGACTGACTTGGAACTTCCTTAGGCGCCTGAGGAAGTAGAGGCGTTGTCGTGCCTTCTTCACAACACTGTCAATGTGTGTGGTCCATGTCAAGTCCTCGGATATGTGGGCTCCGAGGTACTTGAAACTGTTCACTCTCTCAACTGGTGCCCCGTCGATGCTGAGGGGGCTGTAGTCCTTGACCCCCGACCTCCTGAAGTCCACAATCATCTCTTTTGTTTTGCTGACGTTCAGGGAGAGGCAGTTCTCCTGACACCACTGTGACAGGTTCTCTACCTCTTCCAGGTAGGCCCTTTCGTCGTTGGCAGAGATCAGGCCCACCACTACTGTGTCATCAGCAAATTTGATGATGGTGTTGTTGTTCCGCTGTGCTACGCAGTCATGTGTGTACAGGGAGTAGAGGAGGGGGCTCAGAACACAGCCCTGGGGGGCCCCTATGTTGAGCGTGATGGATGAGGAGGTGCAGTTGCCGGCTCTTACCACCTGGGGTCTGCCCGTCAGGAAGTCCAGGACCCACTGGCACAGGTCATAGTTCAAGCCCAGGTCCCTGAGCTTGGCTATGAGTTTGGAGGGGACTATGGTATTGAATGCTGAGCTGTAGTCGATGAACAGCATTCTCACATAGTTCCCCTTCCTCTTGTCCAGATGTGATGCTGCTGTGTGCAGCACATGGGCTATGGCGTCCTCCGTGGACCTGTTGGGGCGATATGCAAATTGCAGAGGGTCCAGGTTGATGGGGAGGGAGGAACAGATGTAGCCCTTCACTAGCTTCTCAAAGCACTTCATGGCTATGGAGGTGAGGGCTACAGGGCGGTAGTCGTTGAGGCAAGCGGGCGTAGATTTTTTGGGTACAGGGATGATGGTGGACTTCTTCAGACAGGTGGGGATGACGGCCTGTTCCAAGGACAGGTTGAAGATGTCAGTGAATACCGGGGCCAGTTGGTCGGCACAGACTTTTAGGACGCGGCCGGGGATGCCGTCCGGTCCTGCTGCCTTCCTGATATCCACTTTTTTAAAGATCCGTCTCACCTCATGCTCTGTTACCCTGAACACTGAGTCTCCATCAGCAGACCCCCCCCCCCCCATTGCCGTGGTTTGTAGGCTGGTGTTGTTATTCACAGCCTCAAACCTCGCATAGAAGGAGTTGAGATCATTTGCTAAGGAGATGTCACTGTTCAGTTTGAGGGGGGTTCCTTTGTAGTCTGTCATTGTTCTGAGGCCCTGCCACATGCCTCTAGAGTCAGCCTGTTCAAACTGAAGTTCAACTTTATCCCTGTAACGCCGTTTTGCCTCTATTACTGCTCTCCTGACGTTGTATCTTGCCATCTTGTGTTCTTCCATGTTGCCTGTCACCAGCCCGGTGTTGTATGCTGATGTGCGCACTTTCAGAGCCTCACGGACGGATTTGTCTACCCAGGGCTTTTGGTTTGAAGTCATTAGTGCTGACAGGAGATAACTAGAGAAGTCATTAGTGCTGACAGGAGATAACTAGAGAAGTCATTAGTGCTGCATCACAGGAGATAACTAGAGAAGTCATTAGTGCTGCATCACAGGAGATAACTAGAGAAGTCATTAGTGCTGCATCACAGGAGATAACTAGAGAAGTCATTAGTGCTGCATCACAGGAGATAACTAGTGAAGTCATTAGTGCTGCATCACAGGAGATAACTAGTGAAGTCATTAGTGCTGCATCACAGGAGATAACTAGAGAAGTCATTAGTGCTGACAGGAGATAACTAGAGAAGTCATTAGTGCTGCATCACAGGAGATAACTAGAGAAGTCATTAGTGCTGCATCACAGGAGATAACTAGAGAAGTCATTAGTGCTGCATCACAGGAGATAACTAGTGAAGTCATTAGTGCTGCATCACAGGAGATAACTAGTGAAGTCATTAGTGCTGCATCACAGGAGATAACTAGAGAAGTCATTAGTGCTGCATCACAGGAGATAACTAGAGAAGTCATTAGTGCTGACAGGAGATAACTAGAGAAGTCATTAGTGCTGCATCACAGGAGATAACTAGTGAAGTCATTAGTGCTGACAGGAGATAACTAGAGAAGTCATTAGTGCTGCATCACAGGAGATAACTAGTGAAGTCATTAGTGCTGCATCACAGGAGATAACTAGTGAAGTCATTAGTGCTGCATCACAGGAGATAACTAGTGAAGTCATTAGTGCTGCATCACAGGAGATAACTAGAGAAGTCATTAGTGCTGCATCACATGAGATAACTAGAGAAGTCATTAGTGCTGCATCACAGGAGATAACTAGAGAAGTCATTAGTGCTGCATCACAGGAGATAACTAGTGAAGTCATTAGTGCTGCATCACAGGAGATAACTAGTGAAGTCATTAGTGCTGCATCACAGGAGATAGCTAGAGAAGTCATTAGTGCTGACAGGAGATAACTAGAGAAGTCATTAGTGCTGCATCACAGGAGATAACTAGAGAAGTCATTAGTGCTGCATCACAGGAGATAACTAGAGAAGTCATTAGTGCTGCATCACAGGAGATAACTAGTGAAGTCATTAGTGCTGCATCACAGGAGATAACTAGTGAAGTCATTAGTGCTGCATCACAGGAGATAACTAGAGAAGTCATTAGTGCTGCATCACAGGAGATAACTAGAGAAGTCATTAGTGCTGACAGGAGATAACTAGAGAAGTCATTAGTGCTGCATCACAGGAGATAACTAGTGAAGTCATTAGTGCTGACAGGAGATAACTAGAGAAGTCATTAGTGCTGCATCACAGGAGATAACTAGTGAAGTCATTAGTGCTGCATCACAGGAGATAACTAGTGAAGTCATTAGTGCTGCATCACAGGAGATAACTAGTGAAGTCATTAGTGCTGCATCACAGGAGATAACTAGAGAAGTCATTAGTGCTGCATCACATGAGATAACTAGAGAAGTCATTAGTGCTGCATCACAGGAGATAACTAGAGAAGTCATTAGTGCTGCATCACAGGAGATAACTAGTGAAGTCATTAGTGCTGCATCACAGGAGATAACTAGTGAAGTCATTAGTGCTGCATCACAGGAGATAACTAGTGAAGTCATTAGTGCTGCATCACAGGAGATAACTAGAGAAGTCATTAGTGCTGCATCACAGGAGATAACTAGTGAAGTCATTAGTGCTGCATCACAGGAGATAACTAGTGAAGTCATTAGTGCTGCATCACAGGAGATAACTAGAGAAGTCATTAGTGCTGCATCACAGGAGATAACTAGTGAAGTCATTAGTGCTGCATCACAGGAGATAACTAGAGAAGTCATTAGTGCTGCATCACAGGAGATAACTAGTGAAGTCATTAGTGCTGCATCACAGGAGATAACTAGAGAAGTCATTAGTGCTGCATCACAGGAGATAACTAGAGAAGTCATTAGTGCTGCATCACAGGAGATAACTAGTGAAGTCATTAGTGCTGACAGGAGATAACTAGTGAAGTCATTAGTGCTGCATCACAGGATATAACTAGTGAAGTCATTAGTGCTGCATCACAGGAGATAACTAGAGAAGTCATTAGTGCTGCATCACAGGAGATAACTAGTGAAGTCATTAGTGCTGCATCACAGGAGATAACTAGTGAAGTCATTAGTGCTGCATCACAGGAGATAACTAGAGAAGTCATTAGTGCTGACAGGAGATAACTAGTGAAGTCATTAGTGCTGCATCACAGGAGATAACTAGTGAAGTCATTAGTGCTGCATCACAGGAGATAACTAGTGAAGTCATTAGTGCTGCATCACAGGAGATAACTAGTGAAGTCATTAGTGCTGCATCACAGGAGATAACTAGAGAAGTCATTAGTGCTGACAGGAGATAACTAGAGAAGTCATTAGTGCTGCATCACAGGAGATAACTAGTGAAGTCATTAGTGCTGCATCACAGGAGATAACTAGAGAAGTCATTAGTGCTGCATCACAGGAGATAACTAGTGAAGTCATTAGTGCTGCATCACAGGAGATAACTAGAGAAGTCATTAGTGCTGCATCACAGGAGATAACTAGTGAAGTCATTAGTGCTGCATCACAGGAGATAACTAGAGAAGTCATTAGTGCTGCATCACAGGAGATAACTAGTGAAGTCATTAGTGCTGCATCACAGGAGATAACTAGAGAAGTCATTAGTGCTGCATCACAGGAGATAACTAGAGAAGTCATTAGTGCTGCATCACAGGAGATAACTAGTGAAGTCATTAGTGCTGACAGGAGATAACTAGTGAAGTCATTAGTGCTGCATCACAGGATATAACTAGTGAAGTCATTAGTGCTGCATCACAGGAGATAACTAGAGAAGTCATTAGTGCTGCATCACAGGAGATAACTAGTGAAGTCATTAGTGCTGCATCACAGGAGATAACTAGTGAAGTCATTAGTGCTGCATCACAGGAGATAACTAGAGAAGTCATTAGTGCTGACAGGAGATAACTAGTGAAGTCATTAGTGCTGCATCACAGGAGATAACTAGTGAAGTCATTAGTGCTGCATCACAGGAGATAACTAGTGAAATCATTAGTGCTGCATCACAGGAGATAACTAGTGAAGTCATTAGTGCTGCATCACAGGAGATAACTAGAGAAGTCATTAGTGCTGACAGGAGATAACTAGAGAAGTCATTAGTGCTGCATCACAGGAGATAACTAGTGAAGTCATTAGTGCTGCATCACAGGAGATAACTAGAGAAGTCATTAGTGCTGCATCACAGGAGATAACTAGTGAAGTCATTAGTGCTGCATCACAGGAGATAACTAGTGAAGTCATTAGTGCTGCATCACAGGAGATAACTAGTGAAGTCATTAGTGCTGACAGGAGATAACTAGAGAAGTCATTAGTGCTGCATCACAGGAGATAACTAGTGAAGTCATTAGTGCTGCATCACAGGAGATAACTAGTGAAGTCATTAGTGCTGCATCACAGGAGATAACTAGTGAAGTCATTAGTGCTGCATCACAGGAGATAACTAGTGAAGTCATTAGTGCTGCATCACAGGAGATAACTAGAGAAGTCATTAGTGCTGCATCACAGGAGATAACTAGTGAAGTCATTCGTGCTGCATCACAGGAGATAACTAGTGAAGTCATTAGTGCTGCATCACAGGAGATAACTAGTGAAGTCATTAGTGCTGCATCACAGGAGATAACTAGTGAAGTCATTAGTGCTGCATCACAGGAGATAACTAGTGAAGTCATTAGTGCTGCATCACAGGAGATAACTAGAGAAGTCATTAGTGCTGCATCACAGGAGATAACTAGAGAAGTCATTAGTGCTGACAGGAGATAACTAGTGAAGTCATTAGTGCTGCATCACAGGAGATAACTAGAGAAGTCATTAGTGCTGCATCACAGGAGATAACTAGAGAAGTCATTAGTGCAGCAGTCTCTCCATGTGTGTGTATGTGCTGCAGCAGTCTCTCCATGTGTGTGTATGTGCTGCAGCAGTCTCTCCATGTGTGTGTATGTGCTGCAGCAGTCTCTCCATGTGTGTGTATGTGCTGCAGCAGTCTCTCCATGTGTGTGTATGTGCTGCAGCAGTCTCTCTCCATGTGTGTGTATGTGCTGCAGCAGTCTCTCCATGTGTGTGTATGTGCTGCAGCAGTCTCCATGTGTGTGTATGTGCTGCAGCAGTCTCCATGTGTGTGTATGTGCTGCAGCAGTCTCCATGTGTGTGTATGTGCTACAGCAGTCTCTCCATGTGTGTGTATGTGCTGCAGCAGTCTCTCCATGTGTGTGTATGTGCTGCAGCAGTCTCCATGTGTGTGTATGTGCTGCAGCAGTCTCTCCATGTGTGTGTATGTGCTGCAGCAGTCTCCATGTGTGTGTATGTGCTGCAGCAGTCTCTCCATGTGTGTGTATGTGCTGCAGCAGTCTCCATGTGTGTGTATGTGCTGCAGGTTAATAGCTGCTAGATGAGGCATGTTGGTGTGAATGATGGATCACCTCTTCTCTGTGCAGCCAAGCGACAAATGCCTCAGCTGTCTGACATTGGTACAGAGGGCAGAGCCTGGACCAACACACACACATACAGGGCCCAAAATTAGAGCCCGCCACCCGCCAATGGCGCCCAGATTTTAGGTTTGGCGAGTGACACTGAGAGGTCTGTCCGCCATGTGGCGGGTAACAAAATAGTAATGTAAAATAATTAAAACTGGGGTGTGTTTTGGTCTTATGACAGGCCTAATTTGTGGCTTGTTTACCGATGTCACATCCACTACTCTTCTGTCCTGACGCCTGCGTGGCGCCTGCTTGCACTGTATGGAGCTAACTTTAGCTTAATAACGTTAAATGGGTTACAAATATGTGGAACTATGGAAGGAGTAAGGTGACCGCTAAAAAGAAAACCCACGCGGCAGCGAGAGCAGGACCACCTAACAAAAGAACGTTTCACAGAGCTTTTCCTCTCATTTCATTACAGACCACAGACCATGAGCTAACTAAGCTAAGCTAACTAACGTTAGCCGCTAACCCTGGAAACGCTCACAGCAGAGTTAGTCCACGACACCAGTTCCATTAGTGTGGAAAGGGGTGGGGGGGTATATTGACGAGGCTTGACAACAGAGGTTCAAAGATAATTTCACATTTATTGGCTATTCGTATCTTTATATCGCTTCATGCATCGGGCATCCAGGTTCCATGTGTTGACATCCTAGTGTGTGTGACAGCATCAACTACGGCAACTCAGACGCAGACCTAAAATAAAACCCCTGCGGGCTGGCTCTCTTGTGCTCTCTCTCGCGCTAAGTTCAATATGATTTAAAGCCAAACATTACACTATAAATACTAACTGGATAGTTGATATAAACATTTAATTTCATTATCTGAAATATTCTAAAATCATTAAGTCTGCTATAAGCCATTATCCCTTTGTGTGTGATTATTATTTTCTCACAGTAGTGTGTATATATAATATAGAATAGAATAGAAATACTTTTATTATCCCGAGGGACATTTGACAATGCAAATCTCCCTTGGGATAATAAAAGTATTTTATAGTACTGTTTTATATGTGTGTGTGTGTTTGTATGTCAAAGTGTGTCAAACGGAAAAACAGAAACAACACGTTTGTCATCGATAAATCAATGAGATTGTGGACAAACATTTGTTGGACCTTATGTTGTTCTTGTTTTGTTCTTGACTTATTGTGATGTTTCTTCTTGACTTGTATAAAGAAGACGTGTCCGGCCCATGGGGACATTAACGTGTGTTGTCGGGCCTTACAAATACATTTGATTTGATTTGATGAGGGCATGATTGAGGAGGTTTATGTTTATAAAACCTTCACATTTTATTATGTTCTGTTCAATCCTGCAAAGAGGGTAGAGTGAGGAGTCTGATGATGTTTAACAGTAGGTTACAATTTAAGCTTAAGATTGAATTAATTGTATTGATTAATCAATCATCAATCAATATATTAAAATAATTTGCTTAAAGTTTTACTCTGGCCTCTTATTTAAGTGTATTCTTCAACGTAATACCCTATCTACTTGAAATTGACTGAAATTCTTTTATATATATGTGACACACATTTTTTTTTCTTTTGGCCAGTAAGAAATATGCTTGGCGGGTAGATTTTTCCCACTGGCCGGTGAGTCAAAAAGTTAAATTCGGGCCCTACACACACACACACACACACACACACACACACACACACACACACACACACACACACACTAAGGCTGAGCCCGAACGTTCGGACCTTCATTCATTACATTGGCATTCGAATCTTAATTAACACATTGAGTGCCACGGACGCGTTTTGTCGTTAGTTCATGCCGACCTTCGAGAGCCCCCGACGCTATATAGCGTTTGTTTGTAGTTTTTTTTAAATTTTTTGGCGATTTGAATTAATATTTCATCAATCGAGCTTCGGGTTAGTGCTGCAGAGTCTCTTATGAGCTCAATTGGATTAGAATATTCCAGTAAATGCCTTTTATCACGGAATCTATATATTTTCCTTGAAAACGAGGGCTTTTCAAAATGCTATAAAACGGAAATGAACCGATTAAAAAAAACAATCCGTTTTGACAATGTTGACTGCAAACAAGTCATTGATAAGCGACAGGCAGATTAGACACATAGCCATAATTTAAGACAGAGCTTATGCGTTCACAACGCTATCATTGAAGTGGGTGGTGGCATTTAACCACGTTTTACCATGTTAATGGCTGGTAATCAAAGTGTTAATGGGTTCGAACCTCCGCTTTTTTATAATTGTTTCTTTTCAATTTTCATTTAAAATTTGTATATTTATTTTACACGAAAAATATATATCAGAATGTGATATATATATATCAGAATATCACAGTACTATGTTGTGTTTACAATAATTCAAAAGTCACGCCCTAACACGGGTCACAACAACACAGTCTAGTGCAGGGCTGTACGTTAACTTTTTTTGCACATAGCACTGGTGCTACAGAGGTTGATAGTTTTGTAGCACAGGCCAAAATCTTGTAGCACAAGTATAAAACGTGTTATATTTGTAACAGTCACAAATGTGCCTATTGTATTTGTGTTATTTAGTTGCAGTGCCATGTTTGGCTGTCATTTAGTATATCGCCATGTGTTATTATTACTATGATACTCTCATATGCTATTTTCAATTAATATCATAAACAACATAAGGAATATTAGCATAATTTTGAGTGGACTGAAGGAATGAGTCAGCGTTAATAGTTTTAAATGCAAATAATTTATTGAAACATAGAAGTGGGGTCGGTTGGGACACACACACACACACACAATGGGGGACCCTGATGTAAACAAGACAAAAGTCTTTCTCTGGTCTGCATCCCCTTAACAATTGTGTGTATTGAGCCGTACTGTACCCATTCTGCAATCTGTTAAATAAAGTTTTCATTCATTCATTCACACACACTGTTTCAACTCACCACCCCGCATCATATTGTAGTCTAGTCTGTCTTCAAACTTCCACTCCTCTCGAAACTTGTATTTGAATATCATCATTATCTGTCCATCCTCAGTTTACTATAATATACTCCTGTCCTGAGTCCTGACTAGTGACTTCATCGTCTTTCCAAACGCACGCACGCACGCACACACACACACAGGGAAGGGGAGAGAGTGCCCCCCCATTTCCCTTTCCACACTGTGTCTGCTGGCTCTGCGCCTCTGATCAGGATTAGCTTGTTAGCTTGCTAACGTTGTAGTGATTGTAATGGTACATAACCGTTAATTTCGGGCGATGTGCGCATAAAGGAATGGCGACGGTGCAAAGCATGTAGATGCATTTGACCCGTTGCGAGAAAGAAAAAACACCACAGACTTATTTCGGGACGTGTAGGCGCACTGCTGTGTTAACGCAGCAGTGTGCGCACCAACCGACCAACGCGCTGCTCTGCTAGCAGAAGCACGGATAGGGCGGATACGACTCGTCGAGTTGTCACAAGAGTTTTTTCAAAATAAGAGTATCATATGCACCTGAACGTTGCTAGCTTTCGGAGCCTAGCTGGAGCTGCGCGTGGGCAGAAATGAGACCCGCTACAGGATTTTCAAAATAAGAGTATCTATATGAACCGAATCCCTATCGCACCAGTGCTACTGAAGTAAATCCATCCATCGCACAGACAGCTGTTGCTGTAGCACGTGCGATATATATGTCGCACTGTACACCCCTGGTCTAGTGAGATGAGGAGGGGTCCCCAACTCCCTGTCATATCAGGAAATTATTCAAACATGCAAAAAAAAGAGTTGAGTGACTCACACTCACCCGTCTTATTTCATAATACAACGTTTCCGAATGGACGTTTGGATTAAACCAAGTGTATGGAGTGATGCTGATGCTTTCCCAGCGGAACACAAGTTACTTAACGTTACACAGCTATGAAAATCTGCCTAAAATACATAATGGAATGGAATATTGCTCCACTTCTACAAGGGCCATTTGCATGTTCTTTGTATCTAGGGACATCTATGGACCTCAGAGAATGTATTCCCAGTGTCAGAAGTATTGTGTCTATTACTAGGCTTGCTTAAATTGTGATGAAACAAAGGAGAATATGAATTATGATTTTTCTTTGCATCTTTGACAGTGAATAACACCATGCAAAAAATTACCAGACATGAGAAACTGCCACTGAGCTCGTTCAGTACTTTCTTGAGATCACGTGTACAAAAAACACACAGAGACAGAGGGCAGAGCCTGGGCCAACACACACACACACTAGGGCTGGGCGATATAACGATAACGATAATTATCGTGATATATTTTAATAATCGATATCGGAAGAAAGAATATTGAATATTATTATTATATTTTTTTGTGTGTGACCTGCAACAGGGCAGTTTTAAAACCAGAGACAGTGGACAGACTTGTCTTTCTTGCCTGCAACTTAAAGTAATAACTTTGCTTGTCCAAATGACAATTCTGACCAAATTGAGATTTATTTTTCTCTTGTCCATTTATTTAGTTTGCTTTCTAATTTAAAATACAGTTTGAAACCGTCTGTACACAGTAGGCTATGTGTGCTAGCAGAGCTAGTCTCCAGTCACGGTGCACATGTGCGGTGGTTTGTCCACCAAAAAAGCGCCAAAAGATAGAAAAGAAACTAGCAGAGCCAGAACTGTTCAACTCCCCTGGAGCCACAGCCAGCAGAGAAGCCGGTTTACTTTCGCTTTCAAACCAGCTGCAGCCTGAGAACTGGAGTGTGAGGGGATGTAACACTAAAGATGGCGGCAACGACAAAGAATTGCTGCAAAATAAACATACATCTGTTGTAAAAAAAAAAAAAAAAAATGTTTTAACTTATAACAATATCGATAATATCGAATATCGAGTGATATGATATTGTTATCGATATCGTTATCGCGATATCATTTTTGGCCATATCGACCACCCCTAACACACACACACACACACACACACACACTTTAATACTTTATTTGGTTCCACAAATTATATTACATAAACAGGGAATCAATGTATCGGGCCAAGCAGCACTGAACACTTAAGGGTACACATAGCACCTCCTTCTCCATGCGGCTAAGCTGCCAATAATAGCTGAGACAGAGCAATATTTGGCAATTTGTTTGGCTTTTCTTTTAGACATTGCAGCAATTCTCAGACCGGTCATGGTGCATTTGTGTACATGGCCAAGACTTCCGAACACAAGTACACACACACACACACACACACACACACAACCACACTAAGGCTGAGCCCGAACCCTGTTTTTAGGGTTCGAACGTTCGCCAGGGTTTATCGAACGAACGTTCGAACGTTCGTTTTTTGTCAATTTTTTTATAATTTTTTTTTATTATTACCTTTTTTTTTTATATATACTTTTTTTTTTTGTATTATTATTATAGATCCTACGGAGGGCGGCATTGCATAATCTATTGGTGAAAAAACATGTTGTTTACAGTGGTGGCTGTTCATGTAAACATGTAATTAAACAAAGCACTCAGAAGAAAATAAACAAGCTACTGAGTACTGCATAAAGTTCCTACTTATGATAAACAATAGCCCTTGCACACCGCAGTCACGTAAGGGGCTTGATAAACAAATGCATTCGTTTTGTGGCATTCACGTTATATAGTTAGTGTTACACGTTCAATAACAGGTATTCACTCTTGGTCGACGGGAAGGAGAGAGGCGCGCGCCTCGGCTCCTTCCACCGTCTACCTCTGAACGGGGGATGGCAGAGAGACAGAGAGACACCGTCGCGGGGGTCCCGCCGGGCTCCCAACACGCCTGCCGCCTCGGCCAGAGTTGTTTCCAACGCAACCACCTCCCGCCATGAAGCTCGCGCTCCGTGGCCGAAAAAGGCTGGTATTCATTAATGATCCTTCCGCAGGTTCACCTATGGAAAGTTGTTACGACTTTTACTTCCTCGGCGGGGAGCTAACGCTACGTTAATGCTTCTCTCAAGCAGATCAACGGCGGCATTGCCGTAAGTAAAAAAAATAATAAACGCTTGCCGATTGGTGGTAACAGCAGAGGCGGGTGCAAGCGGTGTGACGTAATTGGCAGAATCGCCTGTCATTCAATCAAAATTGTTCTATTGCATTGGTTGAGACTAGAGCTCTGGTTGAGTATCCAGCAACAGCCCGGCAGAGACCATACTGGTTGAGCCGAGCGACTCGGGGGACGCGCCGCTTCACATCGCCTCACCGTCGTTGCGCCTGCTTTATTTTTTTTCACCGAACGTTCGAACCCATTAATTAAAGTCCGAATGTCAGCTTAACGAACGAACGTTCGAACGTTCGGGCTCAGCCTTAACACACACACACACCCACACACACACACACACATACACATACACATACACATACACAGCCCTGCAATGAAATACAGTTCTTATTAAAACACTGTCATTCTTAAAGTACCGGTAATAATAAAATGAGGCCAGCACAAACAGATCTACGTACAGGAAACACTGTTTGATGTGCAGTGAAACCACTGAAGGAATCCCCCCCCAACCCCCACCTCTGATCCATAGTGGCCCCAGAAAGAGAACCTCCCAAGGGGTCAAACGACACCGGGACCTTGGTGGGAACAGAATGCCTGTGATGGAACAATCCCTCTATACCATGAGACACAGCCTGTGATGGAACAATCCCTCTATAACATGAGACACAGCCTGTGATGGAACAATCCCTCTATAACATGAGACACAGCCTGTGATGGAACAATCCCTCTATAACATGAGAAACAGCCTGTGATGGAACAATCCCTCTATAACATGAGACACAGCCTGTGATGGAACAATCCCTCTATAACATGAGACACAGCCTGTGATGGAACAATCCCTCTATAACATGAGAAGCAGCCTGTGATGGAACAATCCTTCTATAACATGAGAAACAGCCTGTGATGGAACAATCCTTCTATAACATGAGAAACAGCCTGTGATGGAACAATCCTTCTATAACATGAGACACAGCCTGTGATGGAACAATCCTTCTATAACATGAGACACAGCCTGTGATGGAACAATCCTTCTATAAGATGAGACACAGCCTGTGATGGAACAATCCTTCTATAACATGAGAAACAGCCTGTGATGGAACAATCCTTCTATTATAACATGAGAAACGTACGGTTATGTATATAACCATAGTTATGAGTATAGTGACGCTCAGCGTCATGGTGCAAATACTCCACCTCAGTACTTGCGCACTGAATAAAAACTCACAATGTACCTTTACATACCAACATCTGTCTGACCACACCCCCATCCGCTACCTACATAAGCAGGGGTGTGGCCATGCCCTCATCTCCTTCCCAATCTTTCACCACAAGGCAAGATCAAGGGGTCCTCAGGGAGTCCTGACGCTGAGCGTCACTATACTCGTATAACTATGGTTATATACATAACCGTACACATTATATTATCGTATAGCTCTGCTCAGTGTCATGGTGCAACACAGGAGCTGAGCAGAGCTGAGCTCGACAAATGTACCCCACTGAGGCCCCCCACAACCATCAGAACCGGGGAGGACCCGAGCCCCCCCGACCCTCCCTATTGGAGGACGGGAGGGAGATGGATCCGACTGAGCGAAGAGGAGCTTGAGCAACTCAACGCACAGGGTGAGCAGACCGTGGGGCGTACCCACGACTACACAAACGCACAACCCGCATGCCACTAGGGAACGAACGGAAAAGGAACAAACCCCTGTTACCACCCCTAAAATCACGGGGTCAAAAGCAAAGCCCAACCCTGTGGCAAGGCCATAGCAGCGGTGCGCGAAGGAGGACCCAGACCCAGAAGGGACAGGACCCCCCCGGAAAAAGGGGGCCTGGAGAGGCCAACGATGCCACAGCATCAAGACCTCACCAGGCGGTCACTAGAGGAGGCCCTTCCCCCCAATAGCACGCCGCCTGGATCACTGACCCTGGTATACTCAGGCAGTCACCCATCCAAGCACAACCCAGGCCTGAACCTATACCGCCTCCGAGATCGGGCGTGTTCAGGGTGGCATGGCTGTAACTCAAAGCACTCAAGAGGCTACACCTACAGCGGGAGCAGGCAGCGCACCGGGGAGACAACCTCCCTTCCTAGAAGAGGTCGATCCCTCAATCCAGGCAGCAGGCACTCGACCTGAGCCTGGAGCACTGCAGACTAGACAGGCGCCAAAGGGGTCTGCTGAAACAGCACCCCGGCGGAAGGGGCGTATGCTGGCATTGTTGTGCACCATGTCACAGCCTCCACAAAAAAACCCAGACTCTCTAGAGGGGTCAAGGCAGAGAAGGCTGACACGATTGGCAGACGCCATGAAACGTGCGGGGGCACACTCAAGCGGTTAACCCGGGAGTTGACTCCGCTCCAACACACCAGGGAACCAACCACCCCCTTGGTTCTAACATGAGGTGGTTGTTCCTATAACCCCTCAAGAAAAAACTCAAACACACCTGCGGGTATACACTGGCTATACCGCAGTACAAGTGTTTCAGTTTTCAAACAGGGGTTATCCCAGGCCTACGGGTCGACGAAACAACTTCGGACCGGGCGGACCGGGACGTACATAGGGATGCCAGAGGAGTTCCAAGAATCACCTCAACAGCCCCCTCTCAGCTATGCGTAAGCAGGAGAAGAGAGGGGCGAAAAGAATGGAGAAGGACCAGGCCCCCTTAGCGCAGCTCAAGGTACAACACAACATGGACCAAGCAACAGTGAGGGGTAATACGTAGTAACACAACCACGAACATCTCCATAACGTCAAACCCTGTGACACCCGGGTGACATCAGGGTACCAGAACAGCAGATCTGCGTCCCCGGCGGACAACGGGTTAACTGACCTGGACCGGCGTGACCAGAACCAGTCCCGTGCCCTAATCACGCCGACATCCCCAACACTAGGGGTAGGTACGCGTGTCGATCCAAAACATTATAGAGGGCGCCACCCAGACGGTCCCGTTCGTACCGCGCTCGGTGGCCCACCCCAAGGGGCGTGAGACCCCTCTACCTATGCTTTGATCTATTCCGTTAACATCCCCCAGATATGAACGAGAATTCGTCGAGACAAACCTAGTAAACTGGCGCTCGGAAGAGACAAACTCCATCCCAGTTGCTCCCTAAAAACGCCGTTTTAATGATGAGCAACCAAGGCGCGCAAGCCTCATGCGTGATTCCTATCAGAAGCACCCAGGGCCAGCACTATGTACACGTCGAGACCCAAAACACAGCAATGGATAGTCTAACAAGACACCAGATACCGTTCCTCCAAGCCGCCTGGGAGAACGACAAGAAGCCGCTTTTTTTATTTTTTATTTTCCACAGAAAAAAGAAAAAATAATACGGACATGGGTCCCATGCGACGCGGCTGAGGGGAAACACCACCCCGTCAACCATACTTCATAAGAGGGGACGGTGAGCGACGTACCCCTATGACGGGGGGAAACCCATGACTCAACAGACCTTTAAGGCGAGGAGTCAGGGAAACCCTAAACAATACCCCGTCCACCTACTCCAAAAAGGAGAGGATGGGGAACCCCCAGAGAGACTTCCCACGTGAGCAATAGATTGAAAAGACATATTGCAACATTGAGCTATGTAACAATTGGATTAGGACTCTCCGAGGAGGAGGCTCTGAAACTCTGAGGAGGCTCCCTCACTGAGAGGGAGACTCTAACTCACGAGGAGGCTCTGAACTCCCCGAGGAGAAACACCCTGAGGAGGAGGCTCTGACCCAATACACACACTACCAGTAGGGAGCAGAGCAGAAGAACAAATGTCTCTACTGCGTTGCATCACCCACCAAGCTCAATACACATACAACAGAGCAGAACTTCTTTTTAAGTTCTACTCACCTTGACAATCTGAGGAGGAGGCTCTGAAACTCTGAGGAGGCTCCCTCACTGGGAGGGAGGGTCTGAACTCACAGGAGGCTCTGAAACTCCCTGAGGAGGAGGCTCTGAACTCCCTGAGGAGGAGGCTCTGAAACTCCCTGTAACAGAGGTCCATAACATGGAGCCTGAATAACCCACGGAAGTCTTACCAATAGAAACGCGCCCAGTGACGTACTCTATGGCGGGGGAATTTCCGTGGTCCACCGCCCAATATGGCGTGTGACCAGGAAACTCCCCACCCCCCCCCCCCTACCCTGTAACGTGCTGATCCAGCAATGTGACAGGAAGCCCGAAGGACAGGGGGTTTTATTCCCTGACCAATCAGAAAAAGGGGAGGAAGGTTTACCAGTTCACCCCTTTATGACCCCTCACCCCTGATACGATGTAATGACAAAGTAGAGCCATTTAACAGCTTCACATAGACTCATGTGCGAAACCTGCCATCTGATTTTTACAAAGAAAAACACAGACCCAGAGAGGGCCCCTTTAAGAGCCCCGGTACCAGACTTACACATGTGACTTCTGTAGGCCAACACCTAACCCAGTTGTAGATCTTAACGACACACACAACCCTTCATCACAACAAAAAAGGCAAAAGTACACTCTCACTACCGTAAGAGGAACGCCGTTTTTCATAACGAGAGAAGACACAAGTCCTCGATTATGTATTGGCCACAGGCCTTGCTAAGCCCACATGATAGCGACCAAAACAATCTTTTCCCTAGGAAAAAATCGTTTTCTCAAGCAGGAGCACAACCCCAGCAGAATCTGAGGGATTACACCGTATCCCCACAAACATAGTGACACAATATATTGTAAACAAAACATGTTTGAGAGGAGGGTGGAAAGCCCCAGGGAAACCGGGGGGAAATCACCCCTCCCCACCTTACCCTCGATACGACCAGGTTGAACAGGTACTGCCCTGTTAATATGTGAACATGCTACCTGATTATTGTCATCACAGGCTGAGAGAAGGACTTACCCCTCGATCACATGTCACTAAGCATAGCTTTGCAGGGTTATTAACCCAACTAGTTGTGAGCTCAACCATGTTACTAACGTTACATGAACACACAAGTTCTCATCACAACTAAACCAGTTCATTTTTACTCACGTAAAAAACAGCGCCGATTTTCTAGGTAGAGAGAACCTATACCAGCGACAAGACAATTCACACACAACACATGTCATATCCCCAATGTAGTGCAGCAACATACGTTTTGGAAAACATCGTTATTACAAAACATTTAGAAGGGAAGGAAGGAAGAGGCGTTAAGCGTCCAGAAGGACTCTTACCTACAACCACGAGCGCAGGCTGAGAGGACTGCAACCACTGGTCTCTCCATGTTGACGAAAGTCCTCGCTGGCGGGGCAACATGGTGTAGGGCCGACTAGCATCCTCTGTCAAAGATGACGTCGCAGTCAGAGTGTTATGGCCTGTTATCCTCACGGCTAATGTTCAACGGTGTAGCATAAGCTAACAGCCAACTCAGGCCGGCTGGTAGCAACAAGCTAACGCTCCTGGCCTAGTGAACACAACGAGCTAGCGCCGCAGCTAACAGCTAACTGGCTAACAGTTAGCTCACCCAGCTAGTACGCAAGCTAAGCAGCTATCATCATCAGAATAAATAAAACTGATAAAAGAAATTGATAAAAGAACATAAAATGTGTGGAGCAATTTTTTTTATAAAAAGTCAACAGAAGGCTCTACTAAAAAGGGGAGTTTTGAGGCCTTTCTTAAAAGCATCCACAGTCTGTGGTGCTCTCAGGTAGTCAGGGAGAGCATTCCACAGACTGGGAGCGGAAGAGCAAAAAGCCCGATCTCCCATAGTGCTGAGATTTGTCCTTGGGCGCTGGAGGAGGTTTGCCTGGCCAGAGCGGAGATGTCGAGAGGAGGAGTGAGGGGTGAGTTCTTTGAGGTATAGGGGGGGGGGGGGGGGGGGGGGGCGTTTCCGTAGAGGCATTTGTGGGTGAGCAGGGAGACTTTGAACTCAATCCTGAGTGAGACAGGGAGCCAGTGAAGGGACTTGAGGATAGGGCTAGGCGATATATCGAGTATACTCGATGTATCGCGGCTTGTTCTACGTGAGATGTAGTAAATTACTATATCGTGAACATCGAGTATATGTTGTCACGTCGCGGCTGATATGAGACTTGCTTTAGTGCAGAGCGTTCCTCTCATTTCATTATAGACAGACCAGCGCGGACCTTAAATGACATGCAATTGTAATTTCATTACACAGACCAGCGCGGACCTTCAATGACATGCAATATAATTGTCGACGCGAGCAATGGGCTAACGTTAGCTGCTAAGTTAAACCATAAATAGGCTAAGCTAACTAGCGTTAGCTCTTAGCTGCTAACCCTGGAAGCGTTCAAAAGCGGACTCCACGACACTAGTTCCATTCGTGAGAAAGGGGGGTAGGTTATATTGACGACGCTTAACAACAGAGGTTTAAAGATAACTTCATATTTATTGGTTATTCGTTTCTTGCATCCAGTTTCAATCTCCGTGTGTTCAACTTCCTGTGTTTACATTTGAGTGTGACATCATCGCCTACGGCAGCTTATACGCTCAAAACGCAAACGCGTTCTCTCTCTCTCTCTCTCTCTTCAATGATTTAAAGTAGCCAAACGAACTGGATAGTTGATGATATAAACATTTCATTATCTGAAATATTCTAAAATCATTAAGTCTGCTATAAGCCATTATCCTTTGTGTGATTAGTATTTGTGTATATTATATATATATATATATATGTGTGTGTGTGTTTGGCTAAAGTGGATATAAAACAGTACTGTGCAAAAGTCTTAGGCACCCAATAGTTTTTATATAAAATTGTCTTAGATGTAAATAATTTTTTTTATTAGTGTGTCAGTAGACTACTCATAGTACATTTTCATTTAATTATTTTTTAAAGCATCTTCATGGTTTAATAATGCAAACATATTTTGCAGGGACTTATTATAATCATCATATTGGCGTGACTGTATGCATCAAATGGTTAAATCAAGCATTTTAAGTGCTTTAGAGGAAATGTCAAAATATCGCGATATATATCGTGTATAATAATAATAATAATAATAATAATAATAATAATTTAGGACCTGCTCAGAGGTCATTTAATCGGCATGCATGCGATGCATGTATGCGATTCGTATCTGCGATTAACCCATCCCGTCGTCCTTCCCCCCAAGGGCAGCGGGAGCAGACAGGCGTCAACGTGAGCCGCGCCAGGGGACCAATCCAAGTGCTCCTGTCCGTCTTCGTCAAGGACGCCACAGCGTTAGCGATCTTGTTGTTGTGCATGTTTTTCCATTGGGTTTATCTTATCGGGGGGGGAAACCCTTGCGAGCACAGGGAGAACATGCAAACTCTACACAGAAAGGCCTGGAGATACCCCACCTGGGTACCTGGCATCATGGAAACCTGGTGTATCGTGATATGGCCAAAAAATATTGCGATATCATTTAGAGGCCATATCGCCCAGCCCTACTTGAGGATGGAGTGATGTGGTGGTATTTCCGCACTCTCATCAGGATCCTAGCAGCGCTGTTTTGGATACATTGTAGCCTTGCTAGGGATCCCGATGAGGAGTGCGTTGCAGTAATCCAGCCTGGAGGAAACAAAGGCGTGGATGAGCTTTTCGGCATCTGACAGAGTGAGTGAGGGGGGAAGTTTGGCGATGTTCCTAAGGTGGTAGAAGGAGTTTTGTATAGTTGATTTATGTGTGCCTCAAAGGTCAGGTGAGGGTCCATTTTACCCCTAGGTTGGTGATTGTTGGTGACAGGGTGATGTTTTGGCCGGAAAAGGTGATGGTGGTGATGGTGGATGAGCGAACCTGATGTGGGGTGCCAATAATAATGGCTTCAGTTTTAGAACTGTTTAACTGTAAGAAGTTGTTCTTCATCCACTCCTTGTGATGCCTGTGATGGAACAATCCTTCTATAACATGAGACACAGCCTGTGATGGAACAATCCTTCTATAACATGAGACACAGCCTGTGATGGAACAATCCCTCTATAACATGAGACACAGCCTGTGATGGAACAATCCCTCTATAACATGAGACACAGCCTGTGATGGAACAATCCCTCTATAACATGAGACACAGCCTGTGATGGAACAATCCCTCTATAACATGAGACACAGCCTGTGATGGAACAATCCTTCTATAACATGAGACACAGCCTGTATGGAACAATCCTTCTATAACATGAGAAGCAGCCTGTGATGGAACAATCCTTCTATAACATGAGAAGCAGCCTGTGATGGAACAATCCTTCTATAACATGAGACACAGCCTGTGATGGAACAATCCCTCTATAACATGAGAAGCAGCCTGTGATGGAACAATCCTTCTATAACATGAGACACAGCCTGTGATGGAACAATCCCTCTATAACATGAGAAGCAGCTGTGATGGAACAATCCCTCTATAACATGAGAAACAGCCTGTGATGGAACAATCCCTCTATAACATGAGACACAGCCTGTGATGGAACAATCCTTCTATAACATGAGAAGCAGCCTGTGATGGAACAATCCTTCTATAACATGCGACAGAGAAGTTTGCCTTTGAGAACCAATGGTTCTCGAGCCGTAACGGCACATGGGGCAGGAGCCTATCTCCTGTTTCCGTAGCATGAGGCAGCTTGATGTACAAGTACACCCTTGGACATGACACTAGTATGTCGCAAGGACTTCCCCCAAACCAACCCTTGATGCTGAGTGTCAAGCAGGTGGGTACCATTTTAAATAGTCTTTGGTATGACTCGGCCAGGGCTTGAACTACCAGCCTCCCGAACTCAGGGCGGACGCTCTGCCCACGAGGCCACTGAGCCGGGTGAGAAACAGGCTGGCGTCATATGAAGCTCCACGACAACATGATTCAGAATGGCGAAGTAAAACCTTCTGTTCCATGTAGACAAACATGTGTTGGAGAGAGGTTCTCTCTGTCTCTGTCTCTCTCTCTGTCTCTCTCTCTCTCTCTCTCTCTCTCTCTCTCTCTCTCTCTCTCTCTCTCTCCTCTCTCTCTCTCTCTCTCTGTCTCTGTCTCTGTCTCTGTCTCTGTCTCTGTCTCTCTCTCTGTCTCTCTCTCTCTCTGTCTCTCTCTGTCTCTCTCTCTCTCTCTGTCCTCTCTCTGTCTCTCTCTCTCTCTGTCTCTCTCTCTCTCTGTCTCTCTCTCTGTCCTCTCTCTCTGTCTCTCTCTCTCTCTCTCCCTCTCTGTCTCTCTCTCTCTGTCTCTCTCTCTGTCTCTTTCTCTCTCTCTCTGCTCTCTCTGTCTCTGTCTCTCTCTCTCTATCTCTCTCTCTCTCTCTGTCTCTCTCCTCTCTCCCTCTGTCTCTCTCTCTCTCTCTGTCTCTCTCTCTCTCTGTCTCTCTCTCTCTCCCTCTGTCTCTCTCTCTGCTCTCTCTGTCTGTCTCTCTGCTCTCTGTCTCTCTCTCTCTGTCTCTCTCTCTCTCTCTCTCTCTCTCTCTCTCTGTCTCTGTCTCTCTCTCTGTCTCTCTCTCTGTCTCTCTCTCTCTCTCTGTCTCTCTCTGTCTCTCTCTCTCTCTCTGTCTCTCTCTCTCTCTCTCTCTGTCTCTCTCTCTCTCTGTCTCTCTCTGTCTCTCTCTCTGTCTCTGTCTCTCTTTCTCTCTCTCTCTGCTCTCTCTGTCTCTGTTCTCTCTCTCCTCTCTATCTCTCTCTGTCTCAATTCAATTCAATTCAATTCAAATAGGCTTTATTGGCATGAAATATCAACATACTTATTGCCAAAGCAAGTCCAACATACAAACAATAACATATATATTATTAAGCAATAAAACATACCATAATATTAGCAATAAGTTCAAGTTCTTTAATAGTTGTCATACAGAAGTACAGAATACTTTCATACAAAATGCTTCTTACTGTTACGCTCCAGAGACTGTGCTAGACAAGATAGTATCAAATAACATAATAACATAATATAGCATGAATTTAGAAGAAGAAAATGAGGTCACAGTGTTCGGTATAGACATATGTACAATGTTCTGAGTTACCATATAATATACAATACACAATACTATGCAGTGTACTAATGTACAGTACTATCTAGTGCAAAGCAGAAATGGGATGAGGTACAATTTTAGGTACAATTTACAGTAAGGTGTACGAGTTGTAGTGCAATCCTTCATCCATAAATATAAAGTGTGGGGAGTGGGTGCTACAGTGTGTTTGTTTAAAGTGGGTGTGTGCTATAAGTGTGTGGAGTGGGTGCTACAGTGTGTTTGTTTAAAGTGAGTGTGTGCGTGTGGATGTGTGTGCTATGTGCGTTTGGTGGTTGTTGTTGTGTAGTGTTCATTCATTGTTCGTTTAGCAGCCTGATGGCCTGGGGATAGAAGCTTCTTCTGAGTCTTTCTGTGCTCGCCTTGAGACTCCTGTATCGCTTGCCTGACGGCAGCAGTTCAAAGAGGCAGTTGTTCGGGTGACTGGAGTCTTTAATGATTCTCTTAGCCTTGCCCTTGCAACGCTTGTAGTAAATGTTCTGGAGGGTGGGGAGCCCCCCCTCCAATTGTGCGTTCGGCTGAACGTGTCACTCTTTGTAGTCTGCTTTGGTCTTGTGCAGTGCTATTCCCAAACCAGGAGGTGATGTTGCCGGTCAAGAT
>NC_140166.1:1973898-1987000 GCF_963971535.1 Notolepis coatsorum | reverse complement strand
TGTCCTGAAGAGCAAACATTTGAGAAGCGCGGTCCTGTGAGGAGGGGGAGCGGGCAGGGTCAGAGGGCACGGGGAGCAGACCCTAACCCTAACCCCACACCTCCTCTGTCTCCTCCTCCTCGTCACAAGGCAGCCAGGGGTCAGAGGGCACGGGGAGCAGACCCTAACCCTAACCCCACACCTCCTCTGTCTCCTCCCCCTCGTCACAAGGCAGCCAGGGGTCAGAGGGCACGGGGAGCAGACCCTAACCCTAACCCCACACCTCCTCTGTCTCCCCCTCGTCACAAGGCAGCCAGGGGTCAGAGGGCACGGGGAGCAGACCCTAACCCTAACCCCACACCTCCTCTGTCTCCTCCTCCTCGTCACAAGGCAGCCAGGGGTCAGAGGGCACGGGGAGCAGACCCTAACCCTAACCCCACACCTCCTCTGTCTCCTCCCCTCGTCACAAGGCAGCCAGGGGTCAGAGGGCACGGGGAGCAGACCCTAACCCTAACCCCACACCTCCTCTGTCTCCTCCTCGTCACAAGGCAGCCAGGGGTCAGAGGGCACGGGAGCAGACCCTAACCCTAACCCCACACCTCCTCTGTCTCCTCCCTCGTCACAAGGCAGCCAGGGGTCAGAGGGCACGGGGAGCAGACCCTAACCCTAACCCCACACCTCCTCTGTCTCCTCCTCCTCGTCACAAGGCAGCCAGGGGTCAGAGGGCACGGGGAGCAGACCCTAACCCTAACCCCACACCTCCTCTGTCTCCTCCTCCTCGTCACAAGGCAGCCAGGGGTCAGAGGGCACGGGGAGCAGACCCTAACCCTAACCCCACACCTCCTCTATCTCCTCCCCCTCGTCACAAGGCAGCCAGGGGTCAGAGGGCACGGGGAGCAGACCCTAACCCTAACCCCACACCTCCTCTGTCTCCTCCTCCTCGTCACAAGGCAGCCAGGGGTCAGAGGGCACGGGGAGCAGACCCTAACCCTAACCCCACACCTCCTCTGTCTCCTCCTCCTCGTCACAAGGCAGCCAGGGGTCAGAGGGCGTGGATTACTGAGAGCGCTGTGTGTGTGTGTGTGTGTGTGTCTGTGTGTGTGTGTGTGTGTGGTGTGTCTGTGTGTGTCTGTGTGTGTCTGTGTGTGTGTGTCTGTGTGTGTGTGTGTGTGTGTGTGTGTGTGGTGTGTGTGTGTGTGTGTGTGTGTGTGTGTCTGTGTGTGTGTGTCTGTGTGTGTGTGTGTGTGTGCGTGTGTCTGTGTGTGTGTGTCTGTGTGTGTGTGTGTGTGTGTGTGTGTGTGTGTGTGTGTCTGTGTGTGTGCGTGTGTGTGTGTGTGTGTGTGTGTGTGTGTGTGTGTGTGTGTGTGTGTGTCTGTGTGTGTGTGTCTTTGTGTGTGTGTGTGTTGTGTGTGTGTGTGTGTGCGTGTGTGTGTCTGTGTGTGTGTGTGTCTGTGTGTGTGCGTGTGTCTGTGTGTGTGTGTGCGTGTGCGTGTGCGTGTCTGTGTGTGTGTGTGTGTGTGTGTGTCTGTGTGTGTGTGTGCGTGTGTGTGTCTGTGTGTGTGTGTGTGTGTGTGTGTGTCTGTGTGTGTGTGTCTGTGTCTGTGCGTGTGCGTGTGCGTGTCTGTGTCTGTGTGTGTGCGTGTGTCAAGTCAAGTCAAGTCAAGTCAAGAGTTTTAATTGTCACGGCATACATATACAATGAAATGCGGGTGGTCTTGCCCGCAACGATGTGCAATACAGTGGTACATATAATAGAATCAAAAGAAGAAACAACATTGTGCAGTAACAGGTAGCAGGTAACATGGAGTGACATCTCGGTATCTGTACATAGTTATTTACAGCGCATGTGTGACATGCTAGTTAGCTTTGGTAGTGCAATACACTGTTCCTGTTATTCTAATTTAAAGTGTCCTTTCCTTTGGCCATAAGTGTGCGTGTGTGCGACATGAGTGTGTGCCCGCTCATGTTAAAGTGTTAAGTGGCTGCTCGTGTGTGAGCGTGCACAGTGTGCGTGTCGTGTGTGTGTTCATGTGTGCTTGTGTGTGGACAGTTCAATGTTCTGAGCACTCAATGTACATTGTTCATGGCTCTGATGGCCTGGGGGAAGAAGCTGAGTGTGTGCGTGTGTGTGTGTGTGCGTGTGCGTGTGCGTGTGTGTGTGTGTGTGTGTGTGTGTGTGTGGATGTTCAGAGACTATGGGGGGTAAACCTCCGACCCTCTAGGGGGGTCCCGGGGCATGCCCCCCGGAATTATTGTTTTTTGTACATTTCAAAGTTAAATGCATCAATCTGGTACTTTGAGAGCAAAATAAAGAGGCTAGATTCTATGATGAACTTTGTGCTCAAAACACAAAATCGACTAGACTAGAGCTTCCCAATCCTCTCCTCGAGACGCCACCAGAACACCTGATTCAACTTAACAAGCCCTTTATTAGTTGAATCAGGTGTTCTGGTGGTGGAATTTAACAAACACATGGAAGGGCTGGGGCGTCTCGAGGAGAGGAAGGGCTGGGCGTCTCGAGGAGAGGAAGGGCTGGGGCGTCTCGAGGAGAGGAAGGGCTGGGGCGTCTCGAGGAGAGGAAGGGCTGGGCGTCTCGAGGAGAGGAAGGGCTGGGGCGTCTCGAGGAGAGGAAGGGCTGGGGCGTCTCGAGGAGAGGAAGGGCTGGGCGTCTCGAGGAGAGGAAGGGCTGGGGCGTCTCGAGGAGAGGAAGGGCTGGGGCGTCTCGAGGAGAGGAAGGGCTGGGCGTCTCGAGGAGAGGAAGGGCTGGGGCGTCTCGAGGAGAGGAAGGGCTGGGCGTCTCGAGGAGAGGACTGGGCTGGGCGTCTCGAGGAGAGGAAGGGCTGGGGCGTCTCGAGGAGAGGAAGGGCTGGGGCGTCTCGAGGAGAGGAAGGGCTGGGCGTCTCGAGGAGAGGAAGGGCTGGGGCGTCTCGAGGAGAGGACTGGGAACCACTGGACTACATTTGAGCCATCAAAGAAATGAAGCAAATGAAGTTACCTGTGTTGAACTGGTTTATTTTTTAGAAAATAAAAAAATATAGTAGATTACTATTACCACTGCCAATACTACTGATACATCCCTATTGGCAAACTTTATATTAAAAAAAATAGTAAAAAAAATGTTTTGTTTAAAAAAAATAATAATAAAAATTATAGCATTATACAACTGTGGCGGGACTCATTAGACTTCATTGATGGGAAACCCTGCCATAGACGTGTGTGTTGCTGTGCATGTGCTTGTTGCTGAAAAGGAGCGCATGATGACAAACCAATGAAATACAAGGACCTGAAATGGTTTCTGGATGGAGCAGCGGTGCGAGGAGGGCGGAGAGGACATCTGATCGGGGCAGCATCTGTTCACACTGGCCCCAGTGCCGTCCAGCCATGTAGAAGCATCTGATCGGGGCAGCATCTGTTCAGACAGGCCCCTGTGCCGTCCAGCCATGTAGAAGCATCTGATCGGGGCAGCATCTGTTCACACTGGCCCCTGTGCCGTCCAGCCATGTAGAAGCATCTGATCGGGGCAGCATCTGTTCAGACAGGCCCCTGTGCCGTCCAGCCATGTAGAAGTATCTGATCGGGGCAGCATCTGTTCACACTGGCCCCTGTGCCGTCCAGCCATGTAGAAGCATCTGATCGGGGCAGCATCTGTTCAGACAGGCCCCTGTGCCGTCCAGCCATGTAGAAGCATCTGATCGGGGCAGCATCTGTTCAGACAGGCCCCTGTGCCGTCCAGCCATGTAGAAGCATCTGATCGGGGCAGCATCTGTTCAGACAGGCCCCTGTGCCGTCCAGCCATGTAGAAGCATCTGATCGGGGCAGCATCTGTTCAGACAGGCCCCTGTGCCGTCCAGCCATGTAGAAGCATCTGATCGGGGCAGCATCTGTTCAGACAGGCCCCTGTGCCGTCCAGCCATGTAGAAGCATCGATCCTGGCCGGGCCTCCCGTCATTAAGAGTATTATAATCCCCTGCTGAACAGCAGAATGCACTCAGCCTTATTACAGAGCCAGGAATCCCAGTGGTGGTCATGCTGGCTACACCCACAGCTAGCCGTTCATCCAGTTTGAATTTAAATTACCATTGTGGCTTCCCATGATCAGGAATACAAGATAAATGAAATAGAATGATTATTGTGCCATGTTGCTCTCATCTTGTGTTGTAAATGTAAATGCAAGCCCAGACAGTAGTTTCAGCTCCCCCCCCCCCCCTCAAGCCCAGACAGTAGTTTCAGCTCCCCCCCCCCCCCCCCTCAAGCCCAGACAGTAGTTTCAGCTCCCCCCCCCCCCCCCCCCCTCAAGCCCAGACAGTAGTTTCAGCTCCCCCCCCCCCCCCCTCAAGCCCAGACAGTAGTTTCAGCTCCCCCCCCCCTCAAGCCCAGACAGTAGTTTCAGCCCCCCCCCCCCCCCTCAAGCCCAGACAGTAGTTTCAGCTCCGCCCCCCCCCCCCCTCCTCAAGCCCAGACAGTAGTTTCAGCCCCCCCCCCCCCTCAAGCCCAGACAGTAGTTCAGCTCCGCCCCCCCCCCCCCCCCCTCAAGCCCAGACAGTAGTTTCAGCCTTTGGTAACTTGTAGAAGATGACAGAAAGACAGCCTTTGGTAACTTGTAGAAGATGACAGAAATGCAGCCTTTGGTAACTTGTAGAAGATGACAGAAAGGCAGTCTTTGGTAACTTGTAGAAGATGACAGAAAGGCAGTCTTTGGTAACTTGTAGAAGATGACAGAAAGACAGTCTTTGGTAACGTGTATAAGATGACAGAAAGGCAGTCTTTGGTAACTTGTAGAAGATGACAGAAAGGCAGTCTTTGGTAACTTGTAGAATATGACAGAAAGGCAGTCTTTGGTAACTTGTAGAATATGACAGAAAGGCAGTCTTTGGTAACTTGTAGAAGATGACAGAAAGGCAGTCTTTGGTAACTTGTAGAAGATGACAGAAAGGCAGTCTTTGGTAACTTGTAGAAGATGACAGAAAGGCAGCCTAGTTTCAAAATTGGCAAACTTTATATTAAAAAAAATAGTAAAAAAAATGTTTTGTTTAAAAAAAATAATAATAAAAATTATAGCATTATACAACTGTGGCGGGACTCATTAGACTTCATTGATGGGAAACCCTGCCATAGACGTGTGTGTTGCTGTGCATGTGCTTGTTGCTGAAAAGGAGCGCATGATGACAAACCAATGAAATACAAGGACCTGAAATGGTTTCTGGATGGAGCAGCGGTGCGAGGAGGGCGGAGAGGACATCTGATCGGGGCAGCATCTGTTCACACTGGCCCCAGTGCCGTCCAGCCATGTAGAAGCATCTGATCGGGGCAGCATCTGTTCAGACAGGCCCCTGTGCCGTCCAGCCATGTAGAAGCATCTGATCGGGGCAGCATCTGTTCACACTGGCCCCTGTGCCGTCCAGCCATGTAGAAGCATCTGATCGGGGCAGCATCTGTTCAGACAGGCCCCTGTGCCGTCCAGCCATGTAGAAGCATCTGATCGGGGCAGCATCTGTTCACACTGGCCCCTGTGCCGTCCAGCCATGTAGAAGCATCTGATCGGGGCAGCATCTGTTCAGACAGGCCCCTGTGCCGTCCAGCCATGTAGAAGCATCTGATCGGGGCAGCATCTGTTCAGACAGGCCCCTGTGCCGTCCAGCCATGTAGAAGCATCTGATCGGGGCAGCATCTGTTCAGACAGGCCCCTGTGCCGTCCAGCCATGTAGAAGCATCTGATCGGGGCAGCATCTGTTCAGACAGGCCCCTGTGCCGTCCAGCCATGTAGAAGCATCTGATCGGGGCAGCATCTGTTCAGACAGGCCCCTGTGCCGTCCAGCCATGTAGAAGCATCGATCCTGGCCGGGCCTCCCGTCATTAAGAGTATTATAATCCCCTGCTGAACAGCAGAATGCACTCAGCCTTATTACAGAGCCAGGAATCCCAGTGGTGGTCATGCTGGCTACACCCACAGCTAGCCGTTCATCCAGTTTGAATTTAAATTACCATTGTGGCTTCCCATGATCAGGAATACAAGATAAATGAAATAGAATGATTATTGTGCCATGTTGCTCTCATCTTGTGTTGTAAATGTAAATGCAAGCCCAGACAGTAGTTTCAGCTCCCCCCCCCCCCCCTCAAGCCCAGACAGTAGTTTCAGCTCCCCCCCCCCCCCCCTCAAGCCCAGACAGTAGTTTCAGCTCCCCCCCCCCCCCCCCTCAAGCCCAGACAGTAGTTTCAGCTCCCCCCCCCCCCCTCAAGCCCAGACAGTAGTTTCAGCTCCCCCCCCCCCCTCAAGCCCAGACAGTAGTTTCAGCCCCCCCCCCCCCCCTCAAGCCCAGACAGTAGTTTCAGCTCCGCCCCCCCCCCCCCTCCTCAAGCCCAGACAGTAGTTTCAGCCCCCCCCCCCCCTCAAGCCCAGACAGTAGTTTCAGCTCCGCCCCCCCCCCCCCCCCCTCAAGCCCAGACAGTAGTTTCAGCCCCCCCCCCCCCCCCTCAAGCCCAGACAGTAGTTTCAGCTCCGCCCCCCCCCCCCCCCCTCAAGCCCAGACAGTAGTTTCAGCTCCGCCCCCCCCCCCCCCTCAAGCCCAGACAGTAGTTTCAGCTCCCCCCCCCTCCTCAAGCCCAGACAGTAGTTTCAGCTCCGCCCCCCCACCCCCTCAAGCCCAGACAGTAGTTTCAGCTCCCCCCCCCCCCCCCCCTCAAGCCCAGACAGTAGTTTCAGCTCCCCCCCCCCCCCCCCTCAAGCCCAGACAGTAGTTTCAGCCCCCCCCCCCCCCTCCTCAAGCCCAGACAGTAGTTTCAGCTCCCCCCCCCCCCCTCCTCAAGCCCAGACATTCGTTTTTCAGCTCCCCCCCCCCCCCCCCCCCTCAGCTGTGAGGGAAGAGGAGCCACGACACATTTCTCCAGTTATTTTGAAACATTTGGTAACTTGTAGAAGATGACAGAAAGGCAGTCTTTGGTAACTTGTAGAAGATGACAGAAAGGCAGTCTTTGGTAACTTGTAGAAGATGACAGAAAGGCAGTCTTTGGTAACTTGTAGAAGATGACAGAAAGGTAGTCATTGGTAACTTGTAGAAGGTGACAGAAAGACAGCATTTGGTAACTTGTAGAAGATGACAGAAAGACAGTCTTTGGTAACTTGTAGAAGATGACAGAAAGGCAGTCTTTGGTAACTTGTAGAAGATGACAGAAAGGCAGTCTTTGGTAACTTGTAGAAGATGACAGAAAGACAGCCTTTGGTAACTTGTAGAAGATGACAGAAATGCAGCCTTTGGTAACTTGTAGAAGATGACAGAAAGACAGTCTTTGGTAACGTGTATAAGATGACAGAAAGGCAGTCTTTGGTAACTTGTAGAAGATGACAGAAAGGCAGTCTTTGGTAACTTGTAGAAGATGACAGAAAGGCAGTCTTTGGTAACTTGTAGAAGATGACAGAAAGGCAGTCTTTGGTAACTTGTATAAGATGACAGAAAGACAGTCTTTGGTAACGTGTATAAGATGACAGAAAGGCAGTCTTTGGTAACTTGTAGAAGATGACAGAAAGACAGCCTTTGGTAACTTGTAGAAGATGACAGAAATGCAGCCTTTGGTAACTTGTAGAAGATGACAGAAAGGCAGTCTTTGGTAACTTGTAGAAGATGACAGAAAGGCAGTCTTTGGTAACTTGTAGAAGATGACAGAAAGACAGTCTTTGGTAACGTGTATAAGATGACAGAAAGGCAGTCTTTGGTAACTTGTAGAAGATGACAGAAAGGCAGTCTTTGGTAACTTGTAGAATATGACAGAAAGGCAGTCTTTGGTAACTTGTAGAATATGACAGAAAGGCAGTCTTTGGTAACTTGTAGAAGATGACAGAAAGGCAGTCTTTGGTAACTTGTAGAAGATGACAGAAAGGCAGTCTTTGGTAACTTGTAGAAGATGACAGAAAGGCAGCCTAGTTTCAGCTCCGCCCCCCCCCCCCCCCCCCTCAAGCCCAGACAGTAGTTTCAGCTCTGCTCTCTCTGATCTGCTCTCTCTGCCCTCTCTCTGCTCTGCTCTCTCTGCTCTCTCTCTGCTCTGCTCTATCTGCTCTGCTCTCTCTGCTCTCTCTGATCTCTCTGCTCTCTCTCTGCTCTGCTCTCTCTCTGCTCTCTCTGCTCTGATCTCTGCTCTCTCTGCTCTGCTCTCTCTGCTCTCTCTCTTCTCTGCTCTCTCTGCTCTCTCTCTCTGCTCTCTCTGCTCTGCTCTCTCTCTGCTCTCTCTGTTCTCTCTGCTCTCTCTCTGATCTCTCTCTGCTCTCTCTCTGCTCTCTCTCTGCTCTGCTCTCTCTCTCTGCTCTCTCTCTGCTCTCTCTCTGCTCTCTCTCTCTGCTCTCTCTCTGCTCTCTCTCTGCTCTGCTCTCTCTCTGCTCTCTCTCTGCTAGGGATGGGTACCTTTCACATTTGAACCGATACCGTTACCCAACGGTACCTTTTTTCGGTACTTTAGTCTCAAGACATTTTATTTACCTACCTCAGTCGTAAAAAAAAAATCCAAACTTCAAATAACTACAATTTTGACAGTTTTCGGCTTGTCATTGCTCCGACTGCTTTGTTGTTGAATCAAGTCAAATCCTAGGTAAGCATATATTGTGCGTGTGAACGTTGACATGAAAAAAAAATAAAATAAAAGGTAAAAAAAAAAAAAAAAATCGGTTTCTCATTTGATTCTATACTCGGTAGTACCGACGTGTTTCGGTTCGGTACCTCAAAAGTACCGAATTCGGTACCCATCCCTACTCTCTGCTCTGCTCTCTCTCTGCTCTCTCTCTGCTCTCTCTCTGCTCTGCTCTCTGCTCTCTCTCTGCTCTCTCTCTCTGCTCTCTCTCTCTCTGCTCTCTCTCTGCTCTCTCTGCTCTGCTCTTTCTCTGCTCACTCTCTGCTCTGCTCTCTCTGCTCTCTCTCTGCTCTCTCTCTCTCTGCTCTCTCTCTGCTCTCTCTGCTCTGCTCTTTCTCTGCTCACTCTCTCTGCTCTGCTCTCTCTGCTCTCTCTCTGCTCTATCTGCTCTGCTCTCTCTCTGCTCTCTCTCTGCTCTCTCTCTCTGCTCTCTCTCTGCTCTCTCTGCTCTCTCTCTCTGCTCTCTCTCTCTGCTCTCTCTCTGCTCTCTGCTCTGCTCTCTCTCTGCTCTCTCTGCTCTGCTCTCTCTCTCTGCTCTCTCTCTGCTCTCTCTCTCTGCTCTCTCTCTGCTCTCTCTCTGCTCTCTCTCTCTGCTCTCTCTCTGCTCTCTCTGCTCTCTCTCTCTGCTCTCTCTCTCTGCTCTCTCTGCTCTCTCTGCTCTGCTCTCTCTCTGCTCTCTCTCTGCTCTCTCTCTGCTCTCTCTCTGCTCTCTCTCTGCTCTCTCTCTCTGCTCTCTCTGCTCTCTCTGCTCTGCTCTCTCTCTGCTCTCTCTCTGCTCTCTCTCTGCTCTATCTGCTCTCTCTCTGCTCTCTCTCTCTCTGCTCTCTCTCTGCTCTCTCTCTGCTCTCTGCTCTGCTCTCTCTCTGCTCTGCTCTCTCTCTGCTCTCTCTGCTCTGCTCTCTCTCTGCTCTCTCTCTGCTCTCTCTGCTCTGCTCTCTCTCTGCTCTCTCTCTCTCTGCTCTCTCTCTGCTCTCTCTCTGCTCTCTCTCTGCTCTGCTCTCTCTCTGCTCTCTCTCTGCTCTCTGCTCTCTCTCTGCTCTCTCTCTGCTCTGCTCTCTCTCTGCTCTCTCTCTGCTCTCTCTCTGCTCTGCTCTCTCTCTGCTCTCTCTCTGCTCTCTCTCTCTGCTCTCTCTCTGCTCTCTCTCTGCTCTCTGCTCTGCTCTCTCTCTGCTCTCTCTCTGCTCTCTCTCTGCTCTGCTCTCTCTGCTCTCTCTCTCTGCTCTCTCTGCTCTGCTCTCTCTCTCTGCTCTCTCTCTCTGCTCTCTCTCTGCTCTCTCTCTGCTCTCTCTCTGCTCTCTCTGCTCTCTCTCTGCTCTCTGCTCTGCTCTCTCTCTGCTCTCTCTGCTCTGCTCTCTCTCTGCTCTCTCTCTGCTCTCTCTCTGCTCTCTCTCTCTGCTCTCTCTGCTCTGCTCTCTCTCTGCTCTCTCTCTGCTCTCTCTCTCTGCTCTCTCTGCTCTCTGCTCTCTCTCTGCTCTCTCTCTGCTCTCTCTCTCTCTGCTCTCTCTGCTCTGCTCTCTCTCTCTGCTCTCTCTGCTCTCTGCTCTCTCTCTGCTCTCTCTCTGCTCTGCTCTCTCTGCTCTCTCTCTCTCTGCTCTCTCTCTCTCTGCTCTCTCTCTCTCTGCTCTCTCTCTCTGCTCTCTCTGCTCTCTCTCTCTGCTCTCTCTCTGCTCTCTCTCTGCTCTGCTCTCTCTCTGCTCTCTCTCTCTGCTCTATCTGCTCTGCTCTCTCTCTGCTCTCTCTCTGCTCTGCTCTCTCTCTGCTCTCTCTCTCTGCTCTCTCTGCTCTGCTCTCTCTGCTCTCTCTCTGCTCTCTCTCTCTGCTCTCTCTGCTCTCTCTCTGCTCTCTCTCTGCTCTCTCTCTCTGCTCTCTGATCTGCTCTCTCTCTGCTCTCTCTGCTCTCTCTGCTCTGCTCTCTCTGCTCTCTCTCTGCTCTCTCTCTGCTCTCTCTCTGCTCTCTCTGCTCTGCTCTCTCTCTGCTCTCTCTCTCTGCTCTCTCTGCTCTGCTCTCTCTCTGCTCTCTCTCTGCTCTCTCTCTCTGCTCTCTCTGCTCTCTCTCTGATCTGCTCTCTGCTCTCTCTCTCTCTGATCTGCTCTCTCTCTGCTCTCTCTGCTCTCTCTCTCTGCTCTCTCTGCTCTGCTCTCTCTCTGCTCTCTCTCTGCTATCTCTCTCTGCTCTCTCTCTGCTCTCTCTCTGCTCTCTCTCTGCTCTCTCTCTCTCTGCTCTCTCTGCTCTGCTCTCTCTCTGCTCTCTATCTGCTCTCTCTCTACTCTCTCTGCTCTGCTCTCTCTCTGCTCTCTCTCTGCTCTCTCTCTGCTCTCTCTCTGCTCTCTCTGCTCTCTCTCTGCTCTCTCTCTGCTCTCTCTGCTCTGCTCTCTCTCTGCTCTCTCTCTGCTCTCTCTCTGCTCTCTCTCTGCTCTCTCTGCTCTCTCTCTGCTCTCTCTCTGCTCTGCTCTCTCTCTGCTCTCTCTCTCTGCTCTATCTGCTCTGCTCTCTCTCTGCTCTCTCTCTGCTCTGCTCTCTCTCTGCTATCTCTCTGCTCTCTCTGCTCTCTCTGTACTCTCTCTGCTCTCTCTCTGCTCTCTCTCTGCTCTCTCTCTGCTCTCTCTGCTCTGCTCTCTCTCTGCTCTATCTGCTCTCTCTGCTCTGCTCTCTCTCTGCTCTCTCTGCTCTCTCTCTCTCTGCTCTCTCTCTGCTCTCTGCTCTCTCTGCTCTCTCTCTGCTCTCTCTCTGCTCTCTCTCTGCTCTCTCTCTCTGCTCTCTCTGCTCTCTCTCTGCTCTCTCTGCTCTCTCTCTGCTCTCTCTCTCTGCTCTCTTTCTAGATTACTGTAGCTACTGATCACACAACAGCTCACTAGATTACTGTAGCTACTGATCACACAACAGCTCACTAGATTACTGTAGCTACTGATCACACAACAGCTCACTAGATTACTGTAGCTACTGATCACACAACAGCTCACTAGATTACTGTAGCTACTGATCACACAACAGCTCACTAGATTACTGTAGCTACTGATCACACAACAGCTCACTAGATTACTGTAGCTACTGATCACACAACAGCTCACTAGATTACTGTAGCTACTGATCACACAACGGCTCACTAGATTACTGTAGCTACTGATCACGATACTGGAATTTCGACTTCGATACGATACCTTGAAAAGTATCGATACTTCGATACCATTTCGATACCCAAAAAAAATATATATATATATATATATATATTTTTTTTTTATAAACAAATTTAGCTTTTGTTGCTGGTTGATTATCCTCAGCTTCGAGTCTGGTACTATAAGAGAAGATAAATATAACACTTTTAAAACCCTTTGTTTATCTTTAGATCACACATTTAAAAATAACTGTTCATCTCACTTCAATCATTTTTATTGCACATGCAGAACATTTCTCAAGCAGACAGATGTAAACACTGTAATCTGTGTTGCATGTACCTCACAAACTGAACAGTTAGTAACAGTTTCGATTTTTATTTAAAGATAACGAGAGCAAGCGAGAGAGAGAGAGAGAGAGAGAGGTATCTGTAGATTCTGAGAGAGAGAGAGAGAGAGAGAGAGGTAGCGGTAGATAGAGAGAGAGAGAGAGAGAGAGGTAGCGGTAGATAGAGAGAGAGACAGAGAGAGAGAGGCTATGCTCGGAGCATTTTAGCAACGTTACATTTTCAACAAGATTGCTGCTATTTAAACACTTGGAAACGGGGTAACGTCGTTAACCTTATGTCGACTGTAGTATTGTATGACCTCGACATAACGTTTACACGTTAACGTTACTCCGTTTCCATGCAGTAATTATAACGGTGGCCAGCTAAGCTAAGGGAGCTAACTGCTAGCAGTAGCTAACGTTAGCTGGTAGCTGTAACGTTACAACGAATCAGCTGTTGATATTATGCGCCATCAGTAGACAACGTATCATGTATTAAACTAGAGTTAATGGTTTAATGCTTCAGTCACAGTGACGTTGAAAGAGCAGCTGTCACGAACCTCTTTAATTCATTTATGGAGATCCGCGCTGGCACTGCTCTAACACCGCTTGCAAATAGCATTGGGGAAGCTTTAGCTTGTCCTTCGTTGTTTACTTCAAACCCGAAGTACCTCCAAACAGCACTTCTGCTGTTTTCTTTATCCACAAGCACAAGTTGCGGAGGCTCTGCATTTGCCATCATTTTCAGCTAAAAGCTCTTGTTTACAAATACAAACTGAAGACTGCTCTGTGAGGGGGAGGGCTGGACTCGGAGCAGGCGGAACAGCACGTCAACAACTTGCTGTAGAACACTCGCCAGCTGGTACCGATACTGCAGAAAGTATCGGTATTTCGGGGAATGAGTATTACAGTACATTGCGCTCGTCACCAACGCAAGAGACACGGGTTTGACTCCGGCTGTCGGCCGGCCGTCATACTAACTCAATTGGCAGAGTTAGCGAGTGGAAGTCGATGGGTGGTAATCTGGACGTTGTGGACAGCGACTCCTACAGGTCTCAGAGTTTACATTAC
>NC_140166.1:1893898-1968898 GCF_963971535.1 Notolepis coatsorum | reverse complement strand
GAGAACCGAGGCACGGATTTTGGAGATTCAGATGGCATTCGAACGGCAACAAATTGCGTTTTAATTCGGTAATTTATATGTTCTGCGAAAAATGCAGTCCCGAGCCTTCAGATGCTCGCAAAGGGCTGTGAAACTGAAACTGAAAAACAATGAAACCCCAGACATTTCCATGAATTTATAAACCCCCCCCGGACGCCCCGGACAGGGCGTGAAAAGAGGACATGTCCGGGCAAAAGAGGACGTTTGGTCACCCTAGTGTGTGTGTGTGTGTGTGTGCATGGACACGGACACATGCATGTATAGTTATTTGTAGGGATGCACCCATCTGACTTTTTCAGTCCCGATACTGATACCGATACCTGGGCATTGGGTGTCGGCCGATACCGAGTACCGATCCCATTGTTCAATTAATGACCTGTGTGCCTCACTGTGTGGAAGAGACTGGGATCATTCTCTTGTGCAAGGCAACATCAGGCTTGACTTAAAACATTACTTTCCTAACTTAGTGAAACAAAATGTAACAAATGAACACAGATATAAATGTACTGAATTGTTATTTCTTATTATATTATATAACATATTTAAAAAATGTTATCCAATATATATTTTCTTACCGATACCCGATCCAGCTATTTTAGTCATATCGGGGCTGATATCGGATAAAATATCAGATCGGTGCATCCCTCGTTATTTGAGTGGTGTGTGTGTGTGTGACTGTGTCCGACCAAAATCTCGTTGGTCGACCAATAAAAATAAATTGAACATTGAACTTTGAGCCGCCCAAAAGTAACATAAGTAACGTTCTCGTGTGACTGCTGCTCAGCGCATGCCTCAAGTAGCTAGCGAGTAGACAGCTAGCTTAGCTTGACCCACAAACATGTCAAAGAAGTCACCAGCGTGGCAGTATTTTATTAAAAAGGATGCGGGGAAAAGGGTTGAATGTAAATTGTGCCAGCAGCAGTTTGCATACCACAGCTCGACGATATCACAGGTCCCCTATGTTATAAATGGCCTTTATATAATGATACTTTATAATAATACTTTGTTGTCAACACTGACTAGGTGTGAAATTCTCATTCGGGCGCATTCCTCCAGTTCAGCTGAGACAAGATCCTCCCCCACTAAACCAAGTCATTCCTCTAGTTCAGCTGAGACAAGATCCTCCCCCACTAAACCAAGTCATTCCTCCAGTTCAGCTGAGACAAGATCCTCCCCCACTAAACCAAGTCATTCCTCCAGTTCAGCTGAGACAAGATCCTCCCCCACTAAACCAAGTCATTCCTCTAGTTCAGCTGAGACAAGATCCTCCCCCACTAAACCAAGTCATTCCTCTAGTTCAGCTGAGACAAGATCCTCCCCCACTAAACCAAGTCATTCCTCCAGTTCAGCTGAGACAAGATCCTCCCCCACTAAACCAAGTCATTCCTCTAGTTCAGCTGAGACAAGATCCTCCCCCACTAAACCAAGTCATTCCTCCAGTTCAGCTGAGACAAGATCCTCCCCCACTAAACCAAGTCATTCCTCTAGTTCAGCTGAGACAAGATCCTCCCCCACTAAACCAAGTCATTCTGAATTTACGCTAATCTGTGACCTGTAAGAATTCTGATCTGCGTAACCTCAGCTCCTTCTGTGGTCGTAGCCACCGCCCACAATCAACAATTCGAGGCAGTTAGTGTAACATTGAAGTTATGACCAAAACGGAGTGGAAATAATGTGGCTTGCGGTTTCCCTGTCACACTTGCACTTCCTCAAAAGAGAGAAAAAGAGAGAGAGAGAGAGAGAGACGGAGAGACAGATAGAGAGGGGCTCATACGGTGCGAGTCTCGGAGCGATCTCTCCTCAGCTCTCTCCCCCTGCTTTTTACACACACTCGCGACTCGAGCACACATGCACACACGTCGCGCTCTGTGCTCTCGTCTCTGTCTGTCTCTCTCTCTCTCCCTCTCTATCTCTCTCTCTCTCCCCCAAAGGTATCTGCCAGTGCAGGTGGGTGACTGTCACTCAAAGCGGATTGCGAGTATGGGCGGAGCCCAGCCAAAAACAGCTTGGACTTTGTAAGGGGAGAAAGTGGTGCACCAAAGGACTTGATTAAAAATACAAAACAAAGTGGCGGCCGGGTGGCGCACGGACTAAGCGTCTGTCTACCACCACAGAGACAGTGGGATCGAATCCAGCTGTGGTGCCTTGGCCGACCGTCCATACTAACACAATTGGCAGTGTTAGAGGGTGGGGCCTGGTCGTTGTAAACAGCGACTCCTACAGTTTGGGGCGCCTGCACAGCGAGGGAAAGACCTGGGGGAGGTAGTGTGACCTTCCACACGTTACACTCTCCCAGTGAGAGTCCGCGCTGCCAGGTGAAAAGAAGCGGTTGATTGGCTACACATGTCGGAGGAAGCATGTCATAGTCTCCGCCTGTAGGGGGCAGAGTGCGCAACGACCAGGAAGGGGATTGGGAATTGGCATAACGACTAACATTGGGAGGGGAGAAAAACGAAAAAAAAGGAGGGGGAAAAGATTAAAAAAATATATATAAAAATACAAAACAATGAATTTTATTGAAAGAAACCTTACAGATGTGTTCCATAGACTCACAGAAATTGTGTAAAATTGCCCAAATAGTGAAAGAAATAGCTAAATAGTTCCCCTTTAAAACAGTAGGCTTAAACAAAGTTTGTTTCTCCCCTGCCCTATTTAGCTAGCTAACGTTAAATGCTTGATGGGTAACAGGTTTTGTATTTTTAAACAATGTTTTTATTGCATTTTTTTCTTTTATACAAACATACATATATACAGACAATAATCACATGACAAAAATAAAAAGACACCCTCCAATCCCCTCCCCTCCCTAATTATAATACAAATGACATTTCCGCAGACATACTACAATAGAAATAAGTAAGGGATAATGTATAGCTACGAGGTCATTGTTGCAAAATAACTGACCGACACGGAGTTTAAAATACCGAGCCGCTTCGGCGAGGTGTTTTAAACGTCAGTGAAGGTCAATTATTTTGCGACAATGACCGAGTATAGCTATACATTATCCCGCTTATTACATGGCTAACTTACTAACAATATACCTAATTCATTTTACATTGACTCGTAACACTGGTTCTGGCTGCGTTCTGGCTCCGCTCGTCGCTCCGCCCCCTGTCATCGCCGGCAGCAGAACACCGGCAGTGTCTAACAGTGTGTGTCAGTGGGCTTGATTGCGAACAGCTGCGCACATCGGTCATTATTGTCCCACAGCGGTCATTATTGAAAAATAATGACCGCTGTCGGGGGGCTATTGACCAATCACAAGCAAGCATTTCGGCGAATGTGAAAACGCCATGTAATAATTATTGTTAATGTTAATTTATAAAGGGGAACTATCCTATAAACGGCATTCCTCAGTGTCCAGTACCTTTCCCCAGCTCTATGGATTCACATCAACAGTATCCACGTATCCAACTCTCAATGTCCCAGATTTCTCACCCACCTAAGTGGCAGCCTGTGTGGCCTTTGGCACCGTCCACACAGTGGTGGGAGCCCAGCCTTAAAGTGACCCAAGATCCTGAGATAGAACCATGTTGCTTTTCAGTACCTGATTAGAAATATAGAACAATGATCCTCTTATTCTATTTATTTATATATATATATATATATTTTTAAACCTTTCCGAGGTGTTCCATAGATTCATCGGAACTGTGCAAAAGTCCCCACACAGTGAAAGAAACATCCCAATAGCTCTCCTTTAAATTACCTACCAGAAACCACGGAAATATCAGCACAAAAATTACATAGAATAAAATTTATTAAAAAATAAAATAAAGATAAAAATAAACAACTGTTCTTTGGCTTCTCTACCTCCATCCACCTTTCTCTTTTTTATTCTCTTTTTTCCTTCTCTTTTTTCCCCTAAACCTTCCTCCCATTTTCCCTTTCCATTCCTTTCCTTTCATGTTTCCTATCTCTCTCCTTTAGATTCTTACCCTTTGCAGGAAATGTATAAACGATGACCAAGTCCTTTCAAATTGTTCTGTTTTTCCCTTCTGTATGTATGTTAGTTTCTCCATTGCTAAGTTTTCTGACACTTCCTTTAACCATTGTTTAGCCCCTGGTCTCTGTATACATAACTTAGGATCGGTCGGGATTTCTATCTCTGTCATCTCCGATATGAGTTCCAATATCTCCTTTCAATATTCCTGTATCTTCTCACATTCCCACATACAGTGGTATAGGGTCCCTATCTCTACCCCACACCTAGTACATTCATCCGGGATCACGGGGTAAAACTTGTGTAATTTATCTGGTGTCATATATACTCTGTGTATCCACTTATATTGTAGTAGTTTACATCTGGTATTGATTGAAAGTGTCTGTGACATCGCACATGCTTGTTCCCAGTCCTCTTCTGCTATTTCTACCCCCATGTCCCTCTCCCATGCCCGCAAACTGCTCAAAGAGCTCTCATCCGATCCTGATAACACATCATAAAACTTGGATAATTGTCCTCTTCCCACCATATTGTTCCTAGTAAGTCTTTCTATTATGGATGTGGGTGGTTCCTCTGTGCCCCTGTTCTTTGAGACTACGTAGCTCTTGATTTGAATGTGATCTTGGGATTTCAAATGTGCTTACTATCTGTTCGAAGGTCATCAATTCCCAATCTTTGTATAAGTCTTTAATCTTACCCAAACCCCTTTCTGCCCAATTTTTGAATCCCCCATCATTCCTTCCCGGTTTAAATTCCTCATTCCCCCAGATTGGTGTATACCCCGAAAATGTATCTCTTCTACCTAAATGTAAGTGCGCCTTGTGCCAGATCCTTACTGTATTTTGGAGGAACGGGTTATTTGTACTTTTTTATCAACAAGCTACTCTGTCGTGAATACATATATGTGTCTAGTGTTATCTTTGTCTCCTCTTTTTCTATCTCCATCCGAGCCGGTATATCCGTCTGTTGAAAGTAGAACATTGCTGTCCTGAGCTGTGCCGCCCAGTAATAAAGCCTCATATCCGGAAGTCTAAGCCCTCCTCTGTCATACGGGAGGTAAAGGAGTGTCGGTCTCAACCTGGGTTTTTTATATTGTTCCATATGAAACGTGTGAACATCGTTTTCAATCTCCGAAAGAAGGTTTCAGGCAAGGGCATTGGGATTGACTGGAATAGGTATAGGAATTTAGGCAATATAGTCATTTTAATAACATTCACTCTGCCTATCATTGATATTGTTAATTTGCTCCATCTTTCAAGGCTATTTTCTACATCTGTCATTATTGGATCGTAATTACTCTGTACTAAGTCTTTAATCTCCGGGGTTATCTTTATCCCCAAATATGTAAACCCCTTGGGGGAGCTCGCAAACTGTGTGTGCACCGGTGCTTTCTCACTTTCCTTCTCATTTAGTAACATAAGTGCGCTTTTATTTTGATTAGTCTTATATCCTGAAAATACTCAACATTTCTCCAGTATTTTGTTCGCATTTCTAATTGAGGTATCCAATTTAGTTAAGTATAGTATCGTCCGTGAAAAGCGATAGGCGATGCTCCATACCCCCTATTCTCATCCCCGTGATTCCCGGGTCCTGTCTAATCGTCATCGCTAATGGTTCGATTGCGAACAGAAATAGCAACGGATAAATCGGACATCCCTGTCTGGTAGATCTCTGCAGTTTAAACGGTGTTGATATTTGGTTGTTCGTAGTTATTTCGACCATTGGGTCTGTGTATAGAATCCTGATCCATTTTATATATCCTTCTCCAAACTAGTGTTGTCACGATACTGGAATTTCGACTTCGATACGATACCTTGAAACGTATCGATACTTCGATACCATTTCGATATAAAAAAAAATATATATATATATATATATATATATTTTTTTTTAAACAAATGTAGCTTTTGTTGCTGGTTGATTCTCCTCAGCTTCTCTCTGGTACTATAAGAGAAGATAAATATAACACTTTTAAAACCATTTGTTTATCTTTAGATCACACATTTAAAAATAACTGTTCATCTCACTTCAATAATTTTTATTGAAGAATATGGTATTTTCTCAAGCAGACAGATGTCAACACTGTAATCTGTGTTGCATGTACCTGACAAACTGAACTGTTTGTATTAGTCATATTCCGACTTAACTGAATACACATGTGTGTGTGTGTGTGTGGACTACTGTACTATTACAGGTATTGACATGAACAATGCAACTTCCTTATACAAAAAAAATATACGTTTTTTGTTTTTTATGAATAATTATATATCGATATTTCGGGAAATGAGTATTGAAACCGTTTTAAATATTCAGAATCGATATGTATCGATTTTTGACGTAGTGACACTAGTGACGTAGCGACGAGAAACGTTACACGCTACTTTCGGGAAAAACAGTCTAGACTAGAAGATTTGAGGAGAAAAAAAAAACTCCCCGTAAAAAACCCACTATGATTGGTTGGTTGGTTTAGATATGAGTATGACGACTCACGATTGGGTATGGTAGGCCAAAACATTACGGGTAGGCCAATCAGAGGCAGGATAGGGCGGGACTCCAGCCGCAATGCAGGAAGGGAAAATCAAAACACAGACTGATTGATTGATTGAAAACTTTATTAACAGATTGCAGAATGGGTACAATACAGTACAGCTCAATACACACAATTGTTAAGGGGATGCAGACCAGAGAAAGACTTTCGTCTTGTTTACACCAGGGTCCCCCATTTTCAATTCATCAGGACATATATGACATACATGACATACAGATAGTCAGTACTGCTACATCTATACATTTATGACATACCAGATTTGCAAATACAGTACTGTTTGTGATACAGAAGGAGTCAAGAAAAGGGAGTATATACATTTGACGTAGAAACTGTACATTGGAGGAGGTTGGGTGGGGGGGGTTGGGTACACTGGGATATTGACAACCATACTGGGTAATTTACATTGGAGGTGGTTGGGGGGGGGGGGGGGGGCACACTGTATAAACAAGCAAAACTGTACATTGAGGGGGGGGAGACTCTGTACAAACAAACAAAATTGTACATTGGACTATTGACAAAACCATACTAGGTAAATGACTGTACATTGGAGGGGGTTGGGTTAGGATATTTACAGGGGCCAGTGTTGAATTGCAGTCTCCCGTAGGTGTCTCTTGAGAGAGGTTTTGAAAGTGGGTAGTGATCCACATTCCTTTACAGCTTTGGGTAGGGCGTTCCACATTGATGTGGCATAATTGCGAAACGTGTTTAGTCCCTTATTTGAGCCGAATCTGGGTTTAACATGATTTGTGGAGCTCCCTCTGGTGTTGTGATCGTGGTATTCACTGACCTTTGGGAAGTATTTTGCCATGTACATGGGTACCTTGGTCGTGTAGTGTATCTTGTAGACCAGGCCCATTGCAAGTTGCTGTACTCTGTCATCTACTCTAAGCCATCCTAGGTTGTCAAAGTGGGCAGGGGTGAGGTGGGTTCTAGGAGTACTGAATGAATGCAATTTAACGGATTACATGAACCAGTCCGCGCGAAATGGCAGAGGGGTTCGATGGCATTGATGAAGATGATGATGTCAATAACAACAATGCCTCTCCATGGCCCTATCTGGGACACATTTATGAGTTTGACTGAAAAAACGGCTAAAACATATGCTGCTCTCAACACGTCCAGCACTAACTTGAGAACACATTCAGGTGAGCTGATGAAAATCAACTGTTCCCAAACAGCACACAAGTCAGTACACTTTTTGTCAACAGCTTTAACTAACAGATAGCTGCTATCATGATGATGTTTCACTGTAGGCAGAAAATGAACAATATTATGGGGGTGGAGAAAAGAAAAAAAGAGGGAAAAGCAGTGGTTCTCAACCTGTGGGACAGGACCCCCAGGGGGGGGTCCCCACATGATTTTGGGGCCATGGAATGTTTTGTGAGTTACATATTTAAATACATTTGGTCATTTAGCTGACACTTTCATTCAAAGCAACTTACAAATTGTGTACAACAAGTCAGCAGGAGTGGTGCATATCTAGCAGCCAAGGATAAGTAGTATTGTTTGTCAGTGTCAAGCTTGAGTGTTATACTCTGAGTACATACTGTAGTAGTATAGACATATTAGCATAGTTGGTAGTAGTATATACATGGTAGCATAATACTAGTAAAATGAAGTAAAACAGTTACAATTCAGATATTGAAGAAGTGTGTTTTTGGTTGATAAAGTGGGCAGGTTTCAGAAGATGCAGAGTTTAGGGATAAATAATACATAAAGATAGAATAGAAAAGAAAAAGACCATTACTGCATCAAAAGTAATCAACAAACTATACTATAAAAACTGATAAAACCAAATGGTCTCTTTCTTTTCTTTTGTAGAGGCTGCACCCAGCTAAACTTGCCTTCCTGGATTTTGTACATAATACAAGTTCATGTTAAAAGGATGACACAAAAAGCCAGACCGAGGGCTTGTTTCAGTTTTATAATAAACAATCAAACTGAGAATTTGTTTTCCTGCCTATTTGTTTGGTGGAAACTTGATCACGAAGTAAAAAAAAAAAAAAGTAGTGCCAATGTAGCTAGCTATTTTTGCCATGTTCTTGTAGTGTAGCTTGCTACATTTCTCTGGGGATAGCTTCCATTGTAGTTGAGCTATATTTAATCGAGAGTAACTTGTACATTTTCCAAGTAGCTTGCCCATCATTGCTAGATACACAGTAAGCTAGTATGAACACTAGATACACAGTAAACTAGTATGAACACTAGGTACACAGTAAACTAGTATGGACACTAGGTACACAGTAAGATAGTATGAACACTAGGTACACAGTAAACTAGTATGAACACTAGGTACACAGTAAACTAGTATGAACACTATGTACACATTAAACTAGTATGAACACTAGGTACACAGTAAGATAGTATGGACACTAGGTACACAGTAAACTAGTATGAACACTAGGTACACATTAAACTAGTATGGACACTAGCTACACAGTAAACGTTAGGTTATGACTATAACCAAGTTATGTTAGTATAGCGACGCTCGGCGTCACTCTCTGCACTGTCCTCGCACACGTGCACATGCACTGAATAAAGACCACAATGTACCTTTAATCCCAATATTTGTCTGACCACACCCCTATCTGCTTACCCATATAAGCAGGGGTGGGGCCACCCACTCGCCTCCTTCCCAAGCTTTCACCACAAGGCGAGATCAAGGGCTGCAGCGGCGTCAAACGCCGAGCGTCGCTATACTAACAGAACTTGGTTATAGTCATAACCTAACGTTCTGTATCGTATAGCTCTCGCTCGGCGTCACTCTCTGCACAAGGGAAGCCGAGCGAGAGCCATCGGCCGACAAATACACCCCGCTGAAAGCCCCCCACAACCATCAGAACAGGGAGGGCCGAGCCCCCCCGACCCACCCTAATGGAGGGCACCCCCCCTATTGGGGGCTTCACGGGAGGGCGACGGACCCGACCATGCGAAGAGGCACTCAAGCAACTCAACGCACAGGGTGAGCAGCCGTGGCTTGACCCCACGACTACACACACGCACAACCCGCATGCCACCCGGGAACGAACGGAGGAAACAACCTCATTACTGCCCCCAGAATCACGGGGTCAAGGGCAAACCCAACCCCGTGGCAAGGCCGTAGCAGCGGAGTGCGAAGGAAGACCCAGACCCACCAAAGGGACTGGACCCCCTGGAACGGGGGCCCGGAGAAGTCCATGATGCCAGCATCAAGACCCCACCAGGTGGGCACTTAGTGACCCCGCCCCCCACATCGCCAGCGTATTCGGACAAAGGCCCCACAGCCGAGCGGGCCCTGTCCCCCCAATAGTACACCGCCTGGCACACTGACCCTGCAGAACAGGCAGTCAGCATGGCCGTAAGCACACAAAAAAGGTTAACCAACGGAAGCAGGCAGCGCACTGGGGAAAAACCAGGCAACAGGCTATTAACCCTAGCCTGGAGACTGCGGACGAGACAGGCGCCAGAGGGGACAGCTGAACACAGCCGCCCCGGCGGAAGGGGCGGAAGCTGGCGGTGTTGCATGACCAAGCCTCCATTTAAAAAAAAAACACCCAGAGGGGTTGAGGCAGAGAAGGCTGACACGATTGGCAGACGTCATGAACGTGCAGGGGCACCCTCAAACGGTGAACCCGGGAGTTGACACTGCTCCAACACACCAGGGAATCAACCACCTTGGTGTTACCCAATGCGGTGGTCGTTCCTATAACCCCTCAAGAAAAAACTCCAAAACACACCTGCGGGTATACACCGGCTATACCGCAGTACAAGTGTTTCAGTTTTTCAAAAAAGGGTTAACCCAGGCCTACGGGTTGACGAAACATTACTTCGGACCGGGCCCGGCGATACGGGAAGCACAGGGTCACCAGAGAAGGTCAAAGAGCACCCCAACAGGCCCCTCTTCGCCATGCGTGAGAGAGGAGCGAAAAAGATTGGAGAACCAGCCCCTAAGCACACCGTACTTGGTATTCCCAGGCGGTCTCCCAACCAAGTACTAACCAGGACCAACCTGTGTAGCGGCCGAGATCTGACGAGATCGAGCGTGTACAGGTTGGCATGGCCGTAAGCCATTACGACAGTGCTGAGTAAAAACGTACCCAACCAGGGTCTCCATAGTGCTTAACCCTGTGACACCCGGACCAACCTGGCATTTTTCCCCCTGAAAAAAGCCCAAGTCCCTCAGGGTACCAGAACAGCAGATCTGCATCCCCGGCAGACAACGGGTTCAACTGATCCGGACCAGCGTGACCAGAACCAGTCCCGTGCCCTAACCACGCCGACATGCCTACTCCAGGAGAAGGGGCCGATATGCGTGTTGATCTTAAACATGAAAAGAAGGCGCCACCCAGACGTTCGGGCGAACCGCGCCCGGTGGCCCACCCCCAGGGCGTGAGACCCCTCTACATATGTTCAGATCCATTCCGTCATCATCCCCCAGACATGAACGTGACAGGAACCTTGAAGGACAGGGGGTGTACCCCTGACCAACAGAAAAAAGGGGGAGAGGAAAGGTTACCAGTTCACCCCTTTACGACCCCACACCCATGATACGATGTAATGACAAAAAGAGAGTATGACACAGTCATGGTCAGCTCTATGAAGCGTCTGACAGCTTCACACAGCGCATGAGCTAACCTGCTATGTGATTTTTACTAAGGAAAAAACACAGAATAGAGAGGGCTCTCTAAGAGCCCCGGTCCAAACTTACACATGTGCTTCTGTGGCCAGTCCAACCCAGTTGTAGGTCACATGACACACACAACCCATCATCACCTATAAAAAAATGGCAAAAACACTCTACAGAGGAACGCCGTTTTTCATAATGAGAGAATACATAATTCTTGATTAGTATCGGCCACAGGCCTTGCTAAGCACACACGAAAGCGACCAACAATCTTTTCTTTTAGGAAAATAAAGTTACTCCAGCAGATTTAGCACAACCTCAGCAATCAAGCTAAGGGTTACATCGTATCCCTACCACACAGTGACACAATGTAGTGCAACAACATGTCCACTCTGATAGGAGGATGAAGAAGTCCCCAGGGAACCGGGGGGAAACACAATCCTCCTACTTTACCCTTAATACGGCCAGTTAAAACAGGAAAACCTGTTAATATGTGAACACACCGTTCATTGTCATTACAGGCTGAGAAAAGAATCATTCTTTACTCATTTGTCACTAAGCATAGCTTCATAGGTTAGTTAACCCCCTTAGTTGTGAGTACACGGTACATATAAACACACATGATGTTTCTCACACAACAACCAGATCATTTTCACATCTGTAACAACAACCCGATTTGCACGGAGAAGCTATTACCAGTGACAAGACAATTCACACATAACTCGCGTCGTATCCTAAATGTATTGCAGCAACACACGTTTTTGGAAAACATCGTTATTTACAAAACATTTAGAAGGGAAAAGCCAGAAGACGTGTATAAGGTCTGGCCAAACCTTGCCTACCCGGAGCGTAGATCAACGAAGTGCAGTCTCAAGGCACCGTAGAAAACACAGCCGTCCTGTGTTGTCGATCTGGGCAGCGTCGCCGCTCCAACCCGTCGTTACGGTCCCCTTTGTTGACGCAGGCTTTGCCGTCCTGGCCCAGGGCAGGTTCGACGAACATCCTCTGCCAAAGATGACGTCGTAGTCAAGAGTGTTTAAAACATGGTATAATCAAAGCACGTTCAACAGAGTAGCATTAAGCTAACGGCCGCCCTAACCGTCGGACGCTACCGCCCCTGCCCGCGAGACGCCGAGCGAACGGCGCGCGCAACCAGAGGGGAGCTTCGAATCCCCCCCCCCCGCCTCTCCTCGAGGGAGAGGGGAGTCGGGAACCGCGGCGACGCGCGAGGTGCCGGAGCCACCCCGCGCTGGGCCTAGGCCGATAGCAGCAAGCTAACGTTACCTAGCCTAACCTAGTAGGCCACCTAGTGATCACAGCAGGCCAGCGCCGCAGCTAACAGCTGACTTGCTAACAGTAGGCCACCACTAGCACGTAAGCTAAGCAGCTATCACCTGAACTTGTACACAATGATATAACACTCACCCAGACAGGCCGCCGTTCTGAAACCCTCCTCACTTTTTAAGAGAAAAGAGAAACAAGATGTTAACACAGTTTTACAACGGTGATTTTACCAACACCCGACGGAGCCAGCACAATACCCAACTGGCCTGTAGCTGACTTTGAACATGGATCTGCCGCTATCGCACATCTATGCCCATATCTCCTCCTGATTCCGGAGTGATATCAAGTAAAGTGGAAGCAAATGCATCCTCGCTCTCTCTCTCCTCTGCGAGCAGTGCTCTGCATGTCCCGCAGCACTGCCACTGTGTGTCTGTGTATGGGTCTGGTCCAATCACATACGCGTCCCGTCAGCGTTTTCCCCCCTCACCCACAGTCTGCGAATCAGATGCAGAGTAGGGGAGTAGGGCGGGTCTTCACGGACTGCATGTCGTCTCTCTCTTTCAGTTCAAATCGGAGCAGAGTTGACAGCGCATCTATTCTACAGTAAACTCGCTCCCAGTTTTATCTCTGTGAGATAAATGTAGCTATTAGCCTATTTTCGCCAGCAGGCAGGCAGCAGAAAAATATGGCATTTTCAAAGATGGTCAGTAAAAGAAATGTCGACTGCATTCAAAGGTGAATGGACGGGAAAATAATCCGTTCATGCTGAGTCCCAGCCAGGGGCGTAGCTGGAGATTCTGGGCCCCATGAAAGAATCAATCTGTGGGCCCCCAATCTATTAAAAAATGTGGGGCCCCCAATCTATAAAAAAATGTGGGGCATTTGCTGGGCCCTTGGAATCATCCTAACCCCCCCCCCCCCCAGCTACTCCCCTGGTCCCAGCACCAAACCAATTATGTGACTATATGCCAAGAAACGGTAGCTATTTGAAAATAATGTATGACTGAAGTGATGGAGACCATGTTTGAAGGCAAACAAAAGCAAATCCCCCTCAGATCGCACAGCAACCAGAATAACTGAAATACTGGCACAGTGCATTTCCATAGCTGTGGATAAGTCTACTGACATAGCTGTGGATAAGTCTACTGACACCACTGAGAAGCATGAAGATAAGATTGAGAAGATTGGATCAGTTGTACTTTTTTTTGAATACTTGAAACCCTTTTTTTGTGGACTATTTGATGCGGCCCAGCCTCACCCAGACTCTACCTCCAGCGGCCCCCAGGTAAATTGAGTTTGAGACCCCTGGTCTACATGAAGCCTGGCATTGGCCGATCCAATGGAAAACAAGTAATTTTTAAATTTTATATATATGTTTTTGTAGATTTCTTATTGCGTTTTTACTACCGGGCAGTCCGGTAGAGAGAGAGGGAGAGGAGGACATGGGAGACAGAGCAGGGGAAGACATTCGGCAAAGAACGCCGGGTCCGTCAATCGAACCCGGGTCGGCCGTGCCACGGTGCAGCGCGTTACATGGTTCGCCACTTGGGCGCCCCGGAAAACGAGTTTGTTTGAGACGTGTCCAGCGATCTCGGGGTTAACAACAGTGCTTCCATTGTCCTCCCATTGGCACAGCTTTCAAGTGTCATCTTCCATATATTCAGTATTGTTGATGACATTGAAGATATATGTAACTCTTTCTAACCTCTCTCTCTCTCCCTCTCTCTCTTTCTCTCCCGCTATCTCTCTCTCTCTCTCCCCCCCTCTCCATCTCTCTCTCCCCCTCTCTCTCTCTCCCTCTCTCTCTCTATCCCCCCTCTCTCTCTCTCCCTCTCTATCTCTCTCTCTCTATCCCCCCATCTCTCTCCCCCTCTATCCCCCTCTCTCTCTCTCTCTCTCTCTCTCTCTCTATCTCTCTCTCGCTCTCTCTCTCTCTCTCTCTCTCTCTCTCTATATCTCTCTCTCTCTATATCTCTCTCTCTCCCTCTCTCTCCCCCTCTCTCTCGCTCTCTATCTCTCTCTCTCTCTCTATCTCTCTCTCTCTCTCTCTCTCCCCCCTCTCTCTCTCTCTCTCTCTCTCCCAGGCTGGAGTGGGTGGAGATCATTGAACCGCGCACGCGGGAGCGTATGTACGCCAACCTGCTGACGGGGGAGTGTGTGTGGGACCCCCCGCAGGGCGTGCGCATCAAGAGGACGGGCGACAACCAGTGGTGGGAGCTGTTCGACCCCAGCACCTCCCGCTTCTACTACTACAACGCCTCCACCCAGCGCACCGTCTGGCACCGGCCACAGGTGGCGCCACCGCACAACAAGCTGATCAATATATCAGTGCATTCAAGCTGATCAATATATCAGTGCATTCAAGTTGATCAATATATCAGTGTATTCAAGTGGATCAATATATCAGTGTATTCAAGTGGATCAATATATCAGTGTATTCAAGTTGATCAATATATCAGTGTATTCAAGTTGATCAATATATCAGTGTATTCAAGTGGATCAATATATCAGTGTATTCAAGTGGATCAATATATCAGTGCATTCAAGCTGATCAATATATCAGTGCATTCAAGTTGATCAATATATCAGTGTATTCAAGTGGATCAATATATCAGTGTATTCAAGTGGATCAATATATCAGTGTATTCAAGTTGATCAATATATCAGTGTATTCAAGTTGATCAATATATCAGTGTATTCAAGTTGACAAGTCCATTAGTATCCTATATTCTGTATTGATGTATATTCATATCTATATCTCATTTTCGAGGAGGTCCTAAACACAGAGTAACAAGAGAATACATGACACAGCCCCCCCAGACACAGCCCCCCCCCACATCAACACATCATCATGAGACACAGCCCCCCCCCCCCCCACATCAACACATCATCATGAGACACAGCCCCCTCCCCCACATCAACACATCATCATGAGACACAGCCCCCCCCCCCACATCAACACATCATCATGAGACACAGCCCCCCCCCCCCACATCAACACATCATCATGAGACACAGCCCCCCCCCCCACATCAACACATCATCATGAGACACAGCCCCCCCCCCCACATCAACACATCATCATGAGACACAGCCCCCCCCCCCCCCCCACATCAACACATCATCATGAGACACAGCCCCCCCCCCACATCAACACATCACTATGAGACACAGCCCCCCCCCCCACATCAACACATCATCATGAGACACAGCCCCCCCCCCCACATCAACACATCATCATGAGACACAGCCCCCCCCCCCCACATCAACACATCATCATGAGACACAGCCCCCCCCCCCCACATCAACACATCACTATGAGACACAGCCCCCCCCCCACATCATCAACACATCATCATGAGACACAGCCCCCCCCCCCCCACATCAACACATCATCATGAGACACAGCCCCCCCCCACATCAACACATCATCATGAGACACAGCCCCCCCCCCCACATCAACACATCATCATGAGACACAGCCCCCCCCCCCCCACATCAACACATCATCATGAGACACAGCCCCCCCCCCCCCCACATCAACACATCATCATGAGACACAGCCCCCCCCCACATCAACACATCACTATGAGACACAGCCCCCCCCCCACATCATCAACACATCATCATGAGACACAGCCCCCCCCCCCCACATCAACACATCATCATGAGACACAGCCCCCCCCCACATCAACACATCACTATGAGACACAGCCCCCCCCCCCACATCAACACATCATCATGAGACACAGCCCCCCCCCCCCCCACATCAACACATCATCATGAGACACAGCCCCCCCCCACATCAACACATCACTATGAGACACAGCCCCCCCCCCCCACATCAACACATCATCATGAGACACAGCCCCCCCCCCCACATCAACACATCATCATGAGACACAGCCCCCCCCCCACATCAACACATCATCATGAGACACAGCCCCCCCCCCCCCACATCAACACATCATCATGAGACACAGCCCCCCCCCCCCCACATCAACACATCATCATGAGACACAGCCCCCCCCCCACATCAACACATCACTATGAGACACAGCCCCCCCCCCCACATCAACACATCATCATGAGACACAGCCCCCCCCCCACATCAACACATCATCATGAGACACAGCCCCCCCCCCCACATCAACACATCACTATGAGACACAGCCCCCCCCCCCACATCAACACATCATCATGAGACACAGCCCCCCCCCACATCAACACATCATCATGAGACACAGCCCCCCCCCACATCAACACATCATCATGAGACACAGCCCCCCCCCCCACATCAACACATCATCATGAGACACAGCCCCCCCCCCACATCAACACATCATCATGAGACACAGCCCCCCCCCCACATCAACACATCATCATGAGACACAGCCCCCCCCCCCACATCAACACATCATCATGAGACACAGCCCCCCCCCCACATCAACACATCATCATGAGACACAGCCCCCCCCCCCACATCAACACATCATCATGAGACACAGCCCCCCCCCCACATCAACACATCATCATGAGACACAGCCCCCCCCCCCACATCAACACATCATCATGAGACACAGCCCCCCCCCCCACATCAACACAGCCCCCCCCCCACATCAACACATCATCATGAGACACAGCCCCCCCCCCCCCCCCACATCAACACATCATCATGAGACACAGCCCCCCCCCCCCCACATCAACACATCATCATGAGACACAGCCCCCCCCCCACATCAACACATCATCATGAGACACAGCCCCCCCCCCACATCAACACATCACTATGAGACACAGCCCCCCCCCCACATCAACACATCATCATGAGACACAGCCCCCCCCCCACATCAACACATCATCATGAGACACAGCCCCCCCCCCACATCAACACATCATCATGAGACACAGCCCCCCCCCCCCCACATCAACACATCATCATGAGACACAGCCCCCCCCCCCCCACATCAACACATCATCATGAGACACAGCCCCCCCCCCCCCACATCAACACATCATCATGAGACACAGCCCCCCCCCCACATCAACACATCATCATGAGACACAGCCCCCCCCCCCCACATCAACACATCATCATGAGACACAGCCCCCCCCCCCACATCAACACATCATCATGAGACACAGCCCCCCCCCCCACATCAACACATCATCATGAGACACAGCCCCCCCCCCCCCACATCAACACATCACTATGAGACACAGCCCCCCCCCCCACATCAACACATCACTGAGACACAGCCCCCCCCCCCACATCAACACATCACTATGAGACACAGCCCCCCCCCCCACATCAACACATCATCATGAGACACAGCCCCCCCCCCCCCACATCAACACATCATCATGAGACACAGCCCCCCCCCCCCCCACATCAACACATCATCATGAGACACAGCCCCCCCCCCCACATCAACACATCATCATGAGACACAGCCCCCCCCCCCCCACATCAACACATCATCATGAGACACAGCCCCCCCCCCCCCACATCAACACATCATCATGAGACACAGCCCCCCCCCCCACATCAACACATCATCATGAGACACAGCCCCCCCCCCCCCACATCAACACATCACTATGAGACACAGCCCCCCCCCCCACATCAACACATCACTGAGACACAGCCCCCCCCCCACATCAACACATCATCATGAGACACAGCCCCCCCCCCCACATCAACACATCACTATGAGACACAGCCCCCCCCCCCCCCACATCAACACATCATCATGAGACACAGCCCCCCCCCCCACATCAACACATCATCATGAGACACAGCCCCCCCCCCCCCCCACATCAACACATCATCATGAGACACAGCCCCCCCCCCACATCAACACATCATCATGAGACACAGCCCCCCCCCCCCACATCATCACATCATCATGAGACACTGCCCCCCCCCCCCCCCCCCCACATCAACACATCATCATGAGACACAGCCCCCCCCCCCCCCACATCAACACATCATCATGAGACACAGCCCCCCCCCCACATCAACACATCATCATGAGACACAGCCCCCCCCCCCCACATCAACACATCATCATGAGACACTGCCCCCCCCCCACATCAACACATCATCATGAGACACAGCCCCCCCCCCCACATCAACACGTCATCATGAGACACAGCCCCCCCCCCCACATCATCATGAGACACAGCCCCCCCCACATCATCATGAGACACAGCCCCCCCCCACATCATCATGAGACACTGCCCCCCCCCCCACATCAACACATCATCATGAGACACAGCCCCCCCCCCACATCAACACATCATCATGAGACACAGCCCCCCCCCCCCACATCATCATGAGACACAGCCCCCCCCACATCATCATGAGACACAGCCCCCCCCACATCATCATGAGACACAGCCCCCCCCCCCCACATCAACACATCATCATGAGACACAGCCCCCCCCCCCACATCAACACATCATCATGAGACACAGCCCCCCCCCCCCACATCAACACATCATCATGAGACACAGCCCCCCCCCCCCCCCACATCAACACATCATCATGAGACACAGCCCCCCCCCCCACATCAACACATCATCATGAGACACAGCCCCCCCCCCCCACATCAACACATCATCATGAGACACAGCCCCCCCCCCCACATCAACACATCATCATGAGACACTGCCCCCCCCCCCCCACATCAACACATCACTATGAGACACAGCCCCCCCCCCCCACATCAACACATCATCATGAGACACAGCCCCCCCCCCACATCAACACATCATCATGAGACACAGCCCCCCCCCCACATCAACACATCATCATGAGACACAGCCCCCCCCCCCACATCAACACATCATCATGAGACACAGCCCCCCCCCCCCCCACATCAACACATCATCATGAGACACAGCCCCCCCCCCCCACATCAACACATCATCATGAGACACAGCCCCCCCCCCCTACATCAACACATCATCATGAGACACAGCCCCCCCCCCCCACATCAACACATCATCATGAGACACAGCCCCCCCCCCCCCACATCAACACATCATCATGAGACACAGCCCCCCCCCCACATCATCATGAGACACAGCCCCCCCCCCACATCATCATGAGACACAGCCCCCCCCCCACATCATCATGAGACACAGCCCCCCCCCCACATCATCATGAGACACAGCCCCCCCCACATCATCATGAGACACAGCCCCCCCCCCACATCATCATGAGACACAGCCCCCCCCACATCATCATGAGACACAGCCCCCCCCCCCACATCATCATGAGACACAGCCCCCCCCCCACATCATCATGAGACACAGCCCCCCCCACATCATCATGAGACACAGCCCCCCCCCCCCCACATCAACACATCATCATGAGACACAGCCCCCCCCCCCCACATCAACACATCATCATGAGACACAGCCCCCCCCCCCCCACATCAACACATCATCATGAGACACAGCCCCCCCCCCCACATCAACACATCATCATGAGACACAGCCCCCCCCCCCCCACATCAACACATCATCATGAGACACAGCCCCCCCCCCCCCACATCAACACATCATCATGAGACACAGCCCCCCCCCCCACATCAACACATCATCATGAGACACAGCCCCCCCCCCCCACATCAACACATCACTATGAGACACAGCCCCCCCCCCACATCAACACATCACTGAGACACAGCCCCCCCCCCACATCAACACATCACTATGAGACACAGCCCCCCCCCCCACATCAACACATCATCATGAGACACAGCCCCCCCCCCCCCCACATCAACACATCATCATGAGACACAGCCCCCCCCCCCCACATCAACACATCATCATGAGACACAGCCCCCCCCCCCACATCAACACATCATCATGAGACACAGCCCCCCCCCCCCCACATCAACACATCACTATGAGACACAGCCCCCCCCCCCACATCAACACATCACTGAGACACAGCCCCCCCCCACATCAACACATCATCATGAGACACAGCCCCCCCCCCCCACATCAACACATCACTATGAGACACAGCCCCCCCCCCCCCCCACATCAACACATCATCATGAGACACAGCCCCCCCCCCCACATCAACACATCATCATGAGACACAGCCCCCCCCCCCCCCACATCAACACATCATCATGAGACACAGCCCCCCCCCCACATCAACACATCATCATGAGACACAGCCCCCCCCCCCCACATCATCACATCATCATGAGACACTGCCCCCCCCCCCCCCCACATCAACACATCATCATGAGACACAGCCCCCCCCCCCCACATCAACACATCATCATGAGACACTGCCCCCCCCCCCACATCAACACATCATCATGAGACACAGCCCCCCCCCCACATCAACACGTCATCATGAGACACAGCCCCCCCCCCCACATCATCATGAGACACAGCCCCCCCCCACATCATCATGAGACACAGCCCCCCCCACATCATCATGAGACACTGCCCCCCCCCCCACATCAACACATCATCATGAGACACAGCCCCCCCCCCACATCAACACATCATCATGAGACACAGCCCCCCCCCCCCACATCATCATGAGACACAGCCCCCCCCACATCATCATGAGACACAGCCCCCCCCACATCATCATGAGACACAGCCCCCCCCCCACATCAACACATCATCATGAGACACTGCCCCCCCCCCCCCACATCAACACATCACTATGAGACACAGCCCCCCCCCCCCCACATCAACACATCATCATGAGACACAGCCCCCCCCCCACATCAACACATCATCATGAGACACAGCCCCCCCCCCCACATCAACACATCATCATGAGACACAGCCCCCCCCCCCACATCAACACATCATCATGAGACACAGCCCCCCCCCCCCCCACATCAACACATCATCATGAGACACAGCCCCCCCCCCACATCAACACATCATCATGAGACACAGCCCCCCCCCCCCACATCAACACATCATCATGAGACACAGCCCCCCCCCCCCACATCAACACATCATCATGAGACACAGCCCCCCCCCCCCCACATCAACACATCATCATGAGACACAGCCCCCCCCCCCCACATCAACACATCATCATGAGACACAGCCCCCCCCCCCCACATCAACACATCATCATGAGACACAGCCCCCCCCCCCACATCAACACATCATCATGAGACACAGCCCCCCCCCCCCACATCAACACATCATCATGAGACACTGCCCCCCCCCCCCCCACATCAACACATCACTATGAGACACAGCCCCCCCCCCCCACATCAACACATCATCATGAGACACAGCCCCCCCCCCACATCAACACATCATCATGAGACACAGCCCCCCCCCCCCACATCAACACATCATCATGAGACACAGCCCCCCCCCCCACATCATCATGAGACACAGCCCCCCCCCCCACATCATCATGAGACACAGCCCCCCCCCCCACATCATCATGAGACACAGCCCCCCCCCCACATCATCATGAGACACAGCCCCCCCCCACATCATCATGAGACACAGCCCCCCCCCCACATCATCATGAGACACAGCCCCCCCCACATCATCATGAGACACAGCCCCCCCCCCACATCATCATGAGACACAGCCCCCCCCCCACATCATCATGAGACACAGCCCCCCCCACATCATCATGAGACACAGCCCCCCCCCCACATCAACACATCATCATGAGACACAGCCCCCCCCCCACATCAACACATCATCATGAGACACAGCCCCCCCCCCACATCAACACATCACTATGAGACACAGCCCCCCCCCCCCCACATCAACACATCATCATGAGACACAGCCCCCCCCCCCCCCACATCAACACATCACTATGAGACACAGCCCCCCCCCCCCCACATCAACACATCATCATGAGACACAGCCCCCCCCCCCACATCAACACATCATCATGAGACACAGCCCCCCCCCCCCCACATCAACACATCACTATGAGACACAGCCCCCCCCCCCCCCACATCAACACATCATCATGAGACACAGCCCCCCCCCCCCACATCAACACATCATCATGAGACACAGCCCCCCCCCCACATCAACACATCACTATGAGACACAGCCCCCCCCCCACATCAACACATCACTATGAGACACAGCCCCCCCCCCCCCACATCAACACATCATCATGAGACACAGCCCCCCCCCCCCACATCAACACATCACTATGAGACACAGCCCCCCCCCCACATCATCAACACATCATCATGAGACACAGCCCCCCCCCCACATCAACACATCATCATGAGACACAGCCCCCCCCCCACATCAACACATCATCATGAGACACAGCCCCCCCCCACATCAACACATCATCATGAGACACAGCCCCCCCCCCCCACATCAACACATCATCATGAGACACAGCCCCCCCCCCACATCAACACAGCCCCCCCCCCACATCAACACATCATCATGAGACACAGCCCCCCCCCCCCCACATCAACACATCATCATGAGACACAGCCCCCCCCCCCCCCACATCAACACATCATCATGAGACACAGCCCCCCCCCCCCACATCAACACATCATCATGAGACACAGCCCCCCCCCCCACATCAACACATCATCATGAGACACAGCCCCCCCCCCACATCAACACATCACTATGAGACACAGCCCCCCCCCACATCAACACATCATCATGAGACACAGCCCCCCCCCCACATCAACACATCATCATGAGACACAGCCCCCCCCCCCACATCAACACATCATCATGAGACACAGCCCCCCCCCCACATCAACACATCATCATGAGACACAGCCCCCCCCCCCCACATCAACACATCATCATGAGACACAGCCCCCCCCCCCACATCAACACATCATCATGAGACACAGCCCCCCCAGACACAGCCCCCCCCCCCACATCAACACATCATCATGAGACACAGCCCCCCCCCCCCACATCAACACATCATCATGAGACACAGCCCCCCCCCCCCACATCAACACATCATCATGAGACACAGCCCCCCCCCCCCCCACATCAACACATCATCATGAGACACAGCCCCCCCCCCCACATCAACACATCATCATGAGACACAGCCCCCCCCCCACATCAACACATCATCATGAGACACAGCCCCCCCCCCCACATCAACACATCATCATGAGACACAGCCCCCCCCCCCACATCAACACATCATCATGAGACACAGCCCCCCCCCCCCACATCAACACATCACTATGAGACACAGCCCCCCCCCCCACATCAACACATCATCATGAGACACAGCCCCCCCCCCCACATCAACACATCACTATGAGACACAGCCCCCCCCCCCCACATCAACACATCATCATGAGACACAGCCCCCCCCCCCCACATCAACACATCATCATGAGACACAGCCCCCCCCCCCCCACATCAACACATCACTATGAGACACAGCCCCCCCCCCCACATCAACACATCATCATGAGACACAGCCCCCCCCCCCACATCAACACATCATCATGAGACACAGCCCCCCCCCCCACATCAACACATCATCATGAGACACAGCCCCCCCCCCCCACATCAACACATCACTATGAGACACAGCCCCCCCCCCCACATCAACACATCATCATGAGACACAGCCCCCCCCCCCACATCAACACATCACTATGAGACACAGCCCCCCCCCCCCACATCAACACATCACTATGAGACACAGCCCCCCCCCCCCCACATCAACACATCATCATGAGACACAGCCCCCCCCCCCCCACATCAACACATCATCATGAGACACAGCCCCCCCCCCCACATCAACACATCATCATGAGACACAGCCCCCCCCCCCCACATCAACACATCATCATGAGACACAGCCCCCCCCCCACATCAACACATCATCATGAGACACAGCCCCCCCCCCCCCACATCAACACATCATCATGAGACACAGCCCCCCCCCCCACATCAACACATCATCATGAGACACAGCCCCCCCCCCCCCACATCAACACATCACTATGAGACACAGCCCCCCCCCCCCACATCAACACATCATCATGAGACACAGCCCCCCCCCCCACATCAACACATCATCATGAGACACAGCCCCCCCCCCCCCACATCAACACATCATCATGAGACACAGCCCCCCCCCCCACATCAACACATCATCATGAGACACAGCCCCCCCCCCCCACATCAACACATCATCATGAGACACAGCCCCCCCCCCACATCAACACATCATCATGAGACACAGCCCCCCCCCCCCCCCCACATCAACACATCATCATGAGACACAGCCCCCCCCCCACATCAACACATCATCATGAGACACAGCCCCCCCCCCCACATCAACACATCATCATGAGACACAGCCCCCCCCCCCCACATCAACACATCATCATGAGACACAGCCCCCCCCCCCACATCAACACATCATCATGAGACACAGCCCCCCCCCCCACATCAACACATCATCATGAGACACAGCCCCCCCCCCCCCACATCAACACATCATCATGAGACACAGCCCCCCCCCCCCCCCACATCAACACATCATCATGAGACACAGCCCCCCCCCCCCACATCAACACATCATCATGAGACACAGCCCCCCCCCCACATCAACACATCATCATGAGACACAGCCCCCCCCCCCCACATCAACACATCATCATGAGACACAGCCCCCCCCCCCCCACATCAACACATCACTATGAGACACAGCCCCCCCCCCACATCAACACATCATCATGAGACACAGCCCCCCCCCCCACATCAACACATCATCATGAGACACAGCCCCCCCCCCCACATCAACACATCATCATGAGACACAGCCCCCCCCCCCCACATCAACACATCATCATGAGACACAGCCCCCCCCCCCACATCAACACATCATCATGAGACACAGCCCCCCCCCCCACATCAACACATCATCATGAGACACAGCCCCCCCCCCCACATCAACACATCATCATGAGACACAGCCCCCCCCCCCCCCACATCATCATGAGACACAGCCCCCCCCCCACATCATCATGAGACACAGCCCCCCCCACATCATCATGAGACACAGCCCCCCCCCCCCACACCAACACATCATCATGAGACACAGCCCCCCCCCCCCACATCAACACATCATCATGAGACACAGCCCCCCCCCCCCACATCAACACATCATCATGAGACACAGCCCCCCCCCCCACATCAACACATCATCATGAGACACAGCCCCCCCCCCCACATCAACACATCATCATGAGACACAGCCCCCCCCCCCCACATCAACACATCACTATGAGACACAGCCCCCCCCCCACATCAACACATCATCATGAGACACAGCCCCCCCCCCACATCAACACATCACTATGAGACACAGCCCCCCCCCCCCCCACATCAACACATCATCATGAGACACAGCCCCCCCCCCCCCCCACATCAACACATCACTATGAGACACAGCCCCCCCCCCCACATCAACACATCACTATGAGACACAGCCCCCCCCCCCCACATCAACACATCATCATGAGACACAGCCCCCCCCCCCACATCAACACATCATCATGAGACACAGCCCCCCCCCCCACATCAACACATCACTATGAGACACAGCCCCCCCCCCACATCAACACATCATCATGAGACACAGCCCCCCCCCCCCCCCACATCAACACATCATCATGAGACACAGCCCCCCCCCCCACATCAACACATCATCATGAGACACAGCCCCCCCCCCCCCCACATCAACACATCATCATGAGACACAGCCCCCCCCCCACATCAACACATCATCATGAGACACAGCCCCCCCCCCCCCCACATCAACACATCATCATGAGACACAGCCCCCCCCCCCCACATCAACACATCACTATGAGACACAGCCCCCCCCCCCACATCAACACATCATCATGAGACACAGCCCCCCCCCCCCACATCAACACATCATCATGAGACACAGCCCCCCCCCCCCACATCAACACATCACTATGAGACACAGCCCCCCCCCCCACATCAACACATCACTATGAGACACAGCCCCCCCCCCCACATCAACACATCATCATGAGACACAGCCCCCCCCCCCCACATCAACACATCATCATGAGACACAGCCCCCCCCCCACATCAACACATCACTATGAGACACAGCCCCCCCCCCCACATCAACACATCATCATGAGACACAGCCCCCCCCCCCACATCAACACATCATCATGAGACACAGCCCCCCCCCCCACATCAACACATCACTATGAGACACAGCCCCCCCCCCCACATCAACACATCATCATGAGACACAGCCCCCCCCCCCACATCAACACATCATCATGAGACACAGCCCCCCCCCCACATCAACACATCACTATGAGACACAGCCCCCCCCCCCACATCAACACATCACTATGAGACACAGCCCCCCCCCCCCCACATCAACACATCATCATGAGACACAGCCCCCCCCCCCACATCAACACATCATCATGAGACACAGCCCCCCCCCCACATCAACACATCATCATGAGACACAGCCCCCCCCCCACATCAACACATCATCATGAGACACAGCCCCCCCCCACATCAACACATCATCATGAGACACAGCCCCCCCCCCACATCAACACATCATCATGAGACACAGCCCCCCCCCCCCCACATCAACACATCATCATGAGACACAGCCCCCCCCCCACATCAACACATCATCATGAGACACAGCCCCCCCCACATCAACACATCATCATGAGACACAGCCCCCCCCCACATCAACACATCATCATGAGACACAGCCCCCCCCCCCCCACATCAACACATCATCATGAGACACAGCCCCCCCCCCCCCACATCAACACATCATCATGAGACACAGCCCCCCCCCCCACATCAACACATCATCATGAGACACAGCCCCCCCCCCCCCCACATCAACACATCATCATGAGACACAGCCCCCCCCCCCCACATCAACACATCATCATGAGACACAGCCCCCCCCCCCCCACATCAACACATCATCATGAGACACAGCCCCCCCCCCCACATCAACACATCATCATGAGACACAGCCCCCCCCCCCACATCAACACATCATCATGAGACACAGCCCCCCCCCCACATCAACACATCATCATGAGACACTGCCCCCCCCCCCCACATCAACACATCATCATGAGACACAGCCCCCCCCCCCACATCAACACATCACTATGAGACACAGCCCCCCCCCCCACATCAACACATCATCATGAGACACAGCCCCCCCCCCCACATCAACACATCACTATGAGACACAGCCCCCCCCCCACATCAACACATCACTATGAGACACAGCCCCCCCCCCCATCAACACATCATCATGAGACACAGCCCCCCCCCCCCCCACACCAACACATCATCATGAGACACAGCCCCCCCCCCCCCACACCAACACATCATCATGAGACACAGCCCCCCCCCCCCCCACACCAACACATCATCATGAGACACAGCCCCCCCCCCCCCCACATCAACACATCATCATGAGACACAGCCCCCCCCCCACATCAACACATCATCATGAGACACAGCCCCCCCCCCCACATCAACACATCATCATGAGACACAGCCCCCCCCCCACATCAACACATCATCATGAGACACAGCCCCCCCCCACATCAACACATCATCATGAGACACAGCCCCCCCCCCCACACCAACACATCATCATGAGACACAGCCCCCCCCCCCCCCCACATCAACACATCATCATGAGACACAGCCCCCCCCCCACATCAACACATCATCATGAGACACAGCCCCCCCCCCCCCACATCAACACATCATCATGAGACACAGCCCCCCCCCCCACATCAACACATCATCATGAGACACAGCCCCCCCCCCCACATCAACACATCATCATGAGACACAGCCCCCCCCCCCACATCAACACATCATCATGAGACACAGCCCCCCCCCCACATCAACACATCATCATGAGACACAGCCCCCCCCCCACATCAACACATCATCATGAGACACTGCCCCCCCCCCCCACATCAACACATCATCATGAGACACAGCCCCCCCCCCCCACATCAACACATCATCATGAGACACAGCCCCCCCCCCACATCAACACATCATCATGAGACACAGCCCCCCCCCCACATCAACACAGCCCCCCCCCCACATCAACACATCATCATGAGACACAGCCCCCCCCCCCCCACATCAACACATCATCATGAGACACTGCCCCCCCCCCATCAACACATCATCATGAATAATTTACTGTGTAATTAATTAATCTAATCTAATCTAATTAACGTGATAAACTGATAGCCCTACTAAAAATACAGTATACACAATCAAACACTACAATACATTAAAACCATCACGACACGACAGGATGTATGGCTGACCAAGCCTCAACACGCCGGTGACAACAGGTGAGTCTTCTGTAGGGTCTGAGCAGACCTGGTCTGTAGTGGAAGACTGTTCCACAATGTAGGGGCAGCCACCGCAAAAGCTCGGTCACCTTTAGTCTTTAGCCTCGACCTCGGGACGTCTAAAAGTAGTTATTTGCTGACCTCAGTGCTCTAGCTGGGGTGCAAACATGGAGGAGTTCAGCTAGATACTGAGGGGCCAACATGGAGGAGTTCAGCTAGATACTGAGGGGCCAACATGGAGGAGTTCAGCTAGATACTGAGGGGCCAACATGGAGGAGTTCAGCTAGGTACTGAGGGGCCAACATGGAGGAGTTCAGCTAGGTACTGAGGGGCCAACATGGAGGAGTTCAGCTAGATACTGAGGGGCCAACATGGAGGAGTTCAGCTAGGTACTGAGGGGCCAACATGGAGGAGTTCAGCTAGGTACTGAGGGGCCAACATGGAGGAGTTCAGCTAGATACTGAGGGGCCAACATGGAGGAGTTCAGCTAGATACTGAGGGGCCAACATGGAGGAGTTCAGCTAGGTACTGAGGGGCCAACATGGAGGAGTTCAGCTAGATACTGAGGGGCCAACATGGAGGAGTTCAGCTAGGTACTGAGGGGCCAACATGGAGGAGTTCAGCTAGATACTGAGGGGCCAACATGGAGGAGTTCAGCTAGATACTGAGGGGCCAACATGGAGGAGTTCAGCTAGATACTGAGGGGCCAACATGGAGGAGTTCAGCTAGGTACTGAGGGGCCAACATGGAGGAGTTCAGCTAGGTACTGAGGGGCCAACATGGAGGAGGTCAGCTATAGGTACTGAGGGGCCAACATGGAGGAGTTCAGCTAGATACTGAGGGGCCAACATGGAGGAGTTCAGCTATAGGTACTGAGGGGCCAACATGGAGGAGGTCAGCTATAGGTACTGAGGGGCCAACATGGAGGAGTTCAGCTAGATACTGAGGGGCCAACATGGAGGAGTTCAGCTATAGGTACTGAGGGGCCAACATGGAGGAGTTCAGCTAGATACTGAGGGGCCAACATGGAGGAGTTCAGCTATAGGTACTGAGGGGCCAACATGGAGGAGTTCAGCTAGATACTGAGGGGCCAACATGGAGGAGTTCAGCTAGATACTGAGGGGCCAACATGGAGGAGTTCAGCTAGATACTGAGGGGCCAACATGGAGGAGTTCAGCTAGATACTGAGGGGCCAACATGGAGGAGTTCAGCTAGGTACTGAGGGGCCAACATGGAGGAGTTCAGCTATAGGTACTGAGGGGCCAACATGGAGGAGGTCAGCTAGGTACTGAGGGGCCAACATGGAGGAGTTCAGCTAGATACTGAGGGGCCAACATGGAGGAGTCCAGCTAGGTACTGAGGGGCCAACATGGAGGAGTTCAGCTAGGTACTGAGGGGCCAACATGGAGGAGTTCAGCTAGATACTGAGGGGCCAACATGGAGGAGTTCAGCTAGATACTGAGGGGCCAACATGGAGGAGTTCAGCTAGATACTGAGGGGCCAACATGGAGGAGTTCAGCTAGGTACTGAGGGGCCAACATGGAGGAGTTCAGCTACAGGTACTGAGGGGCCAACATGGAGGAGTTCAGCTAGATACTGAGGGGCCAACATGGAGGAGTTCAGCTAGATACTGAGGGGCCAACATGGAGGAGTTCAGCTAGATACTGAGGGGCCAACATGGAGGAGTTCAGCTAGATACTGAGGGGCCAACATGTAGGAGTTCAGCTAGGTACTGAGGGGCCAACATGGAGGAGTTCAGCTAGATACTGAGGGGCCAACATGGAGGAGTTCAGCTAGATACTGAGGGGCCAACATGGAGGAGTTCAGCTAGATACTGAGGGGCCAACATGGAGGAGTTCAGCTAGATACTGAGGGGCCAACATGGAGGAGTTCAGCTAGATACTGAGGGGCCAACATGGAGGAGTTCAGCTAGGTACTGAGGGGCCAACATGGAGGAGTTCAGCTAGATACTGAGGGGCCAACATGGAGGAGTTCAGCTAGGTACTGAGGGGCCAACATGGAGGAGTTCAGCTAGGTACTGAGGGGCCAACATGGAGGAGTTCAGCTAGATACTGAGGGGCCAACATGGAGGAGTTCAGCTAGATACTGAGGGGCCAACATGGAGGAGTTCAGCTAGATACTGAGGGGCCAACATGGAGGAGTTCAGCTAGGTACTGAGGGGCCAACATGGAGGAGTTCAGCTAGATACTGAGGGGCCAACATGGAGGAGTTCAGCTAGATACTGAGGGGCCAACATGGAGGAGTTCAGCTAGGTACTGAGGGGCCAACATGGAGGAGTTCAGCTAGATACTGAGGGGCCAACATGGAGGAGTTCAGCTAGGTACTGAGGGGCCAACATGGAGGAGTTCAGCTAGGTACTGAGGGGCCAACATGGAGGAGTTCAGCTAGGTACTGAGGGGCCAACATGGAGGAGTTCAGCTAGGTACTGAGGGGACAGACCATTTAAGGCCTTGAACACAAACATCGCAATTTTTAAATCAATCCTGAAGCGAACAGGGAGCCAGCACTGGTCTGATGTGTTCACGCCTCTTTGTGCCGGTCAAGAGGCGTGAGCAGCGTTCTGCACCAGCTGCAGGCGTCGTAGGGAGAGCTGGTCCAGACCCACATACAGGGAGAGCTGGTCCAGACCCACATACAGGGAGAGCTGGTCCAGACCCACATACAGGGAGAGCTGGTCCAGACCCACATACAGGGAGAGCTGGTCCAGACCCACATACAGGGAGAGCTGGTCTAGACCCACATACAGGGAGAGCTGGTCTAGACCCACATACAGGGAGAGCTGGTCTAGACCCACATACAGCTGGTCTAGACCCACATACAGGGAGAGCTGGTCTAGACCCACATACAGGGAGAGCTGGTCTAGACCCACATACAGGCAGAGCTGGTCTAGACCCACATACAGGGAGAGCTGGTCTAGACCCACATACAGGGAGAGCTGGTCTAGACCCACATACAGGGAGAGCTGGTCTAGACCCACATACAGGGAGAGCTGGTCTAGACCCACATACAGGCAGAGCTGCTGGTCCAGACCCACATACAGGGAGAGCTGGTCCAGACCCACATACAGGGAGAGCTGGTCCAGACCCACATACAGCTGGTCTAGACCCACATACAGGGAGAGCTGGTCTAGACCCACATACAGGGAGAACTGGTCTAGACCCACATACAGCTGGTCTAGACCCACATACAGGGAGAGCTGGTCCAGACCCACATACAGGGAGAGCTGGTCTAGACCCACATACAGGGAGAGCTGGTCCAGACCCACATACAGGGAGAGCTGGTCTAGACCCACATACAGGGAGAACTGGTCTAGACCCACATACAGGAGAGCTGGTCTAGACCCACATACAGGGCATTACAGTAATCCAGCCTGGATGATATGAAGGCATGTATTACCCTCTCCAGGTCATTGGGAGAGAGGTAGGGCTTCACTTTGGTCAAAAGCCTCAACTGAAAAAAGGAGCATTTAACTACAGACCCAATGTGTCTGTCAAATTTAAAATCACTTTCAAAAGTGACACCAAGGCTTTTGATAAAAGAGCGTTTTTTTGGCATCGAGGGCCCCTAAAACACCAGCAGAGTTTAAACAGTCCAGATGCCCAAACACAATAACCTCTGTCTTACCGTCATTAAGATTGAGGAAATGTAGGTCCATCCAAGTCCTAATGTCGGCAAGAGCAGCTAGCAGAGGCTCAAGACAATCCTTGCACTTTACTTTTAAAGAAAGGTAGATTTGGACATCATCTCCATAACAGTGAAAAGAAACATTATGCTTACATAAAATAGAACCTAAGGGCAGCATAAAGAAAATAATAAAGGGCCTAGGATGGAGCCTTGGGGGACACCACAGGTAAGAGCCACATTTGAGGAGAATTCACCCAGATGGATCAGTCAAGTACGACTGAAGTGACATAAAGGCAGCACCTCTGATGCCAACACAGTTCTAGGCGGGATAAAGGTGTCTTATGATCCACAGTATCAAAGGCAGCGGTCAAATCTAATGTTACCATGATAGCAGCACACCCAGAGTCCACAGTTTAAGGATAAGAAAATACAATCCTTAAATGTACACAAGAAAAATCATTTAGTAGGACATTTGGTTTGTATTATTAAAATCAAAACGCAATATTGATACCATTTATTCCTTACCTTGACCAGGATCTGTCCCGAAAAGAATATTCCAATTATCTGATCAAATCAAATACAATTTATTTATAAGGCCCGACAACACACGTTAATGTCCCCATGGGCCGTACATGTCTTCTTTAAACAAGTCAAGAAGAAAACATAACAATAGGTCAAGAACAGAACAAGAACACCATAAGGTCCAACAAATTTAAAATAAATGCAAATAAATGAAAGAATGCAAGCACTCCCAGACATACCCCACGCGAAGGTAAGGAAAAACTCACTAAAACCTAACAATAGGGAAAAATGCTCCACAGGCAGTGTGGAGGAGAGAAACCTTAGAAGGGCCATTCAAGGGGGGATCTCCCTTCTTAGATGTCGGTGATAGTAGTGTTGCAGACTAACAGTTGGTAAGCATGCACTCAAGTGTGTAGTGAAACACAGATGAGTGCATGCAATAGCAACTGAACATTTTGTATTTTATTTTTTTATTATTTTTTAAACAAACACATAAACAAACATGACAACACACAATAGGATATACAAATACACATATGCTCCAGCTCGTACCCCCCTCTCCCGGACCCCCCATTGGATAATCCAACCATTATAATTTGTTCCTAACCAGACACTACCATTATATGCTGGCTTTTATTCTCTCCACCACTTCTAACCACATTGCCATTTTGGATTCATTGAGACCCAAAATTCTAGCTGTTGATATTTCTTGATAAATCACATCGAGATATGTAAGAATCCAGACCTTACGGCACATTTTTTCCGGTTGAAACCATCGTGATGCTATCAGCTTTTTAGCCACTGTGATACCGGATAAAACCAATCTCTTTAGCTGTGGAGGTACTGCATGCTCAAAGACATCATTCAGCAGTAATACAGAGGGGTGTACAGGTATATCCAGAGTTAAGAGATTTGACAATTGCTGGGTCACTTCTTTCCAAAATATCTTAACTGGTGGGCAGTCCCAGTACATGTGCATAAATGTCCCTTCGTCCCCATTTGTACATAAGGAGCATTTGGAGTCTTGTTTAAGACCCATTTTGTTCAGTCTTATAGGAGTTAAGTATGTCCTGTGAATATAGTTAAGATTGATTTGTTGATGGTCCGGGTTCCTTGATGCAAGGCGTACATTTGCCCAGGCTTCTTGCCAGTCAAAGTCTATCTCCAGGTCTGGTATATCCCTCCTCCAGACTGAGTCTAGATGTAGGGTTTCATACGAGGCCGTTAGTAATTGATGATAAAAATCTGAAACAAAACCTCTCGATGTCTCTCTTTCATAGAAGAATTTGTGGTATCTGTGGTGTACAATTGGTATCCTTAATGGAACACCGTGAGCCTTCAAACATGCCAATAACTGTGCGTAAAAATAATATGAGGACTTGGTGAGATAAAATTTTTTGCATATCTCATCAAAACTACAAAAACCCTGTTTGTTGAAAACGTCTCCTAATGTGTGTATGCCTTGCTTTTCCCATCTAGGGAATCTTATAGGTTGTTTTCCAATCAAGAGTGCATTGTTATTGAATAAGGGAGTATGATTATGCCATTTATGTGGGATAGAGTCTTTTTTTTGTGTTTCACGCCATATCCGGATTGCATGAGTGATTATGGGGCCAAATTTTCGTTCGCATTGCTTAATTGATAATTTGGTGTACACTATGTCCTTCAGCCTATGTGGAGCTACTATATTTTCTTCTAAATTTCTCCAGGATACTGATGCTTGGGGATCAAACCATGTTGTCAGTGGTCTTAAAGTGTATGCCTTAAAATAGTGGTGGACATCTGGAAATGCCATACCACCATCTGCTTTGTTTCTCTGTGCGGTGGATCTTTTTATACGTGGTGGTTTGTTATTCCAAATAAATTTGTATGTGGAGGAGTGTAATTCTTTCCAGTGACCCTTTGGAGGGGGTAACGGTAGCATTGAGCTGAAGAAGTTGATTCTAGGTAGGACGTCCATCTTAATTATTGATATCCGTGCTTGTACTGAGTTTTTAAGTTTTGACCACCTGACAAGGTCGTATTTGATTTTGTTTTGGATTTTTATGTAATTGTGCTTCACCGTTTGGCTTATGGTAGGGAATATTTCAACTCCCAAACATCTAAAGTGTTTTACCATCGGTATCTCTTCTGGGAGGGTTATATTTCTTTTTGCAGGGGCGTTAAGTGGGAGGAAGGCCGACTTCGGCCAATTTATCCTAAATCCCGATAAATCTCCAAAGTCCTCAATCAACTTGAGAAGATGAGGCAATGCGGTGTTGGGGTTTTGCATGAACAGTATTACGTCGTCCGCATATAAACTAATTTTGTGTTGTGTGCCCTTGATTACGATTGGTTCTATGGATTGGGATTGTCTTATATATTGTGCTAAAGGCTCTAATGATAGATCGAATAGTCCGGGACTAAGGGGGCAACCCTGTCTGGAAGACCGTGATACTGGAAAGATTTCGGAGGTGATTGTACCTGTTGTAATCATGGCCGATGGGTCTTTGTATAATACTTTAATCATATCAATGAATCCTTTTCCTAACCCCATCCTTTCTAACACTGCCCATAGATACGACCATTCCAACCTGTCAAAAGCTTTCATTGCATCCAGGGACAGCATCGCCTTAGGTGTGTTGTCTTCCTTGTTAGCATCTAGTACGTGTAGTAATCGTCTTATGTTATCAGTGATCAGGCGGCCTCTTATGAAGCCTGTTTGGTCCGGATGAATTAAAGACGTCATATGCTTTTGTAGTCTGATGGCTAATACCTTAGAGTACAGTTTGATATCGGTTCCGAGGAGGCTTAAAGGTCTGTAACTACCGCACTCGGTGGGGTCTTTGTCTTTTTTGAGGAGGACTGTTATGAGTGCAATATTGTCATTCTTATGGAAGTTCCCCTCCTTGACTGAGTATAAAATCATATTTAGTAATAAGGGTCCAATTATGTCCCAACAAGAGAGGTACATTTCTGGTGGGATACCGTCTCTTCCAGGGGCCCTTCCACTTTGCATTTCAGATATGGCCTCCCTAAGTTCATCTAGTGTGATCGGTGTTTCTAACTGTTTAGCGTCATCCTCTGAAAGTTTAGGGAGGTTAATTTGATTAAGATATGTGTCCATCTTGTTTTGATCGAAGGTCGTTTCTGATTTGTATAAGTTGGAGTAGAATTCTTTGAATGTCGTGTTTATTTCTTTGGGTTCTGTAACAAGTCCTTGTTGTGCTCTAATGGTAGTTATATCTGCAAATTTTGCGTTGACTCTTAGTCGCATAGCTAATAGGTGACTTGGTTTGGAACCTTGGGAGTACTGCTGTTGTCTTGTGCTACGTATTTGCAATTCAGATTGTTGTCTGTATATGGCGTTAATCTCTTTTTTTAGTATATTGACTTGATTTTCCAGTTGAACCGAGTTGTTGTATTGCAAAGAATTAAATAACGTTGAGTAAAGTGTTTCCAGTTCAGCCAGTTTTGAGCATCGATTCTTGCATATTTGGGAGGAAAAGCTATCAGTGAAATCCTTGATCATTCCCTTTGTCGACATCCATAATATTCTGGGGTCCTGCACCGAATTCACATTTATCCGTAGGAATACCGTAAGAGCTTCTTTGATTTGTGTAATGAATTCCTTGTTATTAAGCAGCATCGTGTTAAATCGCCATCTTGGGGCTCGGGATGATAGTATACCAAATGTTCCTTTTAAGAGTAAATAACAGTGATCAGACAATGCATTGGGTATCATTTCCACATCGTAGTTATCAAATAGTCTCGGGGTTGTGAAAACGTAATCTATTCTGGATAATGTATTATGTCTCGCAGATCGACAAGAGTACTTCCGGGTCATGGGGTTGAGTGAACGCCATAAGTCATTTACACCTGTAATCTTCGACCAATCCTTTAATGCATTAGATGCATTTTTTTGTTCATTGGAAAAGGAGGGGTTTGATTTGTCCATCCTTGGGTTCCAAATGGCATTAAAATCCGCACCGATTATAAATGAGTATTCGGGAAGGTCTAACATTGCTCTGGTAAGTGTAGTGAAGAAACTAACTTCGTATAAATTTGGGGCGTATACCGCTACCAACGCTATTTTTCTGTTCTTATGTAAAATCTTAGCTATAGTTATCCGACCATCTGCATCAGACCATACTCCCTTCAATTCAATATTCAACTTCCGTCTAACGACTATGGCTACTCCCCGAGTTCTCGTTCCAAAGGAAGAGTGACTGATGTTATGATATGTGTTGTCCACTAACATATCTATGTCTTTCTCTAAAATGTGCGTTTCGCTTAGCAGAGCTATGTCCACCTGTTCTTTTTTCATCAGTGTGAGCACGCTTTTTCGTTTGTGTTGTTTATTTATTCCACCAGTGTTCCATATCATTATGTTCAAACTAGCCATAATCTATACATGTTGTTGTATGGTTGTTGGTAATGCAATATTTTTTTTGACGCTTCTATTGAGGCTAATGTGGGCAGGTCTCTAAATGGCTGGAATAAGGGGGGGGTGAACGGAGGGGGGAGGGGGTGAAGTACATAAAACAAAATAACCCTAACGTCTTGCACAGACGGGTTACACATAAAACACATATGGCCCATCCCTAATGGATGGGCTAAAATGATTAACAGAGCATACAAACAATAACCCAAGGCCACTCCATTCAAACCCATTAGCCCAAGGGTCTGGGTGAGTAGCCCAACGTTAACCGCATTTCCCTAGCCAAAGATGAGGGAAAATATAATATAATAATATGAGAGAGAGAGAGAGAGAGAGAGAGAGAGAGAGAGAGAGAATCAAACATTGACCTGAAAGAGAGGGTGGAGAGATAAGAAGGAAAAATTAAATAAATGAATTGAAACAAACAAACAAATGGATATGAGATTGAGAAGAAAAGAAAAGCACAAGAGATAAATGAAAAGAAAGGAAGACTGCATCTGCATTCTGCATGCAGTGTCCTACGTGTATTCAGTCAGGTCCCGGGTAGTCATAGCAACGAGGACGCCTTGGTGATGATGACGTCATCTTCAAGCGTCATTGTTTACAGCAGCTCGGGAAGCACGCTGGATACTTGGAGTCAGTATCTCCTCCTGAGCGTCATGAAAGACGTTTTCGTCGCCTCCACTCAGCCAGTATGTAATACGGGGATTCCTGTACATAGTTCCATCAATATAAAGTTTATCCATGAACATACGAGCATTCCGTTTGTTTTTCCTCGCATCCGCCATGACCGGGTAGAGCAGCCTGCGTCTACTCATGATCTCTGCCGGGAACTGGTCACTGATGGAATATTTGGATCCTTTCAACTCTCTTCTGTTGGACATAATAGCAGATTTCATCTTTGGATCGATGACTTTGGCCACGATGGGACGGGGCCTCTGCTGGTCTACTTTGGCTTTCCCCAGGCGATGGACTCTGGAAAAGCGGAACATTTTGAAAGATTAAAGATAGAGCTAATAGCGATAGCAACTGAACATTTTGAAAGATTGAAGATAGAGCTGATAGCGAATCTATTTGAGGCACAGGGGCGGCGCAAAGAGGGTCGTGTCCTCCCCGTCTTAATCACGGGACATTCAACACTCCGGTCATTGATCAGACAGCCGGAGACAGGGAGATAGGGGGCGGCGCAGAGAGGGTCGCAACCTCCCCGACATCATCACGGGACGTCCAGCACTCCGGTCACCACTACGAGACCTCCGGAGACAGGAGGGCACGCAGAGAGGGTCGCATCCTCCCGGCCTTCATCACGGGACGTCCGACACTCCGGTCAGCACTCCAGGACGCGTGAATATTAAAGGCAACCAACTTGTGTTCAGCTTTTCGTTCAGCGTTTCTCTGATTGGCCACACGGCCAATCAATCAATCCACTAGCACACGCCCTTGCGGCAAGAGAGACGCGGCAGAAGCGCTGGTCGAACCAGCAGTGTTCTGTTGTGTGACTGTACTACAGCGGTGTTCTGTTGTGTGACTGTACTAAACTCTTCCACCACATGACCGACATTTGACATACAGTACACCTCCTATCTATGTTGGGATTATGTTTGGTCATGACAAAACAATAAAAATCGCTACTGTTAGTAAGCTGCCACCACCCACTTCAATGACAGAGCTCTCATATTTTTGCGAATGCATAAACTATATCTTAAATTATGGCGATGTGTCTAATATGGCTGTCGCGAAGTCATTGATAAGCGACAGCCATATTAGACACATAGCCATAATTTAAGATATAGTTTATGCATTCGCAAAATATGAGAGCGCTTGTCATTGAAGGGCTTCCTACAACGGAGGAACGGCCGCTGCTGCTGCTGGAGCTGAACCGAGTCAAGCCGCGGGCGGCGCACGGAAGCCGGGGAAAAAACAACCGCGTCGCCCCGCTGGCTCTTCAGCAAGCAGCCTCCACAGCTCCAGTTAACCTAATTTATACCGTAATGAATCATTAAAAAATATACCGTTAACTGGAATATGTTGTTTCTTTACACATATGTTGGATTATGTAATTGGGTTGTCATGACAAAACAATAAAAATCGCTACTTTACATCAGGGTGAACGCTGTTACACTGCCACCACCCACTTCAATGACAGAGCTCTCATATTTGCGAATGCATAAACTATATCTTAAATTATGGCTATGTGTCTAATATGGCTGTCGCGAAGTCATTGATAAGCGACAGCCATATTAGACACATAGCCATAATTTAAGATATAGTTTATGCATTCGCAAAATATGAGAGCTCTGTCATTGAAGGGCTTCGTTCTACAACGGAGCACGGCCGCTGCTGCTGGAGCTGGACCGAGTAGAGCCGGCGGCGGTGCACGGAAGCCGGGGACAAACCACCGCATCGCCCCGCTGACGTTAAAAACGCGAAATAACGTTACAGCTTACAGTTCCACACTGATGTACAGTGACACCCAGAGTTTCTAGTTACAGTAGTGACGCGTGAATCGAGATAGTCCTAACACTGTAACAGTGTTTATTATTAAGAGTCAGATAGTCCTAACAGTGTTTATAGTCCTAACACAGTGTTTATTAGTAAGAGTCAGATAGTCCTAACAGTGTTTATTATTAAGAGTCAGATAGTCGTAACAGTGTTTATTATTAACACTTTGACTGCCGGGACCCGTCTTTAGACGTCTTTCCTGGCCATGCTAAAGTTGCCGGGGGACGCTGTACAGCGTCCTTATATCAATATTTCAAAAATCTGCGATCGGATTCATAATGTCCCTCCGCTGGCCTGAGATCCACCAGCAGGACCCACTGAGCTCTCTGGCGGTTCAGGAGCGCCATCTGGTGGCCGATCGGCGCAACCGCTTAACAGGAAGCGCAGTAGAGGTTTTGCTGGTCGGCCATATTACTTCCGGGCACTCTGTATAGGTTCCGGCACTCTAGCTTGTCACACTACATAGCGATCGATTGCCAATAACTCGATAAACAACATGATTTGGACGTATATACCATTATACAAGCTGGAGATGGACCGGGTAATAATATATCCCATAATGATAACATTTCTACTCGACGATGATCGCCCAACGGCGCGCGGAGACTGGGGTGAGTTTCAGCGTGTAATGTTACCGTCTTCGATAATAACTGATATTATCAACATTTGACCCACATTAGATGATTGGTATAACGCTGCCCACGGAATTATAAACGCCCCCTCGCCCATCCGGTCAACATCAGATGACGTGTAGTAACTTCTAGAAGTACGTCTAGTTGGAATTTTTTATATCGCGCTGATTGCCATCAAACTGTATTTCATCATCAATATAATGCATTTGGGGCTATATATCACGTTCTGGAGAAAGCTGCAGAAAGAGATGAAAACATACTTATACATTAGACCATACTTTACTATGAATATGTGAATGAAAAAGTTTAACGTTGCTACACAATGAACAATACATATAGGACTTTGAATGGGCCCTAATAATGGCAATGTAGCAATAGAATTTAAAAAGTTATAGCCCTGCAAAGAAGGGGACTTTCTCCATAAACAAATAGCGCTGGCAATCTATGGTATATCATTAATTTAACCTTAGGCAACCAAAGTGTTAAGAGTCCTAACAGTGTTTATTATTTCATAACTGTATGGGCTTTGTTTATACATGTACAGTGACGAGTGAATCTACCGTTGGTTGTTAAAAACGCGAAACATAATAATCAGTCAGCAGCGCTCCACTGCTACCGCAGCCCAACACAAGTGCGTTGGAACAGCAGCCCAACACAAGTGCGTTGGTACACAAGTTGGTTGCCCGCGCTGCCGCGCTTGCTCTTTGGATTTCATTTGGGACGTGGGACGGCTGCGCTTGCCTGCGCGTGGGGGCGGGGGGGCGCGGCCAATCAGAGAAAAGCCGAACACAAGTTGGTTGCCTTTAATATTCACGCCTCCAGGACAGCAACTCACAGGGAGACGGGACAGGCGTTAGACAGCTCGTGTGATTGTAGTGGGCGGACATAGCAATAGATACAAGTGGTAAGCATATATGTGAATAGAGTAGATATATGAAGTAAGCATATTATGTGAATAGAATAGAAGTACTTAACCCAGCAATGAAACCGCGTTGACACACCAGTTGACAGGACCACGGACAGACGACGGTAAGTAGCTGATCCAAGGCCTCGGTGGTGCATGTAGAGCAGTCACTGCAATCTTGGCCAAGACCCCGAGGCATCCATCACCTTAGTCAGCGCTAGGAGACAGGCACTCAGATAGATGGGGGGGGGGGATGGGGGGGGAGGAGTTAGAGAGTTCCCATGTTTGTGGTGCTGCAAAAAAGCAGACATGGGGGAAAATAAACGTCCTAACTAAACTAGACAGATTAATCTAAAGGTCAGTCCCCGACCAGGTGAGATCAGGGTAGGTTGAAGGAGAGAGAGAAAAGATGGGTCTTAAGCAGCGATTTAAAAGCTTCGACGGAGCAGGCGCCCCTGATGACGGCATGTAATTTGTTCCACAGGTAGGGAGCGCGGTAGACAAAGGCTCTGTGGCCGGCGGATTTCTTTGTAACCCTAGGAATCGATAGAAACCCCGCATTTTGTGAGCACAGAGCACGAGCGGGCGAGTATCGGGAGATGAGATCGGATAGATAGAGCGGTGCAAGCCCATTTAAAATTTTGTAGGTGAGGAGTAGCACTTTTTTTTTTTTTTTTTTTTCACTTTTTTTCTCCCATTTTCTATATTTTTCTCCCATCCCAATTTCGTATCATCCAATTCAACCCTCCCCTGTCACAAATGCTGTTTCTTGCCTCCCACAAGCCGGCTGCAATGTGGACTAAGTCATACATAGCACAAGTCCCCTCCGGTACTTGAGGTAACAGCAGTCGCATCTTTTCACCTGCGCAGCTCGATCTCTCAGTGGCGAGGAGTAACGCGTAAGAGGCTCACGCTGCCCCCGACACTTCCTGATTCTACTGTGCAGGCGCACCAACCGACCTGTAGGAGTCGCTGTCCACAACGCCCGATCCCCACCCATCAGTTTCCCACCCCCTAATACGGCCAATGTGTATTAGTATGAACGACCAGCTAAACTGAAAGCAATGTGGAGCGCTGGGCTCGAACAGGCGAGCCCAGCGTCTCCGCATTCGTGGCGAGCGCCTTGCCCACTACGCCACGTAGCCGCAGGAGTAGCACTTTAAAGTCAGATCGGGCTTGAATAGGAAGCCAGTGTAGGGCGGACAAAACTGGTGTGATGTGATCAGATTTTCTAGTTCTAGTTAGTATCCGTGCAGCCGCATTTTGCACGAGTTGAAGATTTTTGATGCTTGAATTAGGTAGGCCTGAAAAAAGTTGCATTACAGTAGTCCAGACGTGATGAGACAAAAGCATGCATCAGGGTTTTAGCATCAGCCAGAGTTAAAATGGGGCGAATTTTTGCGATATTACGAAGATGGAAGAATGCAATTTTGGTGAAATTTTTTATATGTGCATTAAATGAGAGGGAGGAATAAAAAATTACTCTGAGGTTTTTTATGGTGGAGCTCTGGGATACATGACAGGTATCAAAGTTGAGGGAGATGTCCTGAAACAGGCCTCTGTGGTTTGGGGGGCCAACAATTAACATCTCAGTTTTATCTGCATTAAGGAGTAGAAAGTTTTGCGACATCCACTTTTTGACGGCAAGCAAGCAGGCCTCAAGGTTTTGTAGTTGGGAGGAATCATTTGGCTTAATAGGTATATATAATTGGGTGTCATCAGCCTAAAAATGAAAGTTTATGCCAAATTTGCGTATGATATTGCCGAGGGGTAGCATGTAAATCGAAAATAGCAAAGGGCCCAGGACAGAGCCTTGTGGGACACCACATTGCACTGGGAGGGTCTCAGATGTTAAATCATTATAGACCATGGAGTGTGTTCTATCAGTTAAATAGGATTTAAACCAAGCTAGTGTGAGACCCCGAATGCCAACATCATTCTCAAGCCAACCTAGAAGAATCGAATGATTGATAGTGTCAAAGGCTGCACTGAGATCAAGCAATAAGAGCACAGAAGTGAGGTTTGAGTCAAGAGAGAGCAGTAAGTCATTTGTGACTTTGGTAACCGCCGTTTCGGTGGAGTGTAAGGCTCTAAAGCCAGATTGAAAAGATTAATTAAGATTATTGTTTGATAAATGGTCAGTAAATTGCGTTGCGACTATCCGTTCTAACACTTTGGATAGGAACGGAAGATTGGAGATAGGTCTGTAATTTTTCAAGATTAGAGGGTCGAGGTTCGGTTTTTTAAGTAGTGGTTTAATGACGGCTGATTTAAAGGCCAACAAGGAGGTGTTGAAGATATTGAGTAGGGCAGGGCCTAGAGTTGGGAAGAGTTTTTTGATGAGAGTTGCTGGAAGAGGGTCAAACAGACAGGTTGAGGGTTTAGCCGCGCCAACCAGTTTAGAGAGGGCACTAAGTGAGACGTTTACAAGGCAGCATAGCGTATGGCTGGAATCAAAGTCAGGGGGAAGGCCCATCAGAGGTTGGAAGGGACTCTGATTGTTGAGTAAAGCAACAATTTCATCTCTAATCAGGTACATTTTCTTGGTAAAGAATTTCATGAATTTGTTAGCCGAGAACACATGGTTTAGGGCACTTGGTTGTTTCTGAGTAAGTTTTGCAACTGTGTCAAACAGAAACTTTGAGTTGTTTTTGTTTTAATTTATGAGCCTGGAAAAATATGAGGTTTTGGCAAGTGAGAGTGCCTTTTTGTAGTTACGTAAACTATCATTCCAGGCAAGGCGGAATACTTCGAGTTTGGTCGAACGCCATTTATGTTCAAGTTTGCGACAAGCCTTTTTAAAGGAGCGCGTTTCCTCCGTAAACCAGGGAGTTCGTTTTTGCGGAGCACGTTTAATTTTAGGCTTAAGGGGAGCGACAATGTCGAGGGTGGCATTAAGTTTGTCTGTAAAGAGATCAAGGGGGCCAGAGTAAGAGAGGAAGGGAGAGAGGGTGTCTGGTAGGCAGTTAACTAGAGTTGGGACAGTTGAGGCGTTAATACGACGGCTCATGTAGGATTCTACACTGTCTGGGCGAGAAACCGTCAGATCAATTTGAAATTTGATGAGGTAGTGGTCTGAGAGAGCAGGAACATAGGGGGAAACGGTCAAATTTTACACAGTGAGACCGCGGGCTAGGACTAGGTCAAGGGTGTTCCCACCACTGTGAGTGGGTTGGTCAACGATTTGAATGAGACCGACAGAGTCAATGATGTCGGTAAAAGCCTTATTTAGGGGATCTAGAGTTTTGTTGGAATGAATGTTAAAATCACCAACAATTAAAATGTTATTTGAGCGCGTAACAAGCTCAGAGATGAAAGTTGAAAATGCATCTAGGAAGAGGGTGTAAGGGCCTGGGGGGCGGTATAGGACAGCCATTACAAAGGATGCAGTGGAGGTAGGAATCAGACCGCCACACTTTCTGTTGGGTGGAGAGGGAGCACCTCAAACGAGGAAAACTTACAGTTTGCGTTGGATGTAAAGTTGTGCTTAGAGTCGTAAATTAGAGCAACTCCGCCTCATTTCTTGGAGGTGCGTGCGATATGGGACTCGGAGCTACTAAAATTAGGGGGTGAGGCCTCGTTTAAGGGCAGAAAGTCATTAGGTTTAAGCCATGTCTCAGTGAGGCCCAATAGGTTGAGACTATGGTCTGTTATCAGTTCATTTACCAAAAGAGCTTTGGTTGGCAGAGAGCGGATGTTGATAAGGCCAACCTTCACACACTCTGTATACTTAACAGCGCGATTTTCAGCCATGCAGGTAGGTTTAATCGCAATTAAGTTGGCATGGTTTATCGCACAAGGACGAGCTGGGTAAAGCGGAGCGTAACGAGATATTCTAGTTTTGATTGGGTATACCGGTTTAAGGATAGAGATAGAAAGAGAGGAGTGGGGAGCCTGGTGGAGGAGGGACCCAGCAGGAAAGGTATAAGGATTGGCAGGCTCGATCGGTTTAGCATGATCCTCATTCCAAGTACTGATGTCGACCATGTTTCCAACATAATCCCACCCTGAACATGATCCGGGGGTCGGGGACCCTTGTCGATGCATCTGTTAGAACCGCTTGCCCTGCCCGAGTGTTTAGACCCCGCCCCCACGCCGCAGCTCGGCCCAGACACCAAGCCACATTGTTTCAAACGGAGCGCAATAGCGGCCGCAAGGCATTAGGCGGCGGTATTGGACTTTTGCGATCTCAGACTCATCCCCAGTGATAACACACAGCTGCCTGCATGTTTATGAATGGAAATAGCGAATGAAAGAAATAACGATACAATAACGAGTATTCTCGTTGTTGGCAGAATTCGATTGGCGGGCTATAACGAGTTGACTCGTTGTTGGTGGCCATTGAGTTAATGAAATATGAGTTTATGTTTGTATTTAATAGATCGCGAATTTCGACCGGAAATAAATCCGAGCGTCCATTTTGCTGTAGTCATTATGATGAAGGAAAGACAGGGCTTTCAATGAGCGTTGAAATTTCGAAAAACTACATCTCCTAGGGTTCTCCAGCTTTCTGGAAGCAAATTACTTCCTGATTATTATTTTTTATTTATCTTATTTCTTGATTATATACCACAAAACTGAATGTTATTGGCATAGTTTGGAGCGTAGTTCGTTTGTCTCCCTTCTGTGAACATTTAGCAACCATCTGTGTTGAAATCTGTTTCAAAACGGCGGAGCTGTCTCAAAAATAAAAAGCTGACTGTAAATACAGTAGATTTCATTCTCAGTTCTTCATGCACGCCTGGTGATACTAAATCATCATTGAACTTTTTGGAATGAGTAGATTTGGCTCGATCCACAGTGGCAGTTTTTCATGTCTGGTCATTTTTAGCATGGTGTTATTCACTGTCAAAGATGCAAAGAAAAATCATAATTCATATTCTCCTTTGTTTCATCACAATTTAAGCAAGCCTTGTAATAGACACAATATTTCTGACACTGGGAATACATTCTCTGAGGTCCATAGATGTCCCTAGATACCAAGAATATGCAAATGAACCGTGTAGAAGTGGAGCAATATTCCATTTACTTATTTTAGGCGGATTTTCAGAAAACCGAGCTCCGGGCTTAACACATTGAGTGCCACGCCCCTTTGACCATATATGGGCTAGAGTGCCAGCACTGAAGTCAATGGGAGGTCGGGGAAATTTGCGAAGGCTTAAACTATATCTTAAATTATGGCTATGGGTAAACCACCCCTCGCTTATCAATGACTTGTTTGCAGTCAACATGTACGAAACAGGTTTTTTTCATTGGTACATTTCCGTTTTATACCGTTTTGAATATGAGTATAGTTTTGGAGAGTTCTCGTAATTCCAGAGAAATTCCGCAATAATAGCTCTTTAGTGGAATACACAAAACACGTTGTTATTTTTTCAGCTGATTTATGAATAGTTTTCAAATAAACGCTAGATTATCGATTCGATAGTATATGTGTACTTATGCACGCTAGAGAAGCGGGCTGAAAAATCTATTATCCATGACCTGGTCAGCGCTAACATCATACACACACACACACACACACACACACACACACGCTGCGATGGCTGAGAAAAAAACATCTGATTAACCCAATACTGGTAAAATAGAGTCCTTACCTCACATCAGATGTTCTGCAAAAAGATTAATCCAATTCCTGATCGCCATTCAAAATATTGATCGCGTTTATTGATCCAACGTTATAGCACCAAAACACATAATCGACGCTGCTCCGAGCCTCGCCAGTGAATGTGATAACATGATACTGCTTGCCAGAGATGGGAAAACCCCGGACCGGACTTTATTTCTGATGCACATGCCCACCCAATCCAATCCAATGATGTGCATTACCATGCAGGAGATGATAGGCGGCAGTATTTGCCCTTTTCGAGCTCAGACCCATTCACAATGATAACGTCAGGCTGGATGGATGAAAAATGTATGGATATCGCTAATAAAAGAAATAACGATTAAATGACGAGAAAAGGTCTATTTGCATGTTCTTCAGGCAATATCAGGCCTAAAAATTACCTTATTATGGCTAGTGATGCACGATATATTGGCCGATATGGCAGTTTTTTTACACATCGGTATCGGTCCGATATCAAGATATATATATATATATATAAAATATTTTCTTTTTAATCTATTTTTTTTTATAAATTTTTTTTATGTTTTGGCCTTAAATAGTTTCAAAATATCAGTCGTTTCTGAAAATAAGTTACAAAAGTAAAAAATAAATGCGTTTTGGAAAATAGCTCTTCATTTGATTATCATAAAGTGTTTTCTATACAGAGATATTGACATCGGTAAATATCGGTATCGGCCTGATCAGCAACATTAATATTGGTTATCGGTATCTGCCACAATTTTCACATCGGTGCATCACTAATTATGGCCAAGTCACACATCTATGGATCTGACTAAATTCCCTCTTTCCAATGGCAGAGTTCAATCTGGATTTAGTATCACCAGGCGCCCGTTACAGGGCAGCAACGACTGTGAATGAAATCTATTGTAAATACAGCTACTTTTGTATAATGTCCATAGCTCTGCCATTTTTCATCAGATTGAGACATGTTTTTTCTTCTAGACATTCACAGAAAGGTAAAGAAACAAACTACGTTCTATTTTATGGCAATAACGTTCAGGTTTGTTCGAACCGCGAGATATAATCACAAAAATAACGTCAGCTTTTTTCGTAAAGAATATTTTCAGCAGCTTTCACAGAGGCTGGTGTGAGCTGGGTAGTGTAGTTTTATGAAATTTCGATTTCCAGCCCTGGGTCTCCTCTGTCTTAGGACTACAACGCTTTCATGATGCGTTATTTCCTCGTGTCTAATGCATCCGGGTTCCGCTGGGATGCGCCGAGATATTTATAAACTCATATTTCGATTTTTAAGATAATAATTATTAAGATTCCCTACCCCACCTTTAACCCTTTCACTGCCACATGACAGAAGGTTAACCCTTTACTATCACACGTGGATGCAGAGCTAATGATGCTAATGATGGAGCATCGCCGTCGGTTGTGTGATAGTAAAGGGTTAACCTTCTGTATTGTCACAGTGAAAGGGTTAAGTAAATGCCCCAAGAGGAGAAGTGGATAGAAAATAAATATTTCCCTCTTCAAATCCATCTGGTCTGGTCTCTGCCTTTATGTTTATATTCTCCTGGAGGTCATTATTGTGCCTGACAGGCGTCCTTCATGTTGTTCCAGGGCTGCGACATCATCCCTCTGGCCAAGCTGCAGACTCTCAAGCAGCACACGGACGCTGCCGCCGCGCCCCGGCCCGCCAGCGGGGGGGGAAGGACGTCGGCGGACAACAGCCCCGGACGCAACAGCGGGGTCAGCCGGGAGGGGAGCACCTCGTCCTCCTTGGACCAGGAGCTGACCGACAAGCAGAGCAACCGGGAGGAGCTGGACAGGTAAACAAGCCCCGCTCAACTGATTCACTAATGCGCATGGTGTCTCGTATCAAGCGCTCTCGCTTTATGCTGAGAGAATACAGTTGTTTGTTCGCTAGGAACCAACTCAAGTAGGATATTGGGTCTCATTCACCAATGGACTTAAAACAAAAGATCAGACCATTTTTGTCCTAGCGCCACTTAAGACATTTTCTGGCTGATTTTGGGATTCACCAACGGTCCCTTCTCCTGGATTCGGTCTTAACCTCTTTAACCACGTCATAAATCAAGCTCTACAGACGTATTCAAGTTTATACAACGGCATGCACATTTCTCTATTCTGATTGGCTGAAACAGTCAACTTACATGTGGGTATTTGTAATAACCCCACTCTCTTGGTCCCAACCGCATTACTATCACTCCGCCGTGCAAGTTTTTAGAAGTGAAAGCAAGATGGCGGACAAGCCGGACAGACGATTCTGTCACGGCGAATGTATTAGTTTCTTAACTCTTCCAGAGCTTTCTTGTATTTAGGAAATCCCTGAACATGATATTGCATTGGTTTGTGATAGATTATTAGTTACTGGGTATTTCAAAGTACCTCATATTTGGTGCCATTTTAAAGCTAACAACTAGGGCTTTCCAATGATATAAAATAAGTGTATGATTATCATCATAATTTTTATTATTATGGTTCATAGTTGCACTTGAACTTGTTGAAATTAAACTTGGAAGATAAAAATGTATTAAATTACACTTTCCTTGCTTAAATCAGATTTATGTATATAAAATGGAATGTAGACAATCTTGTTGGTAATATAGGACAGCTGACAGATTAGAAATAGCATCTATTGTTCAAAAGTTATTAATTAATTAATGAAACTAGATTTGATAAAAAAATATATATATTTTTTTTATTTACATATTGTGATGATAATTATAAAACGTTCATGTGTGTGTTAAAATGTTTCTTCAAACTTACCCCATTATCTTCATAGAGCCTTGTCTTCCTTCTAGAACCTCGCCCTTCTTGAACGTTTTGTCCTGGGTAGGGGAATGACGGCGCTGTTCCTGGATCTCAGCCGGTGCTGTTAGCATGGGAGCTAGTTCCAGCATCTAGACACTGCCGTCAATTCTAAGTTGATAAAATGAGATATGTTACATATAGGAATATGACCCACTAATGAATACACTAAATACAGCAATGTGGCTTATTTGAAAACACTGCATTTGCGAAATAAATACGACAACTGTGTTGCCGTTAGCCTGCAGCTAGCGCTGAATGTTAGCCAACTCACAGGTAACTCTCCCTGGGGGGAAATTGCTAGTCGCACACGGTAGATTTCAAAACAAGATTTTTGATGGAAAATATGACCAGAATCTCTGTAAAAACATCTCACAAACACTATAGACGGTCATAAAAGTTAACGAATGCTATAAGAAGTCCAACAGATTAGTAAACACAGTACTTACACGGTCGTTTCGAAATGTACAGGCAGGCGCGGAATCCCCGGAGAAAATTCATTGTGCGACCGCTCGCTCTGGGGGAAAGTTTGGAAAACGGGAGCTGCGGTTGACGGTTTTTTTTATAGACTTCTGGTCAGAGCTGCGGATTGATACTTGCTGTGTGTGTGGGGGCCGGTGTTCGTAATATGGCCACAAAAAATGGTGTCCCTCCGCCAAAAAATGAGAAAATAGTGCCGAAAATAAAAAACAGTGCGCCATTGGACGGTACCGCATTGGGTGCTTTAGAAGAGTTCATTGTTGGATGATGTAATTGATGGGTCATGAGTCATTGTGGAACAAAATAAAAATCGCACGAATTGATTGATTGATTAATTGCAAATTGTATTACTGTCCGCCTTGTTTCCAACTGGTTAACTTTAGGCACTCTTTCAAAGTCGCTCTCTTTCGAAGTTGGTTAAGGTTAGAGTTTGAGCGACTTCGAAAGAGGGCCTAAACTTAACCAGTGGAAACAAGGCGGACAGTAATAAAATTAGCAATCAATCAATCAATTCAATAGCCCACGCTCACTTAAAACAGCGCACCTCCCAGCTGCTTCTATAGAAAGTAGGTTTAAAAAAAAGAAAAGAAAAAAAAATCTTATAGGGCAAAGAAAACTTTTTTTTATTTGTTTGACCTACTTTCTATAGAAGCAATCTAAGAATGAAGTTCTATAGAAAGTAGGTGTAGAATCCACAGCCTTGGTTGACGCGCGCATGCGCTTTTCCGTAATAAAACAGCTGAGATGAATTGTTTGGTTTATAGAAAACAGTATTTATTGTCATTTACTTGAAGCTTTGTTTAGCGTGGATGGGTTCCTACCGGATGACGTGGAGGTGTGCTGGCTTATTCCCGTTGCATGGTGTCCTATAGGCTGTTTCCAATTATTTCTAAAGTTCCAAATCCATAGCGCTTGCAACGGTCAAAAACCGTGTGGGCTGCATGCCTTGCATTCCAGTGTCATGTTTTTTACCAGCGCACCAGTCCATTGATAAAGTGAGTTCACACACTCGGGTGCTGTAATCACCCGTTCAAAATGGGCTGGACCAGACACGCCTCCACGTTGTCGAAGCAACACGCATCCAAGTCATAGCAAATAAAAGATGTTATCAATCAAGTTAATGTCAAATCGTTTTCCAAACAATATTGCTTCATATATTTAACTAAATAAATAAATAAATATTAAGGACTGAATCTGGCTCCAACATACCGGCCCCTAATTGTTCTGTAAGAGAACCGTACAATTACCAACAAAATCAGGAGGAGCCAGCTAAAACTAAACTAATTTCATATTCTAAATTACATTAATTTTTTTTAACAGTCCATGTCCCCCCGACGAGGGAGAAAGAAAGAGAAGGGGATATGGTGAGGGGGGGAGAGAGCGATATGGGGGGGGGTATTCTTATGTTTTTGCCTCAAGGAGTAAGACAAGCTTCGTGATGGGCCTGATCAAGGTGTTGGTCTTGGTTTGCACCTCGACTTGTCTCACAAATCCTTTTTTGTCTGGCCGGGTTTGTGTGATTCGTCCCATGATCCACGAGTTTCTAGGAGCAGAGTCGTCTATTATTAAGACAATATCACCGGCTGCCATGTTTCTCCTTTTCTTTGTCCACTTTTGTCTTTCTTGCAGTTCTGGCAGGTACTCTCTTGTCCACCGTTTCCAAAACAGGTCTGCCATGTATTGCACTTGACGCCATCTTTTCTTGGCATAACAGTCATCTAGGCTGAATACTCCAGGTGGCAGTGAAGGCTTTTCTTTGAGGAGAAGGAGGTGATTTGGTGTGAGAGGTTCCAGATCCAGAGGGTCATTGGAGGCTTTAGAGATGGGCCGATCATTAATTATGGCTTCCACTTCACATAAAAGTGTAGCCAATCCTTCCTCATCCAGAGTCTGTTCCCGTGTTAAAGCTCCAAGAATGCGTCTGACTGTTCTTATTTGTCTCTCCCATATTCCACCGTTGTGTGATCCAGCAGGTGGGTTGAATGTCCATGATATGCCTTTCTCAAGTAAGGTGGCGTGAATCTTGAGATTGTCCAGATCTTGAATAGACTCTCGTAGCTCTCATTCTGCCCTGATAAGATTCGTTCCATTATCAGATCTCATGGTCTTGACTGTGCCTCGTCTGGCTACAAATCTTCTTATTGCATTAATGCATGAGTCTGTATTAAGCGTATGAGCAACCTCCAAGTGCACTGCTCGGATATTCAGGCACGTGAAGATCACGCCATACCGTTTCAAAATTGTTCTCCCTCTTTTCATTTCAAATGGGCCGAAGTAGTCTACACCCACGTTTGTGAAAGGTGGTTGGTCAGGTAGCAGCCTGTCCTGGGGTAAGTCTGCCATGTATTGTGTACCTCTGATGCCACTCGACCTCCTACAGTGGACACACTTTGCAATCACTGCCCTGACTGCAGAGGTGACCTTAGGTATCCAATACTTTTGCCTCAGGCGTGATAGTGTATGGTTCCGCCCGCTGTGTCCAACGGTTTCATGGACATGTCTGATGATTAATGTCGTTACATGATGTTTTCTTGGCAGAATGGCGGGGTGCATGGCCTCAGGGGGCATTGCAGACTTGACCAATCTTCCACCAACCCTTATTAGCTCATCATGAAGAACCGGGGTACGTTTATGGATGTGACTGTTCTTCTTCACAGGCGTTATTTTCCTTAGTGACTCTAGTTCCTCTTTGTATTCTGTTGATTGACAAAATTGGATAATGGCATGTTCGGCTTTCTGTAAGTCATCAACAGACAACAGAGCTTTGCAATTTCCTTTTTTTTTTGGTGCACCTTTCATTTCCTTCTTTTCTTTGCAGGCCTTTTTTAGTGTTGCTTTAATCCTCAATATCCATGCTACGGTTTTTCTGAGACGATGCCACTCAGAATAGTAGGTGATTAATTTCATGACTGTATTCACAGACTCATCCACAGGAGCAACATTTATAGTGAAGACCTTTACTTCCGGATCGTCCTTTGTCAATGTGCATTCTGGGCATTGTGGCCACTCCGTTTCTGGATGTTGCATGAATTCAGGACCTTGTATCCATGTTGAATTCAAGAAGCGAGCTGTTGATAAGCCTCTCGATGCGCAGTCAGCGGGATTCAGAGTGCCGTTGACATACCTCCACTGTGTAACATCAGATTCCGTACGGATGTTGCTCACTCTGTTGGCAACAAAGGTGTGATATCTTGAGGTTTCATTGTTCAGATACTTAAGCACAGATGTGCTATCTGTCCAATAGACTGATGGGATCAAAGGGAGTTCAAGTTCCGCCTGCAGAAAGGTATCCATTCGTACAGCCATTGCTGATGCTGTAAGCTCGAGTCTTGGGATGGTGATGGATTTTAATGGTACCACCCTTGCTTTGCCCATGACAAACGCGCAGTGGACTTTGTGCCTGTCGTCCAGCAGCCTTAGGTAGGAGACTGTGCCGTAACCACTTTCACTTGCGTCTGAGAAGTGATGGATCTGCGCAGAGATTAGGTTTCCAAAATCCTCAGGCATGAAGCATCTCTTAACTTTGATGTTTTCCAGCTGGGACAGTTCAGCTAGTCAGGTCAACCATCTTCTTTGCAGGTGTTGAGGTATGTGATCATCCCAAGCTAGCTTTAATCCACACAGCTCTTGCAGTATCTGCTTTGCGGAGAGGACAACGGGTGCCAACATACCCAAAGGATCATAGATAGAGCTCACCATAGACAAGATCCCTCGTCTGGTAAGCGGCCTGTCTTGAAGCTGGATTTTGAAGGCAAATGAATCCGACTGGGTACACCATTGTACCCCAAGGGCTCTTTCGATGGGCAGTGTATCCTGATCCAGATCTAGATCTTTCACCCCTTGCGCTCGGATCTGTTCTGGGATGGAGAGAAGCAACGACCTGCTGTTGCTGATCCACTTGTTTAGCTTAAACCCACCCGTGGCACACAGACTGATGAGGTCTTTGGCGAGTTGTATGGCCTCTTGCTCAGACTTTACTGACTTTAGACAATCATCCACGTAAAAGTTTCTGAGCACAGTCTGTATGACCCCTGGGTCAAAGTTGCCAATGTTGTCTCTTGCACACTGTTGTAAAGCGAAAGTTGCACAGCTTGGAGATGATGTGGCTCCAAAAATGTGTACAACCATCTTATACTCCTCGAGGCCCGTGTCCAGCTTTCCATCGGGCCACCACAAGAATCTTAAAATATCTGAGTCTTCATCCGGTACTCTCACTTGATGGAACATGGCCTCCACATCTGTAATGAAGGCAACGGCCCTTTGCCGAAACCTTGTGAGGACACCAGTGATGTTGCTGGTGAGGTCTGGGCCATGTAGAAGCTCGTAGCTTGTGCTTTTAAGGGTGGTAAACCCCATGGTGGGGAATATACCACGTCTTTCCAACCGTGGCTTCCTTTTGCTTGTTGTCGGATGTTGTTTGGATAGCAAAACCTCTCTTCAGATTGTCAGCCATAAGTGTTCTATATTCCTCATGAAATTGTGGGTTCTTTAACAGCATTCGTTTCAAGCTCATGACCCTTTGCTCGGCGAGACAGCGGTTGTTTGGGAACTCAGCTTCATCAGTCCGTAAAGGCAATCCAATATTGTAATGCCCGTCTTGCAGCTTTACTGAGTTTGAGACCTTTCCCATGAATATATGCTCTTCTTGAGACATCTCTAGGCGCTCTTCATGCTGGCGCTCTGGGAAATCATATTTCATCTGTTGTTGCAGCAATTCCTCAATCCTTACCAGAGAGATCCTGTTTGTGGTAACAACCTTCCCAGTGCCCTGTGTAAGTGGCCCATTGACTGTCCATCCGAGAGTGGTTTTAACAGCAAAAGGTCCTTTTCCCTGGCTGTTAATTATCCATGGCTCCAAAGCCTTTGGAACGTTGTTGCCGATCAGCAGTCCGATTTCTGCTTTTATTCTAGGAAGTTTCACTTGGTGTAGATATGGCCATTGCTTTATATCCTCCTGGTCTGGGATATTTTCAGCTTTCACAGGGATCGCGGAGTGTGAGTAAACCTCTGGGAGTTCCAAATACTCATTGCTGTCAAGAGCACTGATTTCCATGCCGTTTACCATGGATGTCTTTATGACCTGTTCCCCGTTCATAGTTCTTAACAAAATGGTAGTTCTGCTTCCTGTGGCCTGCAGCTGTCTGAGCAAGGACTCTGTGCAGAATGTTGCAGAACTTCCTGGATCCATAAAGGCGTATGTGAGAATCACCTGATCACTTTTCTTCATTTTGATTTTTACAGGAACTATGGCGAGTTTGCATTCTGATTTACCGGCCCCAGTTTCACTCCACACCTCAGCTTGATTTGTGTATACCGTCACGGCTGTATCTTTAGAGTTCTCTATATTAGGATATTTTCTGTTGATGTGCAGGATTGTGGGATGTTTGAGAGAACACACTTGACAGGTAAGTCTCTTTTGGCAACCTTTGCTCATGTGACCCACTTCAAAACATCCAAAACACACTCCTTTTTTCTTTAAGAATTCTTCATGCGTTTTCTTTTTCAGTTGTGAACATGAACTGAGCTCATGGTTTCCCTTGCAATGTAAACATTCGTTGGTTGTTTTTCTTGGTGCTTTATCCACACATTCGGTTACAGCCTGCTTGTAGAAGCTGCCTGTCACCTTTGCCACATTGGTAGCAAATCCATGAATGCGCTCTTAGGCCTTCTGTCTTTAGAGGGGAAGGGCTTGCCTGGTGGTGGTATGACGGGCCTTCTTGTCTGTGTGGGATTTAAGCTTCCAAACAACGGATGTGATAGGATTCTGGATTGATGGTTTATAAATTCCACCAGCTCTGGAAATGTTGGCCTTGTTCCATAACGATCCTGCAATTCACAAGCTCTGAATCTCCATCTTTCTTGCGTCTTGTAGGCTAATTTACTGAGAATGGCTCTCATGTTAGTTGGATGGTTCAATTCCTCCAAGTACTCAACAGAGCTCATGGCATTGAGACAACCATTGAGAAACACAGCATAAGCCTGCAAGGCCTCTGCATCTTCAGCTTTGATTATTGGCCAGCTGAGCACTTTGTCCAAGTATGAAGTGGCAATCTTGTGTTCGTTACCGAAATGCTTCTTTAAAAGCTCCTTTGCTGTAGTGTAACCTGCGCACCAGTTACCTTGGCTGTCCTGATGTGAATTGCTCCAGGAAATACAGCATATCCTGGCGGTTCTCAGTTTTCCTCTCAATGCCATGTTCAAAGGCTCTTATAAAGAATTGGTATTCCAGATGTTCTCCTTTAAAGACAGGGATAGTGATTGATGGCAAAGTGAACTGTCCTTGTTGCTTAATGAGAGTTTCTGTTATCCTGTTTTGACCTTCCATTAGGTTCACCAGACTGTAAAATTCATGCTTTTTACTTGTGTCCTGGGAATTTGTTGTAGGTCCTTTACTGTGTGGTTGTGTTGATGGTCCTACATGTCCTTGTGCATCTGTACCGTGTAGCATGAAGTGGTGTGCACCTGGAAAAGCAGGGAGGTCATACGGTCTGAAAGATGAAGTATTTTCATATGACATAGCTTGTACTTTGGTGCCACCTAGAGGAGGATTCATTGTATGCGTGGCATAGACTGAGGTCAAAGGGTCATATTCTTGATGCCTTTGATATGTTGGTTGTGATGGTATCTTTTTACGCACATATTCATATTCTGTCATAGTTCCATGTGTTGCTCTTTCCACTGGTTCCTTGTTCTGGTTGGAACATCATCCATGTTGGTGCTGTCCAAACCAGCTGTCCATGACAGCTTTTCTGGTTGTTGTTCCGTTTCCTCTTGAATGTATCCTTCCAAGTATTCATTCATTCCATCCAATTGTTGCATTTCTTTATGTACAGTTTGTGTTAATTCATGTGATAATTCATATCCTTTGACAATGCTTAACTTTGCTTTGTTAGCAGCCATCTGAGTTTCCATCTCAATCTCTTCCTTCTCAGCTTGGAGCTCTGCTTGGAGCTCTGCTGCTTTTCTATCAAGCTGATGCTTCCTTTTAAGCCCTTCAGCATTGACTGCTAGTTCAGCTTGTTCGCTATGGATGATCTTGAGGATTTTGATGAGTGTCTTGATCGCACATTGAAAACACTGTCCTTTGGAGCAATATCATCCACTGTAATTGCAGCAATATTCATTGTAGCATCATTATCAGTCACCTTTTCATTTTGATCAATCCATTGTAACTGTCTTTGAATTCATCCACAGGTATTATTTTAGGGATGTACCACTCACTTTGATCAAGTTTAACATCATCCTTTGACATTGCTGACAATAAAGTTTTGACACAATCATTTACATCATTCAGCTCTTGGTATGCTTTGTTGAACTCGTTTTCCAACTTTGATTTAACAATTTCCACCTGGCATGTATGCTTCATTAAATCAAAGATTTCATTTTTCCTTCTGGTTAAAACACCCAATTTGGCGCTTCTAGATGCTTTCAATTCTTGTAATCTATTGGAATGTGAAGCATCAATTTCATTCACCAAACGTTCCATTTTCCTTGTTGTTCCTTTAATGTTTGATTTGGTTCCAATAAATAACTGAAATGGTGCACTTATTGCACATGCTTTTCAATTTAACTCAAACATCGTCGTCGACTGATACTTTGACTTGATTCCATACAATTCGTTTCTTGATTATTATCTGACGACGGATAACACAATGAAATTACGCCAGTGCTTCACAGACGCGCATCCAATGAGTGGTGCGTATTCCATTCATGAACTCCGTCCATAGTAGTAACGTGGAATGTTCGATACACAATCTTCAAAGCAAACAAATTTTCCTTTTTTTGTATTTTATTTTTTTATTATTTTTTAAACAAACACATAAACAAACATGACAACACACAATAGGATATACAAATACACATATGCTCCAGCTCGTACCCCCCTCTCCCGGACCCCCCATTGGATAATCCAACCATTATAATTTGTTCCTAACCAGACACTACCATTATATGCTGGCTTTTATTCTCTCCACCACTTCTAACCACATTGCCATTTTGGATTCATTGAGACCCAAAATTCTAGCTGTTGATATTTCTTGATAAATCACATCGAGATATGTAAGAATCCAGACCTTACGGCAAATTTTTTCCGGTTGAAACCATCGTGATGCTATCAGCTTTTTAGCCACTGTGATACCGGATAAAACCAATCTCTTTAGCTGTGGAGGTACTGCATGCTCAAAGACATCATTCAGCAGTAATACAGAGGGGTGTACAGGTATATCCAGAGTTAAAAGATTTGACAATTGCTGGGTCACTTCTTTCCAAAATATCTTAACTGGTGGGCAGTCCCAGTACATGTGCATAAATGTCCCTTCATCCCCATTTGTACATAAGGAGCATTTGGAGTCTTGTTTAAGACCCATTTTGTTCAGTCTTATAGGAGTTAAGTATGTCCTGTGAATATAGTTAAGATTGATTTGTTGATGGTCCGGGTTCCTTGATGCAAGGCGTACATTTGCCCAGGCTTCTTGCCAGTCAAAGTCTATCTCCAGGTCTGGTATATCCCTCCTCCAGACTGAGTCTAGATGTAGGGTTTCATACGAGGCCGTTAGTAATTGATGATAAAAATCTGAAACAAAACCTCTCGATGTCTCTCTTTCATAGAAGAATTTGTGGTATCTGTGGTGTACAATTGGTATCCTTAATGGAACACCGTGAGCCTTCAAACATGCCAATAACTGTGCGTAAAAATAATATGAGGACTTGGTGAGATAAATTTCTTTGCATATCTCATCAAAACTACAAAAACCCTGTTTGTTGAAAATGTCTCCTAATGTGTGTATGCCTTGCTTTTCCCATCTAGGGAATCTTATAGGTTGTTTTCCAATCAAAAGTGCATTGTTATTGAATAAGGGAGTATGATTATGCCATTTATGTGGGATAGAGTATTTTTTTTGTGTTTCACGCCATATCCGGATTGCATGAGTGATTATGGGGCCAAATATCCGTTCGCATTGCTTAATTGATAATTTGGTGTACACTATGTCCTTCAGCCTATGTGGAGCTACTATATTTTCTTCTAAATTTCTCCAGGATACTGATGCTTGGGGATCAAACCATGTTGTCAGTGGTCTTAAAGTGTATGCCTTAAAATAGTGGTGGAAATCTGGAAATGCCATACCACCATCTGCTTTGTTTCTCTGTGCGGTGGATCTTTTTATACGTGGTGGTTTGTTATTCCAAATAAATTTGTATGTGGAGGAGTGTAATTCTTTCCAGTAACCCTTTGGAGGGGGTAACGGTAGCATTGAGCTGAAGAAGTTGATTCTAGGTAGGACGTCCATCTTAATTATTGATATCCGTGCTTGTACTGAGTTTTTAAGTTTTGACCACCTGACAAGGTCGTATTTGATTTTGTTTTGGATTTTTATGTAATTGTGCTTCACCGTTTGGCTTATGGTAGGGAATATTTCAACTCCCAAACATCTAAAGTGTTTTACCATCGGTATCTCTTCTGGGAGGGTTATATTTCTTTTTGCAGGGGCGTTAAGTGGGAGGAAGGCCGACTTCGGCCAATTTATCCTAAATCCCGATAAATCTCCAAAGTCCTCAATCAACTTGAGAAGATGAGGCAGTGCGGTGTTGGGGTTTTGCATGAACAGTATTACGTCGTCCGCATATAAACTAATTTTGTGTTGTGTGCCCTTGATTACGATTGGTTCTATGGATTGGGATTGTCTTATATATTGTGCTAAAGGCTCTAATGATAGATCGAATAGTCCGGGACTAAGGGGGCAACCCTGTCTGGAAGACCGTGATACTGGAAAGATTTCGGAGGTGATTGTACCTGTTGTAATCATGGCCGATGGGTCTTTGTATAATACTTTAATCATATCAATGAATCCTTTTCCTAACCCCATCCTTTCTAATACTGCCCATAGATACGACCATTCCAACCTGTCAAAAGCTTTCATTGCATCCAGGGACAGCATCGCCTTAGGTGTGTTGTCTTCCTTGTTAGCATCTAGTACGTGTAGTAATCGTCTTATGTTATCAGTAGGGCTGTCAGTTTATCGCGTTAATTAGATTAATTAATTACACAGCAAATAATCGTGTTATGAAAATTAACTCAAAATTAATTACAATTTTTTTTTTTTTTTTTTTATAATATTTTTTTTGTATCTCATTCATTCCATAAGCATGTAGAATACACATTTACAGATTTTTTTTTTTAATATGGTCCATTTGCATGTTCTTGGTATCTGATTCTAGGGACATCTATGAATCTCAGGGAATGTATTCCCAGTGTCAGAAATACTGTGGGCTAGATCCACAAAGAATGGATTGCACGGTGCAAGTTGCACCCTTACTTACAATTCATTATGAATTGAAAATGGGGGACCCTGACGAAAGTCTTTCTCTGGTCTGCATTCCCTTAACAATTGTGTGTATTGAGCCGTACTGTATTGTACCCATTCTGCAATCTGTTAATAACATTTTCATTCAATCAATCAATCTGCGCGGTGATTGATTGAATGAACATTTTATTTTGAGTAAATTGTAATGAACCAAATGAGAATATCAATAATTTTTTTTATCTTTGACTGTGAATAACACCATGCTCAAATTGACCAGACCTGAAAAATCTAAGCAAATTAATAGATGGAAGATGATTAAACAGAAGGTTTTGTAGATACAGTACTGAATTCTGCCATCCGGACACATGCAATTTGAAATATGATTATAGAATATAGAATATGAGGCATAAAATGGTAATGCGATTAAAATGCGATTAATTAGATTAATTAATTACAAATCCTGTAATTAATTAGATAAAAAAAATTAATCGCCTGACAGCACTAGTTATCAGTGATCAGGCGGCCTCTTATGAAGCCTGTTTGGTCCGGATGAATTAAAGACGTCATATGCTTTTGTAGTCTGATGGCTAATACCTTAGAGTACAGTTTGATATCGGTTCCGAGGAGGCTTAAAGGTCTGTAACTACCGCACTCGGTGGGGTCTTTGTCTTTTTTGAGGAGGACTGTTATGAGTGCAATATTGTCATTCTTATGGAAGTTCCCCTCCTTGACTGAGTATAAAATCATATTTAGTAATAAGGGTCCAATTATGTCCCAACAAGAGAGGTACATTTCTGGTGGGATACCATCTCTTCCAGGGGCCCTTCCACTTTGCATTTCAGATATGGCCTCCCTAAGTTCATCTAGTGTGATCGGTGTTTCTAACTGTTTAGCGTCATCCTCTGAAAGTTTAGGGAGGTTAATTTGATTAAGATATGTGTCCATTTTGTTTTGATCGAAGGTCGTTTCTGATTTGTATAAGTTGGAGTAAAATTCTTTGAATGTCGTGTTTATTTCTTTGGGTTCAGTGATGTTCCTTAACACTTTCACTGCCCAAGCTTAATTCCTTTTTACCTCCTTGAATGCCCAGCACCACTTCAATGTTAACGTTAATATCGCCTAATCTATGTTTTAAATTATGGCTATAAGATAAGAGAGAGAAGATAAAATAAGATGTGTCTAATCTGCCCGTTGCTTATCAAAGACTCATTTTCCAGTCAACATTGTCGTAGCAGATTGTTTTTTTATCGCTTCATTTCCGTTTTCTAGCATTTTGAAAAGCACTCGTTTTCATCGGAAAATTAAGACATTCCATGATAATCGCCCCTTACTGGAATATTCTAGAACGTTGTCATTTTTTGGTCTATTTATGAATCGTTTTCAAATAAACGCTAGATTATCGATAGTATATGTGTACGCATGCACGCTCTGGCCGCAAGCTGAAAATCGGTTCTCCTATTTCCTGATCGCTCGCACAGTGAAACAGCCATATCACATAATCACATAAAAGCTTATATCTCCGTGAAAACAAGTCTGATTATCCCAAGACTGGTAACATAGATTCCTTACCTGAGATCAGATGGTATCCAAATGGATTATTCCAATTCTTGCCAATCTATCCTTTTATTGATTCACAGTGTATACTGTAAAAACACATAATCCCCACTGCTCTGAGGCTCACTAGTGGAGCTGATCGACGCCGGCTGCGTGAATATTAAAGGCAACCAACTTGTGTTCGGCTTTTCTCTGATTGGCCGCGACCCCCCGCCCCCATGCGCAGGCAAGCGCAGCCGTCCCACGTCCCAAATGAAATCCAAGGAGCAAGCACGGCAGCGCGGGCAACCAACTTGTGTACCAACGCACTTGTGTTGGGCTGCTGTTCCAACCAACTTGTGTTCAGCTGCGGTAGCAGTGGAGCGCTGCTGACTGATTATTATGTTTCACGTTTTTAACAACCAACTACCAGATTCACTCGTCACTGTACATGATGCGCTGAACTAGAAAAGAAATCTGGTAGTTCGTTTATGACGTTAATTAATAATAAACACTGTTAGGACTCTTAATAATAAACACTGTTACGACTATCTGACTCTTAATAATAAACACTGTTAGGACTATCTGACAGCGGGGCGATGCGGTGGTTTGTCCCCGGCTTCCGTGCACCGCCGCCGGCTCTACTCGGTCCAGCTCCAGCAGCAGCGACCGTGCTCCGTTGTAGAACGAAGCCCTTCAATGACAGAGCTCTCATATTTTGCGAATGCATAAACTATATCTTAAATTATGGCTATGTGTCTAATATGGCTGTCGCTTATCAATGACTTCGCGACAGCCATATTAGACACATAGCCATAATTTAAGATATAGTTTATGCATTCGCAAATATGAGAGCTCTGTCATTGAAGTGGGTGGTGGCAGCATTACTAACAGTAGCGATTTTTATTGTTTTGTCATGACCAAACATAATCCCAACATAGATAGGAGGTGTACTGTATGTCAAATGTCGGTCATGTGGTGGAAGAGTTTAGTACAGTCACACAACAGAACACCGCTGTAGTACAGTCACACAACAGGTTCGACCAGCGCTTCTGCCGCGTCTCTCTTGCCGCAAGGGCGTGTGCTAGTGGATTGATTGATTGGCCGTGTGGCCAATCAGAGAAACGCTGAACGAAAAGCTGAACACAAGTTGGTTGCCTTTAATATTCACGCACCCCGGCTGCGTGAGTGAGAAGTAAAATGTGGAGTCAGGGATTTTTTTTCTTATTCATTTTCATTGAGTTCAATCCAAAAGGGTGAATTACCATCTGGGAGACGATAGGGGGCGCTTTTTCACATCTGAGCGCCTGTAGTGGCTGGATTTACAACTGTAGACTCGGTTGATGAAATATGATTTCAGATCGCTAATAAAAAAAAACGAGAAAATACGAGAATTCTCGTGAGTGGGCATTCAACCCGCGGGGAGTAAACCCGAGAAAACTTGGGTTGGGCAATCAAAGTGTTAAACAAAGGTGCAAGTATTGCATGCCTGGTTTTTGACTATGTGGAATCCACAGCCTTGGTTGACGCGCGCATGCGCTTTTCCGTAAGAAAACAGCTGAGATGAATTGTTTGGTTTATAGAAAACAGTATTTATTGTCATTTACTTGAAGCTTTGTTTAGCGTGGATGGGTTCCTACCAGATGACCTGGAGGTGTGCTGGCTTATTCCCGTTGCATGGCTGTTTCCAATTATTTCTAAAGTTCCAAATCCATAGCGCTTGCGACGGTCAAAAACCGTGTGGGCTGCATGCCTTGCATTCCAGTGTCATGTTTTTTACCAGCGCACCAGTCCATTGATAAAGTGAGTTCACACACTCGGTGCTGTAATCACCGGTTCAAAATGGGCTGGACCAGACACGCCTCCACGTTGTCGAAGCAACACGCATCCAAGTCATAGCAAATAAAAGATGTTATCAATCAAGTTAATGTCAAATTGTTTTCCAAACAATATTGCTTCATATATTTAACTAAATAAATAAATAAATATTAAAGACTGAATCTGGCTAGGTGGTGTAGTGGGCAAGGCACTCGCCACCAATGTGGAGACGCTGGGTTCGCGTGTTCGAATCCAGCTCTCCACATTGTTTTCAGTTTAGCTGGTCGTCCGTACTAATACACATTGGCCGTATTACGGGGAGGGAAACTGAAGGGTGGGGATCGGGCGTTGTGAACAAGCGACTCCTACAAGTCGGTTGGTGCGCCTGCGCAGTAGAATCAGGAAGTGTCGGGGGCAGCGTGAGCCTCCCACGCGTTACTCCTCGACACTGAGAGATCGAGCTGCGCAGGTGAAAAGATGCGACTGCTGTTACCTCAAGTACCGGAGGGGACTTGTGCTATGTATGACTTAGTCCACATTGCAGCCGGCTTGTGGGAGGCAAGAAACAGCGTTCGTGACAGGGGAGGGTTGAATTGGATGATACGAAAATTGGGATGGGAGAAAATATAGAAAATGGGAGAAAAAGTGGATCAAAAAAAAAATACTGAATCTGGCTCCAACAGTAGGTTCAAAACAAAAGAAAAGTTGGATGTGTTAGTTTGTTGGATGTCTAGTTGAGAGACAGTTGGATGTCTTAGTTTGTTGGATGTAGAGTGAAAGACAGTTGGATGTCTTAGTTTGTTGGATGTCTTAGTTGAGAGACAGTTGGATGTCTTAGTTTGTTGGATGTCTTACTGAGAACAGTTGGATGCACTTCCGAGCTGCTTCCACATGGAGGCAACTTCCCTTTTTATTTTTTTGGGAACTACTTTTTCTGCGGATAGTTTTTTCAATAAATCTTCAATTAATGTGTGTTTATTGTATAGCAATAAGGTTGGATGAATGCGCCAGTTGTATAATAAAGCATTACATCACGCGCAGGAGTGGGTTGTGAGAATTAGACCATGCCTAGGGGTGATCGTTAATAAACATCATCATAACCATGTCACAGCAGTTATAATGTATATTATCATTAATACGTTAGTTTACCAATAGGTTAAAGTGTTATTAGTTCGATTTTAGTTTTAGTTTTTCTGTTGTTGGGATCGCGATAGTCGGGCATTTTGAAAAAGTGAATGTCTGTAATTGTTGTCATTTTGACGCCATTTTGAAGAGGACATCCAGAGCTTTCAATGAGCGTTGGAATAAAAAATAAATACACTTCCCACAGGTCTCTAGGTCAAAAAAGCAAATGACTTCTGTATGAATTTTTTTTATATCTCTTATTACTCGGGATAATATACCACAAAACTGAACGTTATTGGCATATATTGGAGCACAGTTAGTTTGTCTCCCCTATTTTGAGCATTTAGCAACAATCAGATTTGAAATCAGTTTCAAAATGGCAACACTCTGGCAAGAATGAGAAACCTACTATACATACAGTAGATTTCATTATCTGTTCTTATGCACGCCTGGTGATATTAAATCCAAATTGAACTTCGGCATTTGAAATATAAGATTTGGCACAATCAATAAATGTGCGAATTGGCTATAATAAGGTAATTTATAAGCCTGCTATTCTATATTCCATAATAATATTTCAAATTGCATTGGTCCGGATGGGAGAATTCAGTACTGTATCTACAAAACCTTCTGTTTAATCATCTTCCCTTTATTCATTTCCTTAGATTTTTTGTACACATGATCTCAAGAAGGTGCTGAACAAGCTTTTTATGTCTGGTCATTTTTTGCATAGTGTTATTCACTGTCAAAGATGCAAAGAAAAATCATAATTTATATTCTCCTTTGTTTCATCACAATTTACTCAAGCCTAGTAACAGACACAATATTTCTGACGCTGGGAATACATTCCATGAGATCCATAGATGTCCCTAGATACCAAGAACATGCAAATGGCCCTTGTAGAAGTGGAGCAATCTTCCATTTACTTAGGTATGTATTTTAGGCGAATTTTCAGAAAATAGGGCTCGGGCTTAACAGGTTAAGTATCGGGCAAAAACGGGGCCTGGAAAATATAACAGGTACATGTCCAAAGTTTATAAAAATCCCATGGAAAATGAGTGTTTCACAAAAGGTTTTTGTAATGTGTGTAAATTCAGCGTGATTATCCAAAATGGCCACCCACTTCCATTAATTTCCGCCTCTCGAGTCAAAACAAAGGACTTATTCGCCTTCTTGAGTCACCTTCCCCCACTTTGAGCGCCCGTCTGGGATTGCTTTCGGAGTTATTAACAAACAAAACAAAAAACATAATTCAGTACATAATTTAGCAAAAACAAAAGGTTACAAAAGTTTCATAGTTTTATGTACAAAACGTATACACATTTATTTATTAATTGTTTATATCTCTTTTTGTCACAATTTTAATACAGTTCAATTATAATACAAATATAATTAGGATAATAATAAGGTTTTTATGTATCACCTTATATTTGAATAATTTCTTCATTTCATTTAATTTCAAACCTTTATTTTAACTCTAAAGGCAACTGAGGTTTCCCGAGTGTACAGTACATACAGAAATGAAAAAAAAAGGAAAAATCACAACAAAGAGACAACAAGATGAGGCAAAAAGCAAGGATAACAAATCAATTAAAACACGTAGCTACAACTTCATTGACAAAGGTTGGAGACGAAGGCTCCAAACTTTGCAACATAGGGGAGAATCCCAGCTCCAAGGACTGTCTTAGTTCATTCCATGAGCTAGAGGGGCATCATAATAACAAAATGCAGATGTACCCTGTTCAGAGCAAACTCAAGGACCAGCCAGTCACTAGAACTAGAAGGGTTCTGTAGGTTTTGTTTGTAACCTTTTTTTTTTTTAACTCGAAGGACATTGAGGTTTCCCTAATTTACAATGACTACGAGTTAACACACACATGAGCAACACAATGAAAATATAAAAAAGAATAGAAGAAACTAAAAACAATTGCAATTTAACACCAGATGTTTAAAAGCAGAAGCAGATGGGAGGACCTCTAACTTTAAGGTTTGTTGAAGAGCGTTCCATGTGTTGGGGGCATCAATAAAAAATGCTGTCTTGCCCAGATCCGAACACGCTTGTGGAACCCTAAGAGTAAGCCAGCTGTTGGATCTGGTCTGATAAGCACCAAGACTCCAATCCAGCAAGGATGATATATAAGGAGGGTGTTTACCACTAATGGCTTTGAAGATGAACAAGTACCAGTGGTAACTGCGCCTCTGAGGAAGAGAGGGCCAGCCCACCTTTTCATAAAGAATGCAGTGGTGAGTATCATAACTGTCACCAGTGATAAATCTAATAGCGGAATGATATACAGAGTCCAATTGCTTCAACGTAGATGCAGCTGCATGCCTATAGATAACATCACCATAGTTCAATACTGACAAGAATACCGCATCTACAACTCTCTTCCTACTGAGCAAAGGGAAGCTAGACCGGTTTCGGAATAGAAAGCCAACCTTCTGCCGAAGCTTGGAGGCGAGGCTGTCAATATGAGTTTTGAATGAGAGCTTCTCATCAAGCCATAGCCCAAGATATTTGTAATCGGTAACTTTCTCTATAGTAGAGCCATCAATAGTAGATATGAGAAGTTTAGTAAAGTCCACATTTCTAGCTCTTGAGAATATCATACATTTAGTTTTCATTGAGTTAAGGACAAGCCTGAGCTGAGAAAGGGTGTCCTGCAATGACGGTAGCAGCCTGCGGGCTATCCGCAAACAGTAAAGAATAGTGTCATCTGCATACAAATGGGCTTGGCAACCGGTTAGTGAAGAGACTAGCCCATTAATGTAGACAGTAAAAAGTACAGGCCAACACCAAACCCTGTGGGACACCTTTTGTAACAGTTAAGAATTCCGAATTGCCATGTGATGATTTTATACATTGACGTCGGAGAGATAGGTAGTCACGAAACTATGCAGAAGCACCCATATCCAAGCCGATATCGGACAGCTTTTTTAAAAGCAGGTGGTGATCGACCGTGTCGAAGGCTTTTGAGAGGTCGACAAAGAGGGCCGTGCAGTGCTTCCTCCTATCCAAGGCAGAGACTATATTGTTGGTTACAAGAGTGATAGCAGAGATTGTACTATGGCCAGGTCTGAAACCGGATTGGTGTATCGAACTACACATCTTGTATTTGTTGTCACAGTTATTCCATAGTTTTACCCCTTTAACAGATATACATAGACTTTTTATATTTGTCCTTGCCTTTGTGATATTGAAGACACAAGTTCCCCATAGTTTATACCGGCTCTCGCTAGTCTGGAACAACTCCTGAAGGCAGCTGATAAGTGAGTGGTTATGTGCTTTATACATTATTATTGCAGTGCTAAGCTCAACAAGATCTTCCTATTTGAAGGTATTTGATTTAATAAAGAGTGCGTTTGACGATTCATAGTGTTGGATTCTCGTGTTATCAGCCAGTAATCTCTCTGTGGTTCCGTGAAGTCTGCGTTGTGTTTGTTATCTCTTACTCATCGTACTGGCTGTCACACTCTGTCTCCCCATTAATACATCCGTAATCAGAAGAATTGACACACTGGTAGGCCTGCCGCGATAAGCAATAAATCGATTAATTGCTGCGATAATTAAAATGAATGCAATGATTTTGACGGGCGCGATTAATTGCTATTTGCGCGTTTGTTTTAATGAGGCGGAACCAGTGCCCCTTCAGTCACTGTCCGTGTTGGGAGGCGGGCCGCTGACGTTACTAGAGTACAGCACGGGAGCTCCGTGGGGCAACGCCACATAGACATTTCTCAATAGTGTTGCTCCTTTTAACCAAGTAGCATTATTTGTAGTGTAACGTTAGCTATTTTTAGACCCAAGTAGTTACTCGCTACTGCCCGGAGAAACTGGACTGCTAAATAAAGATGAAAGATAGAGCTTTGATTCTCATTCCATGCTAACAACATTAGCTAAATATCTAACAAACGAAATACAACGTATAGCATAGCTACAAGTACAACACAGAATAACGTTAATACAATTACATGCATCATTGTTTACACTGAACGGGTGGGGCTAGTCAAAGGACTGGACACGGGGACAAGTTAAACATGAATTAATTTATTATAACACTCCGGTAGTTTCGAGTCGTGCTGCAGTGCTTACGCACCACAGCTATTCTATTACTGCTTTGACGCTTCCTCCTCATCGTTGATTGCCTGTAGTAGCTGCATCTAACGTTAGTAGCTAACGTTAAAACTAACCGAAAGGTAGTTGTTCACCAACAATTTGTTTTATCATTAGCTCAAAAACAGAACCGGACGAGGCATGTTGTCGGCTCATAGTTTCTGCTTAGGATAATAACAACAATACTTCCGGTCCGGTCGGTGGGCTTCAAAATAAAAGTCAAACACCGGAAAAGACGGAGCGGTGGGCTTCAAAATAAAAGTTTTGGGAAATAAATTTCTCAAAAAAAATTCTCTAACCGGTCGCAATAATATCGCTTATCGCGATATTTTCGGGGGCAATTAATCGCCCAGCAAAATGTGTTATCGTGGCAGGCCTACACACTGGAAACGTGGTACCTTTCCTTGAAACGTTATGTTTATTCCATAAACATAGACTGAAAGTCTTTGACGAGTCTATTGAATTAATTAACCAAAAGCATTCCCTGTTAGCCGAAGCTAGCTATCTCGTAGCTCCGGAGGGTGGAGGGTAGGGGTGGGGGGGGATCGATACGTAGTAGTATCGCGATACTTTGCGTGGCGATACTGTATCGGACGCCAAGTATCGTTATTTAATTATTTATAATTTTTTTGTATTTTGTCTTGAGGAAGTTGCATTGTTCATTTCAATACCTGTAATAGTACAGTAGTCCACACGCACACATGTGCATTCAGTTAAGTTGTGTCGTGGAAATATATTATCATACCATTGTGGAGTTGTATTGAGAGGGCGCTTTCATCATATATCAGCGTAATGTGTGCGTCTCTCTTTAAGAGAAGCGCATCATTTGAACCGTACGATACACAGACGCCCCGAACCGTGGGGGTCGTACCGTACGGTACACGGTTCGAATGCGTATCGTTCCACCCCTAGTGTCTACGTGTCTGCTTCGTCTCTTAGTCTGGTTAGTCCTCTGAAGAACTCACAGCTTACCGTCTTCAAGTCTTGCGATGTCGAACTCTCTCTCTCTCTCTCTCTCTCTCTCTCTCTCTCTCTCTCTCTCTCTCTCTCTCTCTCTCTCTCTCTCTCTCTCTCTCTCTCTCTCTCTCTCTCTCTGATGACTGTTACTATAGCAACGGCGGTGGCATCTCTGACCCAAATCAAACGCTGCTCTGCTCCTCCAGTAACCTTGGTGCTGCTACTATCAGCCACTGGCATATTTACATTATATACACATGAAAAACAAGTGCTATCTCTCAATAGTAATCTGCTTGGTTCACAATTCTTATGGCTTTCTTCTGCATTATGAAAATGTGGTTAATGTTTGTTGTATTGTTTGTGTTTCCCCATACCGCCACACAGTATGTTATGTATGGAACTATGAGCGAACAGTACAATAAATAGAGTGAGTTCTTGTTTAAAATATATTTCATTTTATATAATATTGCAATGGTTTTGGATATTCTTCTTTTTACATTGTTTATATGTGATTTCCACTTACGTTTCTCGTCAATTGTCACTCCCAAACATTTATTTTCATACACGTTAAATTAAATTCCATAAAAAAATCATCAATCATTCATTTAACCTGATTATAAATCTTTTGATTGCCAAAAATGATATAGTTTGTTTTGCTTAGATTCAGTGACAACTTATGTATGTACATTTACATTTACATTTGATCCAAAGCGACTTACAAGTTCTGTACGACAAGTCATCACGAAGGGCATAAATCTATCAGCTGAGTAACAATGTTCATCAAAGTGTTGAGTGTTACAGTGTAGGTTAGTATATTAGGACAAGTGCATGACAGTAAGGTTAGTTAGGGTTAGATTTTTTAAATTAAAATGTTTATTTTATTTTATTTTATTTATTTTTTTTAGATAATGGTTGAAGAAGTGTGTCTTTAGTCGACGGCGAAAGATTGGACGGGTTTCGGCTGTCCTAACTGCGTGAATACTTTGGGCAGCCGAAGAGTGCTTCCGCGTTGCCCTGATTGGCCGACGCCCGCCTACCCCCGTTTTGCCCTACGCCGGTAACGCGAGCATACGCATTCGATTCCCATCAACACATAGGTTAATAGGTGCGTTTTAATAGGTTTTGCAGCGGCATTCGTCACTACATTGACGCGATTCCCATCAACACATAGGTTAATAGGTTTTGTCGTCACTACATTGACGCGATTCCGCCAACACAGGTAATATTAATAGGTTTTGCTATGCATAATAATAATAGCAATACTTAGAATAATAATACTTAGACAAACGCACGCAATTGGCACAAGTGTAAATTATACATTCGTCACTACATTGATGTGATTCCCATCAACACATAGGTAATATTAATAGGTTTTGTCGTCACTACATTGACGCGATTCCCGCCAACACATAGGTAATATTAATAGGTTTTGCTATGCATAGAATAACAGAACAGATTGGCAGGTGGTGACAAAGCACTTTATGCATTCGGCACTACATTGACGCGATTCCCATCAACACATAGGTTTATAGGTTTTGTCGTCACTACATTGACACGATTCCACCAACACATAGGTAATATTAATAGGTTTACACATAGGTAATATTAATAGGTTTTGCTATGCATAGAATAACAGAACAGATTGACAGGTGGTGACAAAGCACTGGGCATTTATTTAAAAAACATACATACCCTAACCACATAACAGATATTTAAAAGGTAATTAACAGGCATGTTCTGCAACATATATCCACTCTTGAACAATGAAAAACTCCTTTTTCTCCTATTTACAAATAAGAGCCGCGGTAATTAACAGGCATGTTCTGCAACATATATCCACTCTTGAACAATGAAAAACTCCTTTTTCTCCTATTTACAAATTCCTGAGAGAGAGAACTGCACCCTGAGTTGAGCTTATAGGACTAGATATTACAATCCCTTAGATAATCAGCACTTTTTTTGAATGGGGTAGTGGTAAAAGCTTCACTGGGGTCTTCAGGTGGGCACCCTCCTTCATTGGTGTTTCGTTGACAGGCCCACGACACCTCCGAAGGGCTCAACGGCAACACCTGGCGTCCCAGGTGTGCCCCCCTCTGCTTTTACCACTCGATGCTCTTCTTTCAGCTCCAAAGAAGGTTGCAAGTGACTTGGTTCCAAGTTCTCTGATGTGCTTGAATTACTTTCAGCCGGGGTACTGATGCTCGGTGGACTGTGGGTTAAATCCTGCCGCTGAGCTTCACTCGCCTGACTTGACCTTTCTCTCAGAAGATAATGGTCAATGCGAGATCCCGGCCTCACTTTCTTCAAGCACTTCATCCGGCCTTGATGTATTCGTAGGCCTCTGATGGATGTTACCTTGGACCAGCCACAGCTACATACTCTGTGCTCCTGTCCTTCAGTTGATGTGCCGATTATCTGGTTCGTCGTCGTTCCAGGGTCTGTTACCGGGTGGTCAGCCGATGAGTCATCTTCCGCCCCCGCTCTCGCAGACTCTAGGGGTGTTTTTCTCTTTAGACTTTTCGTAGCAATGAGGGGTGGCTTTTGTGCACTTAATTAAGCGACGGAGCCTGCCATCATGGATAGCTAGTCCATGACAGCCCCGTTGGGGTCTTTCCTTCCTGTCAGCTGTCTTTCCAAGCCGTCACATGGTCTTTCCCTTGTTGTCAGCTGCACTTTCACAGCAGTCACTGGATTTCTCCAGTTTATCAGTTGAGCTTATAGGACTAGATATTACAATCCCTTAGATAATCAGCACTTTTTTTGAATGGGGTAGTGGTAAAAGCTTCACTGGGGTCTTCAGGTGGGCACCCTCCTTCATTGGTGTTTCGTTGACAGGCCCACGACACCTCCGAAGGGCTCAACGGCAACACCTGGCGTCCCAGGTGTGCCCCCCTCTGCTTTTACCACTCGATGCTCTTCTTTCAGCTCCAAAGAAGGTTGCAAGTGACTTGGTTCCAAGTTCTCTGATGTGCTTGAATTACTTTCAGCCGGGGTACTGATGCTCGGTGGACTGTGGGTTAAATCCTGCCTGAGAGAGAACTGCACCCTGAGAGAGGGAACTGATAGAGGGAATAAGTTCGGTTGAGGATGAACTCATATAGCAACCAACAGACTTTAGGTGATAGCCTAATCTATACCTTTCTGTTGAACTAATTCTAATTATTAATCTGGACCTTCAGAACATGCAGTATTATTAATTAGCTCAAATGTCGTGGCCTCACACAGTGCCAACTGCAGGTCTCGCCATCTCAGGTGCCAACTGCAGCTCTCGCCATCTCAAACATGACAGAGCATAGTGCATATATGCAGCATCCCCCTGTTGGGGTTGCTCAATGCTGTAAAATATTACATAAATGTGTTTTTATGAATAACGATATTTGAGGAGCCTAATAATATTGCTACAGCGTGCAATTCTCTGAGGTGGGAAGCTCCGCCTCCGGGCGAAACCATCTCTGTGACGTCAGCAACAAAATGGCGGCACCCATGTTGATTTATGCTACATAAATGGACATAACAAATCGTTTTTTCTTAGAAACGCCTTATTTTTATAACATGATTTTTTTCTGTGGTTTATCTAAATACTAATTTGATGCTATGACTATGTTTATATCGCTATGCTTCATCTCCCCTTTAAAGCAGACATTCCAATTTGGGGCTGTTGTGATGTTTCCTTTCGTCTTACAACGGGCTCCCCTCCTATGTTGCTTGGTCTTGGGTGAACAGGGTGATATACAGTTTGACCACTTTCTGGTAACAGGCTGCTGTGTCTGTTCAACAGTGCAAGCTGAGCAGATGGAGTAAGAAGCTGGGACTCTGTATCATACACACAGGGCCGCCTCAGTGGGTGTGCAGGCAGTGCGGTCACACAGGGCCTCGTGGGAAGAGGGTCTCGCACAAAAAAGAATAAAAGAAAAGAAAAGATTTTTTTTTTTTTTTTTTTTTTTTTTAATTTTATTTATTTCGTTCGGCAGATGGACTGAAGATGAAAGTTGTTGCATGTTAGAAAGTTCAGTCAAGCTAGCCATGTCAGCTAAAGGCAGGGACAGCTAGTTAGCTTTAGCTACGTTATAATATCGAGTGCTAACGTCTGGTTCAGTCGGGATAGCCATGTCGGCTAGTAGCTTAGCTAAAGGCTAACTAGCGTTAGCTAACCTAGAGAGAGCGAGTGCAGCATTGTTATGCCAAGATGAAGAGGACGGTCGTTCGGCAGATGAACTTCGTCAACTCCACGCGGTTGTCTCCATCCTCTTGGACGTTTGGTGAGTTTTTAATGCACTCTATTCTATTCCCGCCGTGGAGATATCTCTCTCTCACTCTCTCGGGCCGGCTAGCTATCGTGGCTACGTTATGTTGGCTAACTTTATGTGGAGCCAGCGGGCCGGCTAGCTATCGTAGCTGACGTTCTGTTGGACCAGCGGGCCGGCTAGCTATCGTAGCTAACCTTATGTTGAGCTAGCGGGCCGGCTAGCTATCGTAGCTAATGTTATGTTGAGCTAGCGGGCCGGCTAACTATCGTAGCCAACGTTATGTTGAGCTAGCGGGCCGGCTAGCTGTCGTAGACGTTATGTTGAGCCAAGCGGGCCGGCTAGCTAACGTAGCTAACGTTATAATGAGCCAAGCGGGCCGGCTAGCTAACGTAGCTAACGTTATATTGAGCCAAGCGGGCCGGCTAGCTGTCGTAGCTAATGTTATATTGAGCCAAAGCGGGCCGGCTAGCTAACGTAGCTAACGTTATATTGAGCCAAAGCGGGCCGGCTAGCTAACGTAGCTAACGTTATATTGAGCCAAAG